>NC_082654.1:79980029-80343650 GCF_028023285.1 Balaenoptera ricei
GATCTTCTTGTACCCCAAAGCCTTCTACTCCTACCAACACAACGAGAGCACCTACTTCTACCACAGGCCCTGCTACCTCTACCTCCATCACGAGAGATCCTATTTCTACAACAGAAACTACTACTCCTACCAACAGGAAGAGAGCTCCTACTTCTTCTACAGAAACTACTATTCCTACTACCACCACGAGCGCAACTACTTCTACCACAGACCGTACTACTCCTACCACCACCCCGAGTGTAAGTACTTCTACCACAGACACTACTGCTCTTACCACCACCACGAGTGCAAATACTTCTACCACAGACACTAGTGTTCCTACCACCAACACTGGTGCCAGTACTCTACCACAGAAACTACTACTCCTACACCCACCACGAGCACAACTACTTCTACCACAGACATTTCTACTGCTATCACAACCATGAGCCTCCTACTTCTATCAGAGACCGTGCAATTACTACCAGGAGGACTAGCGCTCTTCCTTCTAACACAGACACTACTACGCCTACCTCCATCACTAGCCCTCCTACTTCTATCACCATACCTGCTACTTCTACCACCACCATGAGCACAACTACTTCTACCACAGACACTACGACTTCTGTCACCACCACGAATGCTCATACAAATACGAAACAGAATACTACTCCTACCACCCCCACGAGAACCACTGCTTCTAACACAGACACTACTACTCTTACCACTATCACGAGAGAACCTATGTGTACCACAGACCCTGCTATTCCTATCACCACCACGAGCACTGCGACTTCTACCACAGAAACTACTACTCGTAACACCACCATGGGCGCTCATACTTCTACCAAAGACACTACTACACCTTCAACCACCACGAGCGCTCATACTTCTACCAAAGACATTATTACTCCTAGAACCACTACGACCACCACTACTGCTATCACAAACACTACTAATTCTACCACAACCACGGGAGCACCTACTTCTACCACAGACCCTGATATTCCTACCAACACCCTGAGCGCTCCTACTTCTACCACAGAAACTACTACTACTACCACCAACACGAGCACTCCTATTTCTACCACGGAAACTACTAATTCTCCCTCCACCACGAGCACAGCTTCTACTACCACAGAGAACACTACTCTTACCACCACCACCAGTGCTCCTACTTCTACCACAGACACTACTACTCCAAGCACCTCCACGAGCACTCCTACATCTACCACAGACACTACTACTCCTACCAACAAAATGAGCACTCCTACTTCTACCAAAGAAACTACTACCCTACCACCACCATGAACACTCCTACTTCTACCACAGAACATGCAACTCCAAGCACCACCACAGGCAATACTACTTCTAGCACAAAACCTGCTACTCCTACCACCACCACGAGTGCAACTACTTGTACCACAAAATATGCTACTCCTTCCAACACGACGAGAGCACCTACTTCTACCACAGGCCCTGCTACTCCTACCTCCATCACGAGCGATCATACTTCTACCACAGAATCTACTGCTCTTACCACCAAGAGTGCTCCTACTTCTACCAAAGAAACTACTAGTTCTCCCACCCCCACGAGCACAACTACTTCTACCAGAGCACTACTACTCCTACCACCAGAACGAGAGCCACTACTTCTACCCTAGAAACTACTACTACCACAAACACCACGAGTGCTTCTTGTTCTACCACAAAACCTGTTATGCCTACCACCACCACGAGCGATCCTACTTCTACCACAGACACTACTACACCTACCACCACCACGAGCAATCCTACTTCTACCACAGAATCAACTACTCCTAACACCACCACAAGCGCTCCTGCTTCTACCACAGAAAGTACTACTCCTACCACCAGCACGAGCGCAACAACTTCTACTACAGACACTAATACACCTACAACCAAGATGAGTGCTCCTACTTCTACCACAGTCACCACTACTCCCACCAACACCACGAGCGCTCCTACTTCTACCACAGACAGTCCTACTCCTACCACCACCACGAGCGCTCCTACCTCTAAGGAAGTATCTAGTACTCTGAACACCACCACGAGCTCTCCTACTTCTACTAGAGAAACTACTACTACCAAGACCACGAACGCTCCTACTTCTTCCACAGACTGTGCAACTCCTACCACCACCAAGTGTGCTCCTACTTCTAACACAGAACATGCTGCTCCTACCACCACCACGAGCAAAACTACTTCTAACAGAGACCCTGCTACTCGTACCACCACGAGAGCACCTACTTCTACCACAGGCACGGCAACTCCTACCACCACAATGAGCGCTCCTAATTCAACCACAGAAACTAAAACACCCACCAGCACCACGAGCGCCCCTACTTCTAGTACAGACTCTAGTACTCCTACCACCAACAGGAACGCTCCTACTTCTACCACAGAAACTACTACTAATACCACGGGAACGAGCACAACAACTTCTACCACAGACAGAACTATTCCTACCACCACCACGAGTTCCCGTACTTCTACCACAGACAATACTACTACCTCCACCACGAGCACAAGTACTTCTAGCACATAAACTACTACTCCTACCACCACCACGAGTGCAACTACTACTACCACTGACACTACTACTCCTACCACCACCACGAGTGCGCATATTTCTACGAAAGACTTTACTACTCCTACCTGCCCCACGATCACCAGTCCTTCAACCACAGAAACTACTACACCTACCACCAACAGAAGAACACCTCCTTGTACCACACACCCTGTTACTCCTACCACCACCAAGAGCACTCCTACTTCTACCACAGAAACTACTACTCCAACCACCACAACCAACACTCCTACTTCTACTGCAGAAACTACTGCACCTATCACCACCACGAGCGAACTACATCTGCCACAGACACTACTACTCCTAACACCATCACGAGCGCTCCTACTTCTACCACAGACACTATTACTCCAAGAAGCACCATGAGCGATCTCCTCCCTCTACCACAGACACTACTCCTCCTAACAACACAACAAGCGCTCCTACTTCTATCAAAGAAACTATTACCCTACCACCACCACGAGCGCTCGTACCTCTAACAAAGTATCTAGTACTCTGAACACCACCACGAGCTCTCCTACTTCTACTAGAGGAACTACTACTACCAAGACCACGAACGCTCCTATTTCTTCCACAGACTGTGCAACTCCTACCACCACCAAGTGCGCTCCTACTTCTCACACAGAACATGCTGCTCCTACCACCACCATGAGCAAAACTACTTCTAACAGAGACCCTGCTACTCGTACCACCACGAGAGCACCTACTTCTACCACAGGCACGGCAATTCCTACCACCACAATGAGCACTCCTAATTCAACCACAGAAACTAAAACACCCACCAGCACCACGAGCGCCCCTACTTCTAGTACAGACTCTAGTACTCCTACCACCAACAGGAACGCTCCTACTTCTACCACAGAAACTACTACTAATACCACGGGAACGAGCACAACAACTTCTACCACAGACAGAACTATTCCTACCACCACCACGAGTTCCCGTACGTCTACCACAGACAATACTACTACCTCCACCACGAGCACAAGTACTTCTAGCACATAAACTACTACTCCTACCACCACCACGAGTGCAACTACTACTACCACTGACACTACTACTCCTACCACCACCACGAGTGCGCATATTTCTACGAAAGACTTTACTACTCCTACCTGCCCCACGATCACCAGTCCTTCAACCACAGAAACTACTACACCTACCACCAACAGAAGAACACCTCCTTGTACCACACACCCTGTTACTCCTACCACCACCAAGAGCACTCCTACTTCTACCACAGAAACCACTACTCCAACAACCACAATGAACACTGCTACTTCTACTGCAGAAACTACTGCTCCTACCACCACCACGAACGAACTACATCTACCACCGACACTACTATGCCTAACACCATCACGAGCGCTCCTACTTCTACCACAGACACTATTACTCCAAGAAACACCATGAGCTCTCCTCCCTCTACCATAGACACTACTCCTCCTACCAACACAACGAGCGCTCCTACTTCTATCAAAGAAACTACTACCCTACCACCAACATGAACGCTCCTACTTCTACCACAGAACATGCAACTCAGACCACCACCACAAGTGTTACTACTTCTACCACAATACCTGCTTCTCCTACCACCACCGCGAGTGGATCTTCTTGTACCCCAAAGCCTTCTACTCCTACCAACACAACGAGAGCACCTACTTCTACCACAGGCCCTGCTACCTCTACCTCCATCACGAGAGATCCTATTTCTACAACAGAAACTACTACTCCTACCAACAGGAAGAGAGCTCCTACTTCTTCTACAGAAACTACTATTCCTACTACCACCACGAGCGCAACTACTTCTACCACAGACCGTACTACTCCTACCACCACCCCGAGTGTAAGTACTTCTACCACAGACACTACTGCTCTTACCACCACCACGAGTGCAAATACTTCTACCACAGACACTAGTGTTCCTACCACCAACACTGGTGCCAGTACTCTACCACAGAAACTACTACTCCTACACCCACCACGAGCACAACTACTTCTACCACAGACATTTCTACTGCTATCACAACCATGAGCCTCCTACTTCTATCAGAGACCGTGCAATTACTACCAGGAGGACTAGCGCTCTTCCTTCTAACACAGACACTACTACGCCTACCTCCATCACTAGCCCTCCTACTTCTATCACCATACCTGCTACTTCTACCACCACCATGAGCACAACTACTTCTACCACAGACACTACGACTTCTGTCACCACCACGAATGCTCATACAAATACGAAACAGAATACTACTCCTACCACCCCCACGAGAACCACTGCTTCTAACACAGACACTACTACTCTTACCACTATCACGAGAGAACCTATGTGTACCACAGACCCTGCTATTCCTATCACCACCACGAGCACTGCGACTTCTACCACAGAAACTACTACTCGTAACACCACCATGGGCGCTCATACTTCTACCAAAGACACTACTACACCTTCAACCACCACGAGCGCTCATACTTCTACCAAAGACATTATTACTCCTAGAACCACTACGACCACCACTACTGCTATCACAAACACTACTAATTCTACCACAACCACGGGAGCACCTACTTCTACCACAGACCCTGATATTCCTACCAACACCCTGAGCGCTCCTACTTCTACCACAGAAACTACTACTACTACCACCAACACGAGCACTCCTATTTCTACCACGGAAACTACTAATTCTCCCTCCACCACGAGCACAGCTTCTACTACCACAGAGAACACTACTCTTACCACCACCACCAGTGCTCCTACTTCTACCACAGACACTACTACTCCAAGCACCTCCACGAGCACTCCTACATCTACCACAGACACTACTACTCCTACCAACAAAATGAGCACTCCTACTTCTACCAAAGAAACTACTACCCTACCACCACCATGAACACTCCTACTTCTACCACAGAACATGCAACTCCAAGCACCACCACAGGCAATACTACTTCTAGCACAAAACCTGCTACTCCTACCACCACCACGAGTGCAACTACTTGTACCACAAAATATGCTACTCCTTCCAACACGACGAGAGCACCTACTTCTACCACAGGCCCTGCTACTCCTACCTCCATCACGAGCGATCATACTTCTACCACAGAATCTACTGCTCTTACCACCAAGAGTGCTCCTACTTCTACCAAAGAAACTACTAGTTCTCCCACCCCCACGAGCACAACTACTTCTACCAGAGCACTACTACTCCTACCACCAGAACGAGAGCCACTACTTCTACCCTAGAAACTACTACTACCACAAACACCACGAGTGCTTCTTGTTCTACCACAAAACCTGTTATGCCTACCACCACCACGAGCGATCCTACTTCTACCACAGACACTACTACACCTACCACCACCACGAGCAATCCTACTTCTACCACAGAATCAACTACTCCTAACACCACCACAAGCGCTCCTGCTTCTACCACAGAAAGTACTACTCCTACCACCAGCACGAGCGCAACAACTTCTACTACAGACACTAATACACCTACAACCAAGATGAGTGCTCCTACTTCTACCACAGTCACCACTACTCCCACCAACACCACGAGCGCTCCTACTTCTACCACAGACAGTCCTACTCCTACCACCACCACGAGCGCTCCTACCTCTAAGGAAGTATCTAGTACTCTGAACACCACCACGAGCTCTCCTACTTCTACTAGAGAAACTACTACTACCAAGACCACGAACGCTCCTACTTCTTCCACAGACTGTGCAACTCCTACCACCACCAAGTGTGCTCCTACTTCTAACACAGAACATGCTGCTCCTACCACCACCACGAGCAAAACTACTTCTAACAGAGACCCTGCTACTCGTACCACCACGAGAGCACCTACTTCTACCACAGGCACGGCAACTCCTACCACCACAATGAGCGCTCCTAATTCAACCACAGAAACTAAAACACCCACCAGCACCACGAGCGCCCCTACTTCTAGTACAGACTCTAGTACTCCTACCACCAACAGGAACGCTCCTACTTCTACCACAGAAACTACTACTAATACCACGGGAACGAGCACAACAACTTCTACCACAGACAGAACTATTCCTACCACCACCACGAGTTCCCGTACTTCTACCACAGACAATACTACTACCTCCACCACGAGCACAAGTACTTCTAGCACATAAACTACTACTCCTACCACCACCACGAGTGCAACTACTACTACCACTGACACTACTACTCCTACCACCACCACGAGTGCGCATATTTCTACGAAAGACTTTACTACTCCTACCTGCCCCACGATCACCAGTCCTTCAACCACAGAAACTACTACACCTACCACCAACAGAAGAACACCTCCTTGTACCACACACCCTGTTACTCCTACCACCACCAAGAGCACTCCTACTTCTACCACAGAAACTACTACTCCAACCACCACAACCAACACTCCTACTTCTACTGCAGAAACTACTGCACCTATCACCACCACGAGCGAACTACATCTGCCACAGACACTACTACTCCTAACACCATCACGAGCGCTCCTACTTCTACCACAGACACTATTACTCCAAGAAGCACCATGAGCGATCTCCTCCCTCTACCACAGACACTACTCCTCCTAACAACACAACAAGCGCTCCTACTTCTATCAAAGAAACTATTACCCTACCACCACCACGAGCGCTCGTACCTCTAACAAAGTATCTAGTACTCTGAACACCACCACGAGCTCTCCTACTTCTACTAGAGGAACTACTACTACCAAGACCACGAACGCTCCTATTTCTTCCACAGACTGTGCAACTCCTACCACCACCAAGTGCGCTCCTACTTCTCACACAGAACATGCTGCTCCTACCACCACCATGAGCAAAACTACTTCTAACAGAGACCCTGCTACTCGTACCACCACGAGAGCACCTACTTCTACCACAGGCACGGCAATTCCTACCACCACAATGAGCACTCCTAATTCAACCACAGAAACTAAAACACCCACCAGCACCACGAGCGCCCCTACTTCTAGTACAGACTCTAGTACTCCTACCACCAACAGGAACGCTCCTACTTCTACCACAGAAACTACTACTAATACCACGGGAACGAGCACAACAACTTCTACCACAGACAGAACTATTCCTACCACCACCACGAGTTCCCGTACTTCTACCACAGACAATACTACTACCTCCACCACGAGCACAAGTACTTCTAGCACATAAACTACTACTCCTACCACCACCACGAGTGCAACTACTACTACCACTGACACTACTACTCCTACCACCACCACGAGTGCGCATATTTCTATGAAAGACTTTACTACTCCTACCTGCCCCACGATCACCAGTCCTTCAACCACAGAAACTACTACACCTACCACCAACAGAAGAACACCTCCTTGTACCACACACCCTGTTACTCCTACCACCACCAAGAGCACTCCTACTTCTACCACAGAAACCACTACTCCAACAACCACAATGAACACTGCTACTTCTACTGCAGAAACTACTGCTCCTACCACCACCACGAACGAACTACATCTACCACCGACACTACTATGCCTAACACCATCACGAGCGCTCCTACTTCTACCACAGACACTATTACTCCAAGAAACACCATGAGCTCTCCTCCCTCTACCATAGACACTACTCCTCCTACCAACACAACGAGCGCTCCTACTTCTATCAAAGAAACTACTACCCTACCACCAACATGAACGCTCCTACTTCTACCACAGAACATGCAACTCAGACCACCACCACAAGTGTTACTACTTCCACCACAATACCTGCTTCTCCTACCACCACCGCGAGTGGATCTTCTTGTACCCCAAAACCTTCTACTCCTACCAACACAACGAGAGCACCTACTTCTACCACAGGCCCTGCTACCTCTACCCCATCACGAGAGATCCTATTTCTACAACAGAAACTACTACTCCTACCAACAGGAAGAGAGCTCCTACTTCTTCTACAGAAACTACTATTCCTACTACCACCACGAGCGCAACTACTTCTACCACAGACCGTACTACTCCTACCACCACCCCGAGTGTAAGTACTTCTACCACAGACACTACTGCTCTTACCACCACCACGAGTGCAAATACTTCTACCACAGACACTAGTGTTCCTACCACCAACACTGGTGCCAGTACTCTACCACAGAAACTACTACTCCTACACCCACCACGAGCACAACTACTTCTACCACAGACATTTCTACTGCTATCACAACCATGAGCCTCCTACTTCTATCAGAGACCGTGCAATTACTACCAGGAGGACTAGCGCTCTTCCTTCTAACACAGACACTACTACGCCTACCTCCATCACTAGCCCTCCTACTTCTACCACCATACCTGCTACTTCTACCACCACCATGAGCACAACTACTTCTACCACAGACACTACGACTCCTGTCACCACCACGAATGCTCATACAAATACGAAACAGAATACTACTCCTACCACCCCCACGAGAACCACTGCTTCTAACACAGACACTACTACTCTTACCACTATCACGAGAGAACCTATGTGTACCACAGACCCTGCTATTCCTATCACCACCACGAGCACTGCGACTTCTACCACAGAAACTACTACTCGTAACACCACCATGGGCGCTCATACTTCTACCAAAGACACTACTACACCTTCAACCACTACGAGCGCTCATACTTCTACCAAAGACATTATTACTCCTAGAACCACTACGACCACCACTACTGCTATCACAAACACTACTAATTCTACCACAACCACGGGAGCACCTACTTCTACCACAGACCCTGATATTCCTACCAACACCCTGAGCGCTTCTACTTCTACCACAGAAACTACTACTACTACCACCAACACGAGCACTCCTATTTCTACCACGGAAACTACTAATTCTCCCTCCACCACGAGCACAGCTTCTACTACCACAGAGAACACTACTCTTACCACCACCACCAGTGCTCCTACTTCTACCACAGACACTACTACTCCAAGCACCTCCACGAGCACTCCTACATCTACCACAGACACTACTACTCCTACCAACAAAATGAGAACTCCTTCTTCTACCAAAGAAACTACTACCCTACCACCACCATGAGCACTCCTACTTCTACCACAGAACATGCAACTCCAAGCACCACCACAGGCGATACTACTTCTAGCACAAAACCTGCTACTCCTACCACCACCACGAGTGCAACTACTTGTACCACAAAATATGCTACTCCTTCCAACACGATGAGAGCACCTACTTCTACCACAGGCCCTGCTACTCCTACCTCCATCACGAGCGATCATACTTCTACCACAGAATCTACTGCTCCTACCACCAAGAGTGCTCCTATTTCCACCACAGAAACTACTAGTTCTCCCACCCCCACGAGCACAACTACTTCTACCAGAGCACTACTACTCCTACCACCAGAACGAGAGCCACTACTTCTACCCTAGAAACTACTACTACCACAAACACCACGAGTGCTTCTTGTTCTACCACAAAACCTGTTATGCCTACCACCACCACGAGCGATCCTACTTCTACCACAGACACTACTACACCTACCACCACCACGAGCAATCCTACTTCTACCACAGAATCAACTACTCCTAACACCACCACGAGCGCTCCTGCTTCTACCACAGAAAGTACTACTCCTACCACCAGCACGAGCGCAACAACTTCTACTACAGACACTAATACATCTACAACCAAGATGAGTGCTCCTACTTCTACCACAGTCACCACTACTCCCACCAACACCACGAGCACTCCTACTTCTACCACAGACAGTCCTACTCCTACCACCACCACGAGCGCTCCTACCTCTAAGGAAGTATCTAGTACTCTGAACACCACCACGAGCTCTCCTACTTCTACTAGAGAAACTACTACAACCAAGACCATGAACGCTCCTACTTCTTCCAGAGACTGTGCAACTCCTACCACCACCAAGTGTGCTCCTACTTCTAACACAGAACATGCTGCTCCTACCACCACCACGAGCAAAACTACTTCTAACAGAGACCCTGCTACTCGTACCACCACGAGAGCACCTACTTCTACCACAGGCACGGCAACTCCTACCACCACAATGAGCGCTCCTAATTCAACCACAGAAACTAAAACACCCACCAGCACCACGAGCGCCCCTACTTCTAGTACAGACTCTAGTACTCCTACCACCAACAGGAACGCTCCTACTTCTACCACAGAAACTACTACTAATACCACGGGAACGAGCACAACAACTTCTACCACAGACAGAACTATTCCTACCACCACCATGAGTTCCCGTACTTCTACCACAGACAATACTACTACCTCCACCACGAGCACAAGTACTTCTAGCACATAAACTACTACTCCTACCACCACCACGAGTGCAACTACTACTACCACTGACACTACTACTCCTACCACCACCACGAGTGCGCATATTTCTACGAAAGACTTTACTACTCCTACCTGCCCCACGATCACCAGTCCTTCAACCACAGAAACTACTACACCTACCACCAACAGAAGAACACCTCCTTGTACCACACACCCTGTTACTCCTACCACCACCAAGAGCACTACTACTTCTACCACAGAAACCACTACTCCAACAACCACAATGAACACTGCTACTTCTACTGCAGAAACTACTGCTCCTACCACCACCACGAACGAACTACATCTACCACCGACACTACTATGCCTAACACCATCACGAGCGCTCCTACTTCTACCACAGACACTATTACTCCAAGAAACACCATGAGCTCTCCTCCCTCTACCATAGACACTACTCCTCCTACCAACACAACGAGCGCTCCTACTTCTATCAAAGAAACTACTACCCTACCACCAACATGAACGCTCCTACTTCTACCACAGAACATGCAACTCAGACCACCACCACAAGTGTTACTACTTCTACCACAATACCTGCTTCTCCTACCACCACCGCGAGTGGATCTTCTTGTACCCCAAAACCTTCTACTCCTACCAACACAACGAGAGCACCTACTTCTACCACAGGCCCTGCTACCTCTACCTCCATCACGAGAGATCCTATTTCTACAACAGAAACTACTACTCCTACCAACAGGAAGAGAGCTCCTACTTCTTCTACAGAAACTACTATTCCTACTACCACCACGAGCGCAACTACTTCTACCACAGACCGTACTACTCCTACCACCACCCCGAGTGTAAGTACTTCTACCACAGACACTACTGCTCTTACCACCACCACGAGTGCAAATACTTCTACCACAGACACTAGTGTTCCTACCACCAACACTGGTGCCAGTACTCTACCACAGAAACTACTACTCCTACACCCACCACGAGCACAACTACTTCTACCACAGACATTTCTACTGCTATCACAACCATGAGCCTCCTACTTCTATCAGAGACCGTGCAATTACTACCAGGAGGACTAGCGCTCTTCCTTCTAACACAGACACTACTACGCCTACCTCCATCACTAGCCCTCCTACTTCTATCACCATACCTGCTACTTCTACCACCACCATGAGCACAACTACTTCTACCACAGACACTACGACTCCTGTCACCACCACGAATGCTCATACAAATACGAAACAGAATACTACTCCTACCACCCCCACGAGAACCACTGCTTCTAACACAGACACTACTACTCTTACCACTATCACGAGAGAACCTATGTGTACCACAGACCCTGCTATTCCTATCACCACCACGAGCACTGCGACTTCTACCACAGAAACTACTACTCGTAACACCACCATGGGCGCTCATACTTCTACCAAAGACACTACTACACCTTCAACCACCACGAGCGCTCATACTTCTACCAAAGACATTATTACTCCTAGAACCACTACGACCACCACTACTGCTATCACAAACACTACTAATTCTACCACAACCACGGGAGCACCTACTTCTACCACAGACCCTGATATTCCTACCAACACCCTGAGCGCTCCTACTTCTACCACAGAAACTACTACTACTACCACCAACACGAGCACTCCTATTTCTACCACGGAAACTACTAATTCTCCCTCCACCACGAGCACAGCTTCTACTACCACAGAGAACACTACTCTTACCACCACCACCAGTGCTCCTACTTCTACCACAGACACTACTACTCCAAGCACCTCCACGAGCACTCCTACATCTACCACAGACACTACTACTCCTACCAACAAAATGAGCACTCCTACTTCTACCAAAGAAACTACTACCCTACCACCACCATGAGCACTCCTACTTCTACCACAGAACATGCAACTCCAAGCACCACCACAGGCGATACTACTTCTAGCACAAAACCTGCTACTCCTACCACCACCACGAGTGCAACTACTTGTACCACAAAATATGCTACTCCTTCCAACACGATGAGAGCACCTACTTCTACCACAGGCCCTGCTACTCCTACCTCCATCACGAGCGATCATACTTCTACCACAGAATCTACTGCTCCTACCACCAAGAGTGCTCCTATTTCCACCACAGAAACTACTAGTTCTCCCACCCCCACGAGCACAACTACTTCTACCAGAGCACTACTACTCCTACCACCAGAACCTGAGCCACTACTTCTACCCTAGAAACTACTACTACCACAAACACCACGAGTGCTTCTTGTTCTACCACAAAACCTGTTATGCCTACCACCACCACGAGCGATCCTACTTCTACCACAGACACTACTACACCTACCACCACCACGAGCAATCCTACTTCTACCACAGAATCAACTACTCCTAACACCACCACGAGCGCTCCTGCTTCTACCACAGAAAGTACTACTCCTACCACCAGCACGAGCGCAACAACTTCTACTACAGACACTAATACACCTACAACCAAGATGAGTGCTCCTACTTCTACCACAGTCACCACTACTCCCACCAACACCACGAGCGCTCCTACTTCTACCACAGACAGTCCTACTCCTACCACCACCACGAGCGCTCCTACCTCTAAGGAAGTATCTAGTACTCTGAACACCACCACGAGCTCTCCTACTTCTACTAGAGAAACTACTACTACCAAGACCACGAACGCTCCTACTTCTTCCACAGACTGTGCAACTCCTACCACCACCAAGTGTGCTCCTACTTCTAACACAGAACATGCTGCTCCTACCACCACCACGAGCAAAACTACTTCTAACAGAGACCCTGCTACTCGTACCACCACGAGAGCACCTACTTCTACCACAGGCACGGCAACTCCTACCACCACAATGAGCGCTCCTAATTCAACCACAGAAACTAAAACACCCACCAGCACCACGAGCGCCCCTACTTCTAGTACAGACTCTAGTACTCCTACCACCAACAGGAACGCTCCTACTTCTACCACAGAAACTACTACTAATACCACGGGAACGAGCACAACAACTTCTACCACAGACAGAACTATTCCTACCACCACCACGAGTTCCCGTACTTCTACCACAGACAATACTACTACCTCCACCACGAGCACAAGTACTTCTAGCACATAAACTACTACTCCTACCACCACCACGAGTGCAACTACTACTACCACTGACACTACTACTCCTACCACCACCACGAGTGCGCATATTTCTACGAAAGACTTTACTACTCCTACCTGCCCCACGATCACCAGTCCTTCAACCACAGAAACTACTACACCTACCACCAACAGAAGAACACCTCCTTGTACCACACACCCTGTTACTCCTACCACCACCAAGAGCACTCCTACTTCTACCACAGAAACTACTACTCCAACCACCACAACCAACACTCCTACTTCTACTGCAGAAACTACTGCACCTATCACCACCACGAGCGAACTACATCTGCCACAGACACTACTACTCCTAACACCATCACGAGCGCTCCTACTTCTACCACAGACACTATTACTCCAAGAAGCACCATGAGCGATCTCCTCCCTCTACCACAGACACTACTCCTCCTAACAACACAACAAGCGCTCCTACTTCTATCAAAGAAACTATTACCCTACCACCACCACGAGCGCTCGTACCTCTAACAAAGTATCTAGTACTCTGAACACCACCACGAGCTCTCCTACTTCTACTAGAGGAACTACTACTACCAAGACCATGAACGCTCCTATTTCTTCCACAGACTGTGCAACTCCTACCACCACCAAGTGCGCTCCTACTTCTCACACAGAACATGCTGCTCCTACCACCACCATGAGCAAAACTACTTCTAACAGAGACCCTGCTACTCGTACCACCACGAGAGCACCTACTTCTACCACAGGCACTGCAACTCCTACCACCACAATGAGCACTCCTAATTCAACCACAGAAACTAAAACACCCACCAGCACCACGAGCGCCCCTACTTCTAGTACAGACTCTAGTACTCCTACCACCAACAGGAACGCTCCTACTTCTACCACAGAAACTACTACTAATACCACGGGAACGAGCACAACAACTTCTACCACAGACAGAACTATTCCTACCACCACCACGAGTTCCCGTACGTCTACCACAGACAATACTACTACCTCCACCACGAGCACAAGTACTTCTAGCACATAAACTACTACTCCTACCACCACCACGAGTGCAACTACTACTACCACTGACACTACTACTCCTACCACCACCACGAGTGCGCATATTTCTACGAAAGACTTTACTACTCCTACCTGCCCCACGATCACCAGTCCTTCAACCACAGAAACTACTACACCTACCACCAACAGAAGAACACCTCCTTGTACCACACACCCTGTTACTCCTACCACCACCAAGAGCACTCCTACTTCTACCACAGAAACCACTACTCCAACAACCACAATGAACACTGCTACTTCTACTGCAGAAACTACTGCTCCTACCACCACCACGAACGAACTACATCTACCACCGACACTACTATGCCTAACACCATCACGAGCGCTCCTACTTCTACCACAGACACTATTACTCCAAGAAACACCATGAGCTCTCCTCCCTCTACCATAGACACTACTCCTCCTACCAACACAACGAGCGCTCCTACTTCTATCAAAGAAACTACTACCCTACCACCAACATGAACGCTCCTACTTCTACCACAGAACATGCAACTCAGACCACCACCACAAGTGTTACTACTTCTACCACAATACCTGCTTCTCCTACCACCACCGCGAGTGGATCTTCTTGTACCCCAAAGCCTTCTACTCCTACCAACACAACGAGAGCACCTACTTCTACCACAGTCCCTGCTACCTCTACCTCCATCACGAGAGATCCTATTTCTACAACAGAAACTACTACTCCTACCAACAGGAAGAGAGCTCCTACTTCTTCTACAGAAACTACTATTCCTACTACCACCACGAGCGCAACTACTTCTACCACAGACCGTACTACTCCTACCACCACCCCGAGTGTAAGTACTTCTACCACAGACACTACTGCTCTTACCACCACCACGAGTGCAAATACTTCTACCACAGACACTAGTGTTCCTACCACCAACACTGGTGCCAGTACTCTACCACAGAAACTACTACTCCTACACCCACCACGAGCGCAACTACTTCTACCACAGACATTTCTACTGCTATCACAACCATGAGCCTCCTACTTCTATCAGAGACCGTGCAATTACTACCAGGAGGACTAGCGCTCTTCCTTCTAACACAGACACTACTACGCCTACCTCCATCACTAGCCCTCCTACTTCTATCACCATACCTGCTACTTCTACCACCACCATGAGCACAACTACTTCTACCACAGACACTACGACTTCTGTCACCACCACGAATGCTCATACAAATACGAAACAGAATACTACTCCTACCACCCCCACGAGAACCACTGCTTCTAACACAGACACTACTACTCTTACCACTATCACGAGAGAACCTATGTGTACCACAGACCCTGCTATTCCTATCACCACCACGAGCACTGCGACTTCTACCACAGAAACTACTACTCGTAACACCACCATGGGCGCTCATACTTCTACCAAAGACACTACTACACCTTCAACCACCACGAGCGCTCATACTTCTACCAAAGACATTATTACTCCTAGAACCACTACGACCACCACTACTGCTATCACAAACACTACTAATTCTACCACAACCACGGGAGCACCTACTTCTACCACAGACCCTGATATTCCTACCAACACCCTGAGCGCTCCTACTTCTACCACAGAAACTACTACTACTACCACCAACACGAGCACTCCTATTTCTACCACGGAAACTACTAATTCTCCCTCCACCACGAGCACAGCTTCTACTACCACAGAGAACACTACTCTTACCACCACCACCAGTGCTCCTACTTCTACCACAGACACTACTACTCCAAGCACCTCCACGAGCACTCCTACATCTACCACAGACACTACTACTCCTACCAACAAAATGAGCACTCCTACTTCTACCAAAGAAACTACTACCCTACCACCACCATGAACACTCCTACTTCTACCACAGAACATGCAACTCCAAGCACCACCACAGGCAATACTACTTCTAGCACAAAACCTGCTACTCCTACCACCACCACGAGTGCAACTACTTGTACCACAAAATATGCTACTCCTTCCAACACGACGAGAGCACCTACTTCTACCACAGGCCCTGCTACTCCTACCTCCATCACGAGCGATCATACTTCTACCACAGAATCTACTGCTCTTACCACCAAGAGTGCTCCTACTTCTACCAAAGAAACTACTAGTTCTCCCACCCCCACGAGCACAACTACTTCTACCAGAGCACTACTACTCCTACCACCAGAACGAGAGCCACTACTTCTACCCTAGAAACTACTACTACCACAAACACCACGAGTGCTTCTTGTTCTACCACAAAACCTGTTATGCCTACCACCACCACGAGCGATCCTACTTCTACCACAGACACTACTACACCTACCACCACCACGAGCAATCCTACTTCTACCACAGAATCAACTACTCCTAACACCACCACAAGCGCTCCTGCTTCTACCACAGAAAGTACTACTCCTACCACCAGCACGAGCGCAACAACTTCTACTACAGACACTAATACACCTACAACCAAGATGAGTGCTCCTACTTCTACCACAGTCACCACTACTCCCACCAACACCACGAGCGCTCCTACTTCTACCACAGACAGTCCTACTCCTACCACCACCACGAGCGCTCCTACCTCTAAGGAAGTATCTAGTACTCTGAACACCACCACGAGCTCTCCTACTTCTACTAGAGAAACTACTACTACCAAGACCACGAACGCTCCTACTTCTTCCACAGACTGTGCAACTCCTACCACCACCAAGTGTGCTCCTACTTCTAACACAGAACATGCTGCTCCTACCACCACCACGAGCAAAACTACTTCTAACAGAGACCCTGCTACTCGTACCACCACGAGAGCACCTACTTCTACCACAGGCACGGCAACTCCTACCACCACAATGAGCGCTCCTAATTCAACCACAGAAACTAAAACACCCACCAGCACCACGAGCGCCCCTACTTCTAGTACAGACTCTAGTACTCCTACCACCAACAGGAACGCTCCTACTTCTACCACAGAAACTACTACTAATACCACGGGAACGAGCACAACAACTTCTACCACAGACAGAACTATTCCTACCACCACCACGAGTTCCCGTACTTCTACCACAGACAATACTACTACCTCCACCACGAGCACAAGTACTTCTAGCACATAAACTACTACTCCTACCACCACCACGAGTGCAACTACTACTACCACTGACACTACTACTCCTACCACCACCACGAGTGCGCATATTTCTACGAAAGACTTTACTACTCCTACCTGCCCCACGATCACCAGTCCTTCAACCACAGAAACTACTACACCTACCACCAACAGAAGAACACCTCCTTGTACCACACACCCTGTTACTCCTACCACCACCAAGAGCACTCCTACTTCTACCACAGAAACTACTACTCCAACCACCACAACCAACACTCCTACTTCTACTGCAGAAACTACTGCACCTATCACCACCACGAGCGAACTACATCTGCCACAGACACTACTACTCCTAACACCATCACGAGCGCTCCTACTTCTACCACAGACACTATTACTCCAAGAAGCACCATGAGCGATCTCCTCCCTCTACCACAGACACTACTCCTCCTAACAACACAACAAGCGCTCCTACTTCTATCAAAGAAACTATTACCCTACCACCACCACGAGCGCTCGTACCTCTAACAAAGTATCTAGTACTCTGAACACCACCACGAGCTCTCCTACTTCTACTAGAGGAACTACTACTACCAAGACCACGAACGCTCCTATTTCTTCCACAGACTGTGCAACTCCTACCACCACCAAGTGCGCTCCTACTTCTCACACAGAACATGCTGCTCCTACCACCACCATGAGCAAAACTACTTCTAACAGAGACCCTGCTACTCGTACCACCACGAGAGCACCTACTTCTACCACAGGCACGGCAATTCCTACCACCACAATGAGCACTCCTAATTCAACCACAGAAACTAAAACACCCACCAGCACCACGAGCGCCCCTACTTCTAGTACAGACTCTAGTACTCCTACCACCAACAGGAACGCTCCTACTTCTACCACAGAAACTACTACTAATACCACGGGAACGAGCACAACAACTTCTACCACAGACAGAACTATTCCTACCACCACCACGAGTTCCCGTACTTCTACCACAGACAATACTACTACCTCCACCACGAGCACAAGTACTTCTAGCACATAAACTACTACTCCTACCACCACCACGAGTGCAACTACTACTACCACTGACACTACTACTCCTACCACCACCACGAGTGCGCATATTTCTATGAAAGACTTTACTACTCCTACCTGCCCCACGATCACCAGTCCTTCAACCACAGAAACTACTACACCTACCACCAACAGAAGAACACCTCCTTGTACCACACACCCTGTTACTCCTACCACCACCAAGAGCACTCCTACTTCTACCACAGAAACCACTACTCCAACAACCACAATGAACACTGCTACTTCTACTGCAGAAACTACTGCTCCTACCACCACCACGAACGAACTACATCTACCACCGACACTACTATGCCTAACACCATCACGAGCGCTCCTACTTCTACCACAGACACTATTACTCCAAGAAACACCATGAGCTCTCCTCCCTCTACCATAGACACTACTCCTCCTACCAACACAACGAGCGCTCCTACTTCTATCAAAGAAACTACTACCCTACCACCAACATGAACGCTCCTACTTCTACCACAGAACATGCAACTCAGACCACCACCACAAGTGTTACTACTTCCACCACAATACCTGCTTCTCCTACCACCACCGCGAGTGGATCTTCTTGTACCCCAAAACCTTCTACTCCTACCAACACAACGAGAGCACCTACTTCTACCACAGGCCCTGCTACCTCTACCCCATCACGAGAGATCCTATTTCTACAACAGAAACTACTACTCCTACCAACAGGAAGAGAGCTCCTACTTCTTCTACAGAAACTACTATTCCTACTACCACCACGAGCGCAACTACTTCTACCACAGACCGTACTACTCCTACCACCACCCCGAGTGTAAGTACTTCTACCACAGACACTACTGCTCTTACCACCACCACGAGTGCAAATACTTCTACCACAGACACTAGTGTTCCTACCACCAACACTGGTGCCAGTACTCTACCACAGAAACTACTACTCCTACACCCACCACGAGCACAACTACTTCTACCACAGACATTTCTACTGCTATCACAACCATGAGCCTCCTACTTCTATCAGAGACCGTGCAATTACTACCAGGAGGACTAGCGCTCTTCCTTCTAACACAGACACTACTACGCCTACCTCCATCACTAGCCCTCCTACTTCTACCACCATACCTGCTACTTCTACCACCACCATGAGCACAACTACTTCTACCACAGACACTACGACTCCTGTCACCACCACGAATGCTCATACAAATACGAAACAGAATACTACTCCTACCACCCCCACGAGAACCACTGCTTCTAACACAGACACTACTACTCTTACCACTATCACGAGAGAACCTATGTGTACCACAGACCCTGCTATTCCTATCACCACCACGAGCACTGCGACTTCTACCACAGAAACTACTACTCGTAACACCACCATGGGCGCTCATACTTCTACCAAAGACACTACTACACCTTCAACCACTACGAGCGCTCATACTTCTACCAAAGACATTATTACTCCTAGAACCACTACGACCACCACTACTGCTATCACAAACACTACTAATTCTACCACAACCACGGGAGCACCTACTTCTACCACAGACCCTGATATTCCTACCAACACCCTGAGCGCTCCTACTTCTACCACAGAAACTACTACTACTACCACCAACACGAGCACTCCTATTTCTACCACGGAAACTACTAATTCTCCCTCCACCACGAGCACAGCTTCTACTACCACAGAGAACACTACTCTTACCACCACCACCAGTGCTCCTACTTCTACCACAGACACTACTACTCCAAGCACCTCCACGAGCACTCCTACATCTACCACAGACACTACTACTCCTACCAACAAAATGAGAACTCCTTCTTCTACCAAAGAAACTACTACCCTACCACCACCATGAGCACTCCTACTTCTACCACAGAACATGCAACTCCAAGCACCACCACAGGCGATACTACTTCTAGCACAAAACCTGCTACTCCTACCACCACCACGAACGAACTACATCTACCACCGACACTACTATGCCTAACACCATCACGAGCGCTCCTACTTCTACCACAGACACTATTACTCCAAGAAACACCATGAGCTCTCCTCCCTCTACCATAGACACTACTCCTCCTACCAACACAACGAGCGCTCCTACTTCTATCAAAGAAACTACTACCCTACCACCAACATGAACGCTCCTACTTCTACCACAGAACATGCAACTCAGACCACCACCACAAGTGTTACTACTTCTACCACAATACCTGCTTCTCCTACCACCACCGCGAGTGGATCTTCTTGTACCCCAAAGCCTTCTACTCCTACCAACACAACGAGAGCACCTACTTCTACCACAGGCCCTGCTACCTCTACCTCCATCACGAGAGATCCTATTTCTACAACAGAAACTACTACTCCTACCAACAGGAAGAGAGCTCCTACTTCTTCTACAGAAACTACTATTCCTACTACCACCACGAGCGCAACTACTTCTACCACAGACCGTACTACTCCTACCACCACCCCGAGTGTAAGTACTTCTACCACAGACACTACTGCTCTTACCACCACCACGAGTGCAAATACTTCTACCACAGACACTAGTGTTCCTACCACCAACACTGGTGCCAGTACTCTACCACAGAAACTACTACTCCTACACCCACCACGAGCACAACTACTTCTACCACAGACATTTCTACTGCTATCACAACCATGAGCCTCCTACTTCTATCAGAGACCGTGCAATTACTACCAGGAGGACTAGCGCTCTTCCTTCTAACACAGACACTACTACGCCTACCTCCATCACTAGCCCTCCTACTTCTACCACCATACCTGCTACTTCTACCACCACCATGAGCACAACTACTTCTACCACAGACACTACGACTCCTGTCACCACCACGAATGCTCATACAAATACGAAACAGAATACTACTCCTACCACACCCACGAGAACCACTGCTTCTAACACAGACACTACTACTCTTACCACTATCACGAGAGAACCTATGTGTACCACAGACCCTGCTATTCCTATCACCACCACGAGCACTGCGACTTCTACCACAGAAACTACTACTCGTAACACCACCATGGGCGCTCATACTTCTACCAAAGACACTACTACACCTTCAACCACCACGAGCGCTCATACTTCTACCAAAGACATTATTACTCCTAGAACCACTACGACCACCACTACTGCTATCACAAACACTACTAATTCTACCACAACCACGGGAGCACCTACTTCTACCACAGACCCTGATATTCCTACCAACACCCTGAGCGCTCCTACTTCTGCCACAGAAACTACTACTACTACCACCAACACGAGCACTCCTATTTCTACCACGGAAACTACTAATTCTCCCTCCACCACGAGCACAGCTTCTACTACCACAGAGAACACTATTCTTACCACCACCACCAGTGCTCCTACTTCTACCACAGACACTACTACTCCAAGCACCTCCACGAGCACTCCTACATCTACCACAGACACTACTACTCCTACCAACAAAATGAGCACTCCTACTTCTACCAAAGAAACTACTACCCTACCACCACCATGAACACTCCTACTTCTACCACAGAACATGCAACTCCAAGCACCACCACAGGCGATACTACTTCTAGCACAAAACCTGCTACTCCTACCACCACCACGAGTGCAACTACTTGTACCACAAAATATGCTACTCCTTCCAACACGACGAGAGCACCTACTTCTACCACAGGCCCTGCTACTCCTACCTCCATCACGAGCGATCATACTTCTACCACAGAATCTACTGCTCTTACCACCAAGAGTGCTCCTACTTCTACCAAAGAAACTACTAGTTCTCCCACCCCCACGAGCACAACTACTTCTACCAGAGCACTACTACTCCTACCACCAGAACGAGAGCCACTACTTCTACCCTAGAAACTACTACTACCACAAACACCACGAGTGCTTCTTGTTCTACCACAAAACCTGTTATGCCTACCACCACCACGAGCGATCCTACTTCTACCACAGACACTACTACACCTACCACCACCACGAGCAATCCTACTTCTACCACAGAATCAACTACTCCTAACACCACCACGAGCGCTCCTGCTTCTACCACAGAAAGTACTACTCCTACCACCAGCACGAGCGCAACAACTTCTACTACAGACACTAATACACCTACAACCAAGATGAGTGCTCCTACTTCTACCACAGTCACCACTACTCCCACCAACACCACGAGCGCTCCTACTTCTACCACAGACAGTCCTACTCCTACCACCACCACGAGCGCTCCTACCTCTAAGGAAGTATCTAGTACTCTGAACACCACCACGAGCTCTCCTACTTCTACTAGAGAAACTACTACTACCAAGACCACGAACGCTCCTACTTCTTCCACAGACTGTGCAACTCCTACCACCACCAAGTGTGCTCCTACTTCTAACACAGAACATGCTGCTCCTACCACCACCACGAGCAAAACTACTTCTAACAGAGACCCTGCTACTCGTACCACCACGAGAGCACCTACTTCTACCACAGGCACGGCAACTCCTACCACCACAATGAGCGCTCCTAATTCAACCACAGAAACTAAAACACCCACCAGCACCACGAGCGCCCCTACTTCTAGTACAGACTCTAGTACTCCTACCACCAACAGGAACGCTCCTACTTCTACCACAGAAACTACTACTAATACCACGGGAACGAGCACAACAACTTCTACCACAGACAGAACTATTCCTACCACCACCACGAGTTCCCGTACTTCTACCACAGACAATACTACTACCTCCACCACGAGCACAAGTACTTCTAGCACATAAACTACTACTCCTACCACCACCACGAGTGCAACTACTACTACCACTGACACTACTACTCCTACCACCACCACGAGTGCGCATATTTCTACGAAAGACTTTACTACTCCTACCTGCCCCACGATCACCAGTCCTTCAACCACAGAAACTACTACACCTACCACCAACAGAAGAACACCTCCTTGTACCACACACCCTGTTACTCCTACCACCACCAAGAGCACTCCTACTTCTACCACAGAAACTACTACTCCAACCACCACAACCAACACTCCTACTTCTACTGCAGAAACTACTGCACCTATCACCACCACGAGCGAACTACATCTGCCACAGACACTACTACTCCTAACACCATCACGAGCGCTCCTACTTCTACCACATACACTATTACTCCAAGAAGCACCATGAGCGATCTCCTCCCTCTACCACAGACACTACTCCTCCTAACAACACAACAAGCGCTCCTACTTCTATCAAAGAAACTATTACCCTACCACCACCACGAGCGCTCGTACCTCTAACAAAGTATCTAGTACTCTGAACACCACCACGAGCTCTCCTACTTCTACTAGAGGAACTACTACTACCAAGACCACGAACGCTCCTATTTCTTCCACAGACTGTGCAACTCCTACCACCACCAAGTGCGCTCCTACTTCTCACACAGAACATGCTGCTCCTACCACCACCATGAGCAAAACTACTTCTAACAGAGACCCTGCTACTCGTACCACCACGAGAGCACCTACTTCTACCACAGGCACGGCAATTCCTACCACCACAATGAGCACTCCTAATTCAACCACAGAAACTAAAACACCCACCAGCACCACGAGCGCCCCTACTTCTAGTACAGACTCTAGTACTCCTACCACCAACAGGAACGCTCCTACTTCTACCACAGAAACTACTACTAATACCACGGGAACGAGCACAACAACTTCTACCACAGACAGAACTATTCCTACCACCACCACGAGTTCCCGTACTTCTACCACAGACAATACTACTACCTCCACCACGAGCACAAGTACTTCTAGCACATAAACTACTACTCCTACCACCACCACGAGTGCAACTACTACTACCACTGACACTACTACTCCTACCACCACCACGAGTGCGCATATTTCTATGAAAGACTTTACTACTCCTACCTGCCCCACGATCACCAGTCCTTCAACCACAGAAACTACTACACCTACCACCAACAGAAGAACACCTCCTTGTACCACACACCCTGTTACTCCTACCACCACCAAGAGCACTCCTACTTCTACCACAGAAACCACTACTCCAACAACCACAATGAACACTGCTACTTCTACTGCAGAAACTACTGCTCCTACCACCACCACGAACGAACTACATCTACCACCGACACTACTATGCCTAACACCATCACGAGCGCTCCTACTTCTACCACAGACACTATTACTCCAAGAAACACCATGAGCTCTCCTCCCTCTACCATAGACACTACTCCTCCTACCAACACAACGAGCGCTCCTACTTCTATCAAAGAAACTACTACCCTACCACCAACATGAACGCTCCTACTTCTACCACAGAACATGCAACTCAGACCACCACCACAAGTGTTACTACTTCCACCACAATACCTGCTTCTCCTACCACCACCGCGAGTGGATCTTCTTGTACCCCAAAACCTTCTACTCCTACCAACACAACGAGAGCACCTACTTCTACCACAGGCCCTGCTACCTCTACCCCATCACGAGAGATCCTATTTCTACAACAGAAACTACTACTCCTACCAACAGGAAGAGAGCTCCTACTTCTTCTACAGAAACTACTATTCCTACTACCACCACGAGCGCAACTACTTCTACCACAGACCGTACTACTCCTACCACCACCCCGAGTGTAAGTACTTCTACCACAGACACTACTGCTCTTACCACCACCACGAGTGCAAATACTTCTACCACAGACACTAGTGTTCCTACCACCAACACTGGTGCCAGTACTCTACCACAGAAACTACTACTCCTACACCCACCACGAGCACAACTACTTCTACCACAGACATTTCTACTGCTATCACAACCATGAGCCTCCTACTTCTATCAGAGACCGTGCAATTACTACCAGGAGGACTAGCGCTC
Source organism: Balaenoptera ricei (assembly GCF_028023285.1). Taxonomy (NCBI): domain Eukaryota; kingdom Metazoa; phylum Chordata; class Mammalia; order Artiodactyla; family Balaenopteridae; genus Balaenoptera; species Balaenoptera ricei. The sequence goes on from NC_082654.1 coordinate 80,006,318, forward strand.
TTCCTTCTAACACAGACACTACTACGCCTACCTCCATCACTAGCCCTCCTACTTCTACCACCATACCTGCTACTTCTACCACCACCATGAGCACAACTACTTCTACCACAGACACTACGACTCCTGTCACCACCACGAATGCTCATACAAATACGAAACAGAATACTACTCCTACCACCCCCACGAGAACCACTGCTTCTAACACAGACACTACTACTCTTACCACTATCACGAGAGAACCTATGTGTACCACAGACCCTGCTATTCCTATCACCACCACGAGCACTGCGACTTCTACCACAGAAACTACTACTCGTAACACCACCATGGGCGCTCATACTTCTACCAAAGACACTACTACACCTTCAACCACTACGAGCGCTCATACTTCTACCAAAGACATTATTACTCCTAGAACCACTACGACCACCACTACTGCTATCACAAACACTACTAATTCTACCACAACCACGGGAGCACCTACTTCTACCACAGACCCTGATATTCCTACCAACACCCTGAGCGCTCCTACTTCTACCACAGAAACTACTACTACTACCACCAACACGAGCACTCCTATTTCTACCACGGAAACTACTAATTCTCCCTCCACCACGAGCACAGCTTCTACTACCACAGAGAACACTACTCTTACCACCACCACCAGTGCTCCTACTTCTACCACAGACACTACTACTCCAAGCACCTCCACGAGCACTCCTACATCTACCACAGACACTACTACTCCTACCAACAAAATGAGAACTCCTTCTTCTACCAAAGAAACTACTACCCTACCACCACCATGAGCACTCCTACTTCTACCACAGAACATGCAACTCCAAGCACCACCACAGGCGATACTACTTCTAGCACAAAACCTGCTACTCCTACCACCACCACGAGTGCAACTACTTGTACCACAAAATATGCTACTCCTTCCAACACGATGAGAGCACCTACTTCTACCACAGGCCCTGCTACTCCTACCTCCATCACGAGCGATCATACTTCTACCACAGAATCTACTGCTCCTACCACCAAGAGTGCTCCTATTTCCACCACAGAAACTACTAGTTCTCCCACCCCCACGAGCACAACTACTTCTACCAGAGCACTACTACTCCTACCACCAGAACGAGAGCCACTACTTCTACCCTAGAAACTACTACTACCACAAACACCACGAGTGCTTCTTGTTCTACCACAAAACCTGTTATGCCTACCACCACCACGAGCGATCCTACTTCTACCACAGACACTACTACACCTACCACCACCACGAGCAATCCTACTTCTACCACAGAATCAACTACTCCTAACACCACCACGAGCGCTCCTGCTTCTACCACAGAAAGTACTACTCCTACCACCAGCACGAGCGCAACAACTTCTACTACAGACACTAATACATCTACAACCAAGATGAGTGCTCCTACTTCTACCACAGTCACCACTACTCCCACCAACACCACGAGCACTCCTACTTCTACCACAGACAGTCCTACTCCTACCACCACCACGAGCGCTCCTACCTCTAAGGAAGTATCTAGTACTCTGAACACCACCACGAGCTCTCCTACTTCTACTAGAGAAACTACTACAACCAAGACCATGAACGCTCCTACTTCTTCCAGAGACTGTGCAACTCCTACCACCACCAAGTGTGCTCCTACTTCTAACACAGAACATGCTGCTCCTACCACCACCACGAGCAAAACTACTTCTAACAGAGACCCTGCTACTCGTACCACCACGAGAGCACCTACTTCTACCACAGGCACGGCAACTCCTACCACCACAATGAGCGCTCCTAATTCAACCACAGAAACTAAAACACCCACCAGCACCACGAGCGCCCCTACTTCTAGTACAGACTCTAGTACTCCTACCACCAACAGGAACGCTCCTACTTCTACCACAGAAACTACTACTAATACCACGGGAACGAGCACAACAACTTCTACCACAGACAGAACTATTCCTACCACCACCATGAGTTCCCGTACTTCTACCACAGACAATACTACTACCTCCACCACGAGCACAAGTACTTCTAGCACATAAACTACTACTCCTACCACCACCACGAGTGCAACTACTACTACCACTGACACTACTACTCCTACCACCACCACGAGTGCGCATATTTCTACGAAAGACTTTACTACTCCTACCTGCCCCACGATCACCAGTCCTTCAACCACAGAAACTACTACACCTACCACCAACAGAAGAACACCTCCTTGTACCACACACCCTGTTACTCCTACCACCACCAAGAGCACTACTACTTCTACCACAGAAACCACTACTCCAACAACCACAATGAACACTGCTACTTCTACTGCAGAAACTACTGCTCCTACCACCACCACGAACGAACTACATCTACCACCGACACTACTATGCCTAACACCATCACGAGCGCTCCTACTTCTACCACAGACACTATTACTCCAAGAAACACCATGAGCTCTCCTCCCTCTACCATAGACACTACTCCTCCTACCAACACAACGAGCGCTCCTACTTCTATCAAAGAAACTACTACCCTACCACCAACATGAACGCTCCTACTTCTACCACAGAACATGCAACTCAGACCACCACCACAAGTGTTACTACTTCTACCACAATACCTGCTTCTCCTACCACCACCGCGAGTGGATCTTCTTGTACCCCAAAACCTTCTACTCCTACCAACACAACGAGAGCACCTACTTCTACCACAGGCCCTGCTACCTCTACCTCCATCACGAGAGATCCTATTTCTACAACAGAAACTACTACTCCTACCAACAGGAAGAGAGCTCCTACTTCTTCTACAGAAACTACTATTCCTACTACCACCACGAGCGCAACTACTTCTACCACAGACCGTACTACTCCTACCACCACCCCGAGTGTAAGTACTTCTACCACAGACACTACTGCTCTTACCACCACCACGAGTGCAAATACTTCTACCACAGACACTAGTGTTCCTACCACCAACACTGGTGCCAGTACTCTACCACAGAAACTACTACTCCTACACCCACCACGAGCGCAACTACTTCTACCACAGACATTTCTACTGCTATCACAACCATGAGCCTCCTACTTCTATCAGAGACCGTGCAATTACTACCAGGAGGACTAGCGCTCTTCCTTCTAACACAGACACTACTACGCCTACCTCCATCACTAGCCCTCCTACTTCTATCACCATACCTGCTACTTCTACCACCACCATGAGCACAACTACTTCTACCACAGACACTACGACTCCTGTCACCACCACGAATGCTCATACAAATACGAAACAGAATACTACTCCTACCACCCCCACGAGAACCACTGCTTCTAACACAGACACTACTACTCTTACCACTATCACGAGAGAACCTATGTGTACCACAGACCCTGCTATTCCTATCACCACCACGAGCACTGCGACTTCTACCACAGAAACTACTACTCGTAACACCACCATGGGCGCTCATACTTCTACCAAAGACACTACTACACCTTCAACCACCACGAGCGCTCATACTTCTACCAAAGACATTATTACTCCTAGAACCACTACGACCACCACTACTGCTATCACAAACACTACTAATTCTACCACAACCACGGGAGCACCTACTTCTACCACAGACCCTGATATTCCTACCAACACCCTGAGCGCTCCTACTTCTACCACAGAAACTACTACTACTACCACCAACACGAGCACTCCTATTTCTACCACGGAAACTACTAATTCTCCCTCCACCACGAGCACAGCTTCTACTACCACAGAGAACACTACTCTTACCACCACCACCAGTGCTCCTACTTCTACCACAGACACTACTACTCCAAGCACCTCCACGAGCACTCCTACATCTACCACAGACACTACTACTCCTACCAACAAAATGAGCACTCCTACTTCTACCAAAGAAACTACTACCCTACCACCACCATGAACACTCCTACTTCTACCACAGAACATGCAACTCCAAGCACCACCACAGGCGATACTACTTCTAGCACAAAACCTGCCACTCCTACCACCACCACGAGTGCAACTACTTGTACCACAAAATATGCTACTCCTTCCAACACGACGAGAGCACCTACTTCTACCACAGGCCCTGCTACTCCTACCTCCATCACGAGCGATCATACTTCTACCACAGAATCTACTGCTCTTACCACCAAGAGTGCTCCTACTTCTACCAAAGAAACTACTAGTTCTCCCACCCCCACGAGCACAACTACTTCTACCAGAGCACTACTACTCCTACCACCAGAACGAGAGCCACTACTTCTACCCTAGAAACTACTACTACCACAAACACCACGAGTGCTTCTTGTTCTACCACAAAACCTGTTATGCCTACCACCACCACGAGCGATCCTACTTCTACCACAGACACTACTACACCTACCACCACCACGAGCAATCCTACTTCTACCACAGAATCAACTACTCCTAACACCACCACGAGCGCTCCTGCTTCTACCACAGAAAGTACTACTCCTACCACCAGCACGAGCGCAACAACTTCTACTACAGACACTAATACACCTACAACCAAGATGAGTGCTCCTACTTCTACCACAGTCACCACTACTCCCACCAACACCACGAGCGCTCCTACTTCTACCACAGACAGTCCTACTCCTACCACCACCACGAGCGCTCCTACCTCTAAGGAAGTATCTAGTACTCTGAACACCACCACGAGCTCTCCTACTTCTACTAGAGAAACTACTACTACCAAGACCACGAACGCTCCTACTTCTTCCACAGACTGTGCAACTCCTACCACCACCAAGTGTGCTCCTACTTCTAACACAGAACATGCTGCTCCTACCACCACCACGAGCAAAACTACTTCTAACAGAGACCCTGCTACTCGTACCACCACGAGAGCACCTACTTCTACCACAGGCACGGCAACTCCTACCACCACAATGAGCGCTCCTAATTCAACCACAGAAACTAAAACACCCACCAGCACCACGAGCGCCCCTACTTCTAGTACAGACTCTAGTACTCCTACCACCAACAGGAACGCTCCTACTTCTACCACAGAAACTACTACTAATACCACGGGAACGAGCACAACAACTTCTACCACAGACAGAACTATTCCTACCACCACCACGAGTTCCCGTACTTCTACCACAGACAATACTACTACCTCCACCACGAGCACAAGTACTTCTAGCACATAAACTACTACTCCTACCACCACCACGAGTGCAACTACTACTACCACTGACACTACTACTCCTACCACCACCACGAGTGCGCATATTTCTACGAAAGACTTTACTACTCCTACCTGCCCCACGATCACCAGTCCTTCAACCACAGAAACTACTACACCTACCACCAACAGAAGAACACCTCCTTGTACCACACACCCTGTTACTCCTACCACCACCAAGAGCACTCCTACTTCTACCACAGAAACTACTACTCCAACCACCACAACCAACACTCCTACTTCTACTGCAGAAACTACTGCACCTATCACCACCACGAGCGAACTACATCTGCCACAGACACTACTACTCCTAACACCATCACGAGCGCTCCTACTTCTACCACAGACACTATTACTCCAAGAAGCACCATGAGCGATCTCCTCCCTCTACCACAGACACTACTCCTCCTAACAACACAACAAGCGCTCCTACTTCTATCAAAGAAACTATTACCCTACCACCACCACGAGCGCTCGTACCTCTAACAAAGTATCTAGTACTCTGAACACCACCACGAGCTCTCCTACTTCTACTAGAGGAACTACTACTACCAAGACCACGAACGCTCCTATTTCTTCCACAGACTGTGCAACTCCTACCACCACCAAGTGCGCTCCTACTTCTCACACAGAACATGCTGCTCCTACCACCACCATGAGCAAAACTACTTCTAACAGAGACCCTGCTACTCGTACCACCACGAGAGCACCTACTTCTACCACAGGCACGGCAATTCCTACCACCACAATGAGCACTCCTAATTCAACCACAGAAACTAAAACACCCACCAGCACCACGAGCGCCCCTACTTCTAGTACAGACTCTAGTACTCCTACCACCAACAGGAACGCTCCTACTTCTACCACAGAAACTACTACTAATACCACGGGAACGAGCACAACAACTTCTACCACAGACAGAACTATTCCTACCACCACCACGAGTTCCCGTACGTCTACCACAGACAATACTACTACCTCCACCACGAGCACAAGTACTTCTAGCACATAAACTACTACTCCTACCACCACCACGAGTGCAACTACTACTACCACTGACACTACTACTCCTACCACCACCACGAGTGCGCATATTTCTACGAAAGACTTTACTACTCCTACCTGCCCCACGATCACCAGTCCTTCAACCACAGAAACTACTACACCTACCACCAACAGAAGAACACCTCCTTGTACCACACACCCTGTTACTCCTACCACCACCAAGAGCACTCCTACTTCTACCACAGAAACAACTACTCCAACAACCACAATGAACACTGCTACTTCTACTGCAGAAACTACTGCTCCTACCACCACCACGAACGAACTACATCTACCACCGACACTACTATGCCTAACACCATCACGAGCGCTCCTACTTCTACCACAGACACTATTACTCCAAGAAACACCATGAGCTCTCCTCCCTCTACCATAGACACTACTCCTCCTACCAACACAACGAGCGCTCCTACTTCTATCAAAGAAACTACTACCCTACCACCAACATGAACGCTCCTACTTCTACCACAGAACATGCAACTCAGACCACCACCACAAGTGTTACTACTTCTACCACAATACCTGCTTCTCCTACCACCACCGCGAGTGGATCTTCTTGTACCCCAAAGCCTTCTACTCCTACCAACACAACGAGAGCACCTACTTCTACCACAGTCCCTGCTACCTCTACCTCCATCACGAGAGATCCTATTTCTACAACAGAAACTACTACTCCTACCAACAGGAAGAGAGCTCCTACTTCTTCTACAGAAACTACTATTCCTACTACCACCACGAGCGCAACTACTTCTACCACAGACCGTACTACTCCTACCACCACCCCGAGTGTAAGTACTTCTACCACAGACACTACTGCTCTTACCACCACCACGAGTGCAAATACTTCTACCACAGACACTAGTGTTCCTACCACCAACACTGGTGCCAGTACTCTACCACAGAAACTACTACTCCTACACCCACCACGAGCGCAACTACTTCTACCACAGACATTTCTACTGCTATCACAACCATGAGCCTCCTACTTCTATCAGAGACCGTGCAATTACTACCAGGAGGACTAGCGCTCTTCCTTCTAACACAGACACTACTACGCCTACCTCCATCACTAGCCCTCCTACTTCTATCACCATACCTGCTACTTCTACCACCACCATGAGCACAACTACTTCTACCACAGACACTACGACTTCTGTCACCACCACGAATGCTCATACAAATACGAAACAGAATACTACTCCTACCACCCCCACGAGAACCACTGCTTCTAACACAGACACTACTACTCTTACCACTATCACGAGAGAACCTATGTGTACCACAGACCCTGCTATTCCTATCACCACCACGAGCACTGCGACTTCTACCACAGAAACTACTACTCGTAACACCACCATGGGCGCTCATACTTCTACCAAAGACACTACTACACCTTCAACCACCACGAGCGCTCATACTTCTACCAAAGACATTATTACTCCTAGAACCACTACGACCACCACTACTGCTATCACAAACACTACTAATTCTACCACAACCACGGGAGCACCTACTTCTACCACAGACCCTGATATTCCTACCAACACCCTGAGCGCTCCTACTTCTACCACAGAAACTACTACTACTACCACCAACACGAGCACTCCTATTTCTACCACGGAAACTACTAATTCTCCCTCCACCACGAGCACAGCTTCTACTACCACAGAGAACACTACTCTTACCACCACCACCAGTGCTCCTACTTCTACCACAGACACTACTACTCCAAGCACCTCCACGAGCACTCCTACATCTACCACAGACACTACTACTCCTACCAACAAAATGAGCACTCCTACTTCTACCAAAGAAACTACTACCCTACCACCACCATGAACACTCCTACTTCTACCACAGAACATGCAACTCCAAGCACCACCACAGGCAATACTACTTCTAGCACAAAACCTGCTACTCCTACCACCACCACGAGTGCAACTACTTGTACCACAAAATATGCTACTCCTTCCAACACGACGAGAGCACCTACTTCTACCACAGGCCCTGCTACTCCTACCTCCATCACGAGCGATCATACTTCTACCACAGAATCTACTGCTCTTACCACCAAGAGTGCTCCTACTTCTACCAAAGAAACTACTAGTTCTCCCACCCCCACGAGCACAACTACTTCTACCAGAGCACTACTACTCCTACCACCAGAACGAGAGCCACTACTTCTACCCTAGAAACTACTACTACCACAAACACCACGAGTGCTTCTTGTTCTACCACAAAACCTGTTATGCCTACCACCACCACGAGCGATCCTACTTCTACCACAGACACTACTACACCTACCACCACCACGAGCAATCCTACTTCTACCACAGAATCAACTACTCCTAACACCACCACGAGCGCTCCTGCTTCTACCACAGAAAGTACTACTCCTACCACCAGCACGAGCGCAACAACTTCTACTACAGACACTAATACACCTACAACCAAGATGAGTGCTCCTACTTCTACCACAGTCACCACTACTCCCACCAACACCACGAGCGCTCCTACTTCTACCACAGACAGTCCTACTCCTACCACCACCACGAGCGCTCCTACCTCTAAGGAAGTATCTAGTACTCTGAACACCACCACGAGCTCTCCTACTTCTACTAGAGAAACTACTACTACCAAGACCACGAACGCTCCTACTTCTTCCACAGACTGTGCAACTCCTACCACCACCAAGTGTGCTCCTACTTCTAACACAGAACATGCTGCTCCTACCACCACCACGAGCAAAACTACTTCTAACAGAGACCCTGCTACTCGTACCACCACGAGAGCACCTACTTCTACCACAGGCACGGCAACTCCTACCACCACAATGAGCGCTCCTAATTCAACCACAGAAACTAAAACACCCACCAGCACCACGAGCGCCCCTACTTCTAGTACAGACTCTAGTACTCCTACCACCAACAGGAACGCTCCTACTTCTACCACAGAAACTACTACTAATACCACGGGAACGAGCACAACAACTTCTACCACAGACAGAACTATTCCTACCACCACCACGAGTTCCCGTACTTCTACCACAGACAATACTACTACCTCCACCACGAGCACAAGTACTTCTAGCACATAAACTACTACTCCTACCACCACCACGAGTGCAACTACTACTACCACTGACACTACTACTCCTACCACCACCACGAGTGCGCATATTTCTACGAAAGACTTTACTACTCCTACCTGCCCCACGATCACCAGTCCTTCAACCACAGAAACTACTACACCTACCACCAACAGAAGAACACCTCCTTGTACCACACACCCTGTTACTCCTACCACCACCAAGAGCACTCCTACTTCTACCACAGAAACTACTACTCCAACCACCACAACCAACACTCCTACTTCTACTGCAGAAACTACTGCACCTATCACCACCACGAGCGAACTACATCTGCCACAGACACTACTACTCCTAACACCATCACGAGCGCTCCTACTTCTACCACATACACTATTACTCCAAGAAGCACCATGAGCGATCTCCTCCCTCTACCACAGACACTACTCCTCCTAACAACACAACAAGCGCTCCTACTTCTATCAAAGAAACTATTACCCTACCACCACCACGAGCGCTCGTACCTCTAACAAAGTATCTAGTACTCTGAACACCACCACGAGCTCTCCTACTTCTACTAGAGGAACTACTACTACCAAGACCACGAACGCTCCTATTTCTTCCACAGACTGTGCAACTCCTACCACCACCAAGTGCGCTCCTACTTCTCACACAGAACATGCTGCTCCTACCACCACCATGAGCAAAACTACTTCTAACAGAGACCCTGCTACTCGTACCACCACGAGAGCACCTACTTCTACCACAGGCACGGCAATTCCTACCACCACAATGAGCACTCCTAATTCAACCACAGAAACTAAAACACCCACCAGCACCACGAGCGCCCCTACTTCTAGTACAGACTCTAGTACTCCTACCACCAACAGGAACGCTCCTACTTCTACCACAGAAACTACTACTAATACCACGGGAACGAGCACAACAACTTCTACCACAGACAGAACTATTCCTACCACCACCACGAGTTCCCGTACTTCTACCACAGACAATACTACTACCTCCACCACGAGCACAAGTACTTCTAGCACATAAACTACTACTCCTACCACCACCACGAGTGCAACTACTACTACCACTGACACTACTACTCCTACCACCACCACGAGTGCGCATATTTCTATGAAAGACTTTACTACTCCTACCTGCCCCACGATCACCAGTCCTTCAACCACAGAAACTACTACACCTACCACCAACAGAAGAACACCTCCTTGTACCACACACCCTGTTACTCCTACCACCACCAAGAGCACTCCTACTTCTACCACAGAAACCACTACTCCAACAACCACAATGAACACTGCTACTTCTACTGCAGAAACTACTGCTCCTACCACCACCACGAACGAACTACATCTACCACCGACACTACTATGCCTAACACCATCACGAGCGCTCCTACTTCTACCACAGACACTATTACTCCAAGAAACACCATGAGCTCTCCTCCCTCTACCATAGACACTACTCCTCCTACCAACACAACGAGCGCTCCTACTTCTATCAAAGAAACTACTACCCTACCACCAACATGAACGCTCCTACTTCTACCACAGAACATGCAACTCAGACCACCACCACAAGTGTTACTACTTCCACCACAATACCTGCTTCTCCTACCACCACCGCGAGTGGATCTTCTTGTACCCCAAAACCTTCTACTCCTACCAACACAACGAGAGCACCTACTTCTACCACAGGCCCTGCTACCTCTACCCCATCACGAGAGATCCTATTTCTACAACAGAAACTACTACTCCTACCAACAGGAAGAGAGCTCCTACTTCTTCTACAGAAACTACTATTCCTACTACCACCACGAGCGCAACTACTTCTACCACAGACCGTACTACTCCTACCACCACCCCGAGTGTAAGTACTTCTACCACAGACACTACTGCTCTTACCACCACCACGAGTGCAAATACTTCTACCACAGACACTAGTGTTCCTACCACCAACACTGGTGCCAGTACTCTACCACAGAAACTACTACTCCTACACCCACCACGAGCACAACTACTTCTACCACAGACATTTCTACTGCTATCACAACCATGAGCCTCCTACTTCTATCAGAGACCGTGCAATTACTACCAGGAGGACTAGCGCTCTTCCTTCTAACACAGACACTACTACGCCTACCTCCATCACTAGCCCTCCTACTTCTACCACCATACCTGCTACTTCTACCACCACCATGAGCACAACTACTTCTACCACAGACACTACGACTCCTGTCACCACCACGAATGCTCATACAAATACGAAACAGAATACTACTCCTACCACCCCCACGAGAACCACTGCTTCTAACACAGACACTACTACTCTTACCACTATCACGAGAGAACCTATGTGTACCACAGACCCTGCTATTCCTATCACCACCACGAGCACTGCGACTTCTACCACAGAAACTACTACTCGTAACACCACCATGGGCGCTCATACTTCTACCAAAGACACTACTACACCTTCAACCACTACGAGCGCTCATACTTCTACCAAAGACATTATTACTCCTAGAACCACTACGACCACCACTACTGCTATCACAAACACTACTAATTCTACCACAACCACGGGAGCACCTACTTCTACCACAGACCCTGATATTCCTACCAACACCCTGAGCGCTCCTACTTCTACCACAGAAACTACTACTACTACCACCAACACGAGCACTCCTATTTCTACCACGGAAACTACTAATTCTCCCTCCACCACGAGCACAGCTTCTACTACCACAGAGAACACTACTCTTACCACCACCACCAGTGCTCCTACTTCTACCACAGACACTACTACTCCAAGCACCTCCACGAGCACTCCTACATCTACCACAGACACTACTACTCCTACCAACAAAATGAGAACTCCTTCTTCTACCAAAGAAACTACTACCCTACCACCACCATGAGCACTCCTACTTCTACCACAGAACATGCAACTCCAAGCACCACCACAGGCGATACTACTTCTAGCACAAAACCTGCTACTCCTACCACCACCACGAGTGCAACTACTTGTACCACAAAATATGCTACTCCTTCCAACACGATGAGAGCACCTACTTCTACCACAGGCCCTGCTACTCCTACCTCCATCACGAGCGATCATACTTCTACCACAGAATCTACTGCTCCTACCACCAAGAGTGCTCCTATTTCCACCACAGAAACTACTAGTTCTCCCACCCCCACGAGCACAACTACTTCTACCAGAGCACTACTACTCCTACCACCAGAACGAGAGCCACTACTTCTACCCTAGAAACTACTACTACCACAAACACCACGAGTGCTTCTTGTTCTACCACAAAACCTGTTATGCCTACCACCACCACGAGCGATCCTACTTCTACCACAGACACTACTACACCTACCACCACCACGAGCAATCCTACTTCTACCACAGAATCAACTACTCCTAACACCACCACGAGCGCTCCTGCTTCTACCACAGAAAGTACTACTCCTACCACCAGCACGAGCGCAACAACTTCTACTACAGACACTAATACATCTACAACCAAGATGAGTGCTCCTACTTCTACCACAGTCACCACTACTCCCACCAACACCACGAGCACTCCTACTTCTACCACAGACAGTCCTACTCCTACCACCACCACGAGCGCTCCTACCTCTAAGGAAGTATCTAGTACTCTGAACACCACCACGAGCTCTCCTACTTCTACTAGAGAAACTACTACAACCAAGACCATGAACGCTCCTACTTCTTCCAGAGACTGTGCAACTCCTACCACCACCAAGTGTGCTCCTACTTCTAACACAGAACATGCTGCTCCTACCACCACCACGAGCAAAACTACTTCTAACAGAGACCCTGCTACTCGTACCACCACGAGAGCACCTACTTCTACCACAGGCACGGCAACTCCTACCACCACAATGAGCGCTCCTAATTCAACCACAGAAACTAAAACACCCACCAGCACCACGAGCGCCCCTACTTCTAGTACAGACTCTAGTACTCCTACCACCAACAGGAACGCTCCTACTTCTACCACAGAAACTACTACTAATACCACGGGAACGAGCACAACAACTTCTACCACAGACAGAACTATTCCTACCACCACCATGAGTTCCCGTACTTCTACCACAGACAATACTACTACCTCCACCACGAGCACAAGTACTTCTAGCACATAAACTACTACTCCTACCACCACCACGAGTGCAACTACTACTACCACTGACACTACTACTCCTACCACCACCACGAGTGCGCATATTTCTACGAAAGACTTTACTACTCCTACCTGCCCCACGATCACCAGTCCTTCAACCACAGAAACTACTACACCTACCACCAACAGAAGAACACCTCCTTGTACCACACACCCTGTTACTCCTACCACCACCAAGAGCACTACTACTTCTACCACAGAAACCACTACTCCAACAACCACAATGAACACTGCTACTTCTACTGCAGAAACTACTGCTCCTACCACCACCACGAACGAACTACATCTACCACCGACACTACTATGCCTAACACCATCACGAGCGCTCCTACTTCTACCACAGACACTATTACTCCAAGAAACACCATGAGCTCTCCTCCCTCTACCATAGACACTACTCCTCCTACCAACACAACGAGCGCTCCTACTTCTATCAAAGAAACTACTACCCTACCACCAACATGAACGCTCCTACTTCTACCACAGAACATGCAACTCAGACCACCACCACAAGTGTTACTACTTCTACCACAATACCTGCTTCTCCTACCACCACCGCGAGTGGATCTTCTTGTACCCCAAAACCTTCTACTCCTACCAACACAACGAGAGCACCTACTTCTACCACAGGCCCTGCTACCTCTACCTCCATCACGAGAGATCCTATTTCTACAACAGAAACTACTACTCCTACCAACAGGAAGAGAGCTCCTACTTCTTCTACAGAAACTACTATTCCTACTACCACCACGAGCGCAACTACTTCTACCACAGACCGTACTACTCCTACCACCACCCCGAGTGTAAGTACTTCTACCACAGACACTACTGCTCTTACCACCACCACGAGTGCAAATACTTCTACCACAGACACTAGTGTTCCTACCACCAACACTGGTGCCAGTACTCTACCACAGAAACTACTACTCCTACACCCACCACGAGCACAACTACTTCTACCACAGACATTTCTACTGCTATCACAACCATGAGCCTCCTACTTCTATCAGAGACCGTGCAATTACTACCAGGAGGACTAGCGCTCTTCCTTCTAACACAGACACTACTACGCCTACCTCCATCACTAGCCCTCCTACTTCTATCACCATACCTGCTACTTCTACCACCACCATGAGCACAACTACTTCTACCACAGACACTACGACTCCTGTCACCACCACGAATGCTCATACAAATACGAAACAGAATACTACTCCTACCACCCCCACGAGAACCACTGCTTCTAACACAGACACTACTACTCTTACCACTATCACGAGAGAACCTATGTGTACCACAGACCATGCTATTCCTATCACCACCACGAGCACTGCGACTTCTACCACAGAAACTACTACTCGTAACACCACCATGGGCGCTCATACTTCTACCAAAGACACTACTACACCTTCAACCACCACGAGCGCTCATACTTCTACCAAAGACATTATTACTCCTAGAACCACTACGACCACCACTACTGCTATCACAAACACTACTAATTCTACCACAACCACGGGAGCACCTACTTCTACCACAGACCCTGATATTCCTACCAACACCCTGAGCGCTCCTACTTCTGCCACAGAAACTACTACTACTACCACCAACACGAGCACTCCTATTTCTACCACGGAAACTACTAATTCTCCCTCCACCACGAGCACAGCTTCTACTACCACAGAGAACACTATTCTTACCACCACCACCAGTGCTCCTACTTCTACCACAGACACTACTACTCCAAGCACCTCCACGAGCACTCCTACATCTACCACAGACACTACTACTCCTACCAACAAAATGAGCACTCCTACTTCTACCAAAGAAACTACTACCCTACCACCACCATGAACACTCCTACTTCTACCACAGAACATGCAACTCCAAGCACCACCACAGGCGATACTACTTCTAGCACAAAACCTGCCACTCCTACCACCACCACGAGTGCAACTACTTGTACCACAAAATATGCTACTCCTTCCAACACGACGAGAGCACCTACTTCTACCACAGGCCCTGCTACTCCTACCTCCATCACGAGCGATCATACTTCTACCACAGAATCTACTGCTCTTACCACCAAGAGTGCTCCTACTTCTACCAAAGAAACTACTAGTTCTCCCACCCCCACGAGCACAACTACTTCTACCAGAGCACTACTACTCCTACCACCAGAACGAGAGCCACTACTTCTACCCTAGAAACTACTACTACCACAAACACCACGAGTGCTTCTTGTTCTACCACAAAACCTGTTATGCCTACCACCACCACGAGCGATCCTACTTCTACCACAGACACTACTACACCTACCACCACCACGAGCAATCCTACTTCTACCACAGAATCAACTACTCCTAACACCACCACGAGCGCTCCTGCTTCTACCACAGAAAGTACTACTCCTACCACCAGCACGAGCGCAACAACTTCTACTACAGACACTAATACACCTACAACCAAGATGAGTGCTCCTACTTCTACCACAGTCACCACTACTCCCACCAACACCACGAGCGCTCCTACTTCTACCACAGACAGTCCTACTCCTACCACCACCACGAGCGCTCCTACCTCTAAGGAAGTATCTAGTACTCTGAACACCACCACGAGCTCTCCTACTTCTACTAGAGAAACTACTACTACCAAGACCACGAACGCTCCTACTTCTTCCACAGACTGTGCAACTCCTACCACCACCAAGTGTGCTCCTACTTCTAACACAGAACATGCTGCTCCTACCACCACCACGAGCAAAACTACTTCTAACAGAGACCCTGCTACTCGTACCACCACGAGAGCACCTACTTCTACCACAGGCACGGCAACTCCTACCACCACAATGAGCGCTCCTAATTCAACCACAGAAACTAAAACACCCACCAGCACCACGAGCGCCCCTACTTCTAGTACAGACTCTAGTACTCCTACCACCAACAGGAACGCTCCTACTTCTACCACAGAAACTACTACTAATACCACGGGAACGAGCACAACAACTTCTACCACAGACAGAACTATTCCTACCACCACCACGAGTTCCCGTACTTCTACCACAGACAATACTACTACCTCCACCACGAGCACAAGTACTTCTAGCACATAAACTACTACTCCTACCACCACCACGAGTGCAACTACTACTACCACTGACACTACTACTCCTACCACCACCACGAGTGCGCATATTTCTACGAAAGACTTTACTACTCCTACCTGCCCCACGATCACCAGTCCTTCAACCACAGAAACTACTACACCTACCACCAACAGAAGAACACCTCCTTGTACCACACACCCTGTTACTCCTACCACCACCAAGAGCACTCCTACTTCTACCACAGAAACCACTACTCCAACAACCACAACGAACACTGCTACTTCTACTGCAGAAACTACTGCTCCTACCACCACCACGAGCGAACTACATCTGCCACAGACACTACTACTCCTAACACCATCACGAGCGCTCCTACTTCTACCACAGACACTATTACTCCAAGAAGCACCATGAGCGATCTCCTCCCTCTACCACAGACACTACTCCTCCTAACAACACAACAAGCGCTCCTACTTCTATCAAAGAAACTATTACCCTACCACCACCACGAGCGCTCGTACCTCTAACAAAGTATCTAGTACTCTGAACACCACCACGAGCTCTCCTACTTCTACTAGAGGAACTACTACTACCAAGACCACGAACGCTCCTATTTCTTCCACAGACTGTGCAACTCCTACCACCACCAAGTGCGCTCCTACTTCTCACACAGAACATGCTGCTCCTACCACCACCATGAGCAAAACTACTTCTAACAGAGACCCTGCTACTCGTACCACCACGAGAGCACCTACTTCTACCACAGGCACGGCAATTCCTACCACCACAATGAGCACTCCTAATTCAACCACAGAAACTAAAACACCCACCAGCACCACGAGCGCCCCTACTTCTAGTACAGACTCTAGTACTCCTACCACCAACAGGAACGCTCCTACTTCTACCACAGAAACTACTACTAATACCACGGGAACGAGCACAACAACTTCTACCACAGACAGAACTATTCCTACCACCACCACGAGTTCCCGTACGTCTACCACAGACAATACTACTACCTCCACCACGAGCACAAGTACTTCTAGCACATAAACTACTACTCCTACCACCACCACGAGTGCAACTACTACTACCACTGACACTACTACTCCTACCACCACCACGAGTGCGCATATTTCTACGAAAGACTTTACTACTCCTACCTGCCCCACGATCACCAGTCCTTCAACCACAGAAACTACTACACCTACCACCAACAGAAGAACACCTCCTTGTACCACACACCCTGTTACTCCTACCACCACCAAGAGCACTCCTACTTCTACCACAGAAACCACTACTCCAACAACCACAATGAACACTGCTACTTCTACTGCAGAAACTACTGCTCCTACCACCACCACGAACGAACTACATCTACCACCGACACTACTATGCCTAACACCATCACGAGCGCTCCTACTTCTACCACAGACACTATTACTCCAAGAAACACCATGAGCTCTCCTCCCTCTACCATAGACACTACTCCTCCTACCAACACAACGAGCGCTCCTACTTCTATCAAAGAAACTACTACCCTACCACCAACATGAACGCTCCTACTTCTACCACAGAACATGCAACTCAGACCACCACCACAAGTGTTACTACTTCTACCACAATACCTGCTTCTCCTACCACCACCGCGAGTGGATCTTCTTGTACCCCAAAGCCTTCTACTCCTACCAACACAACGAGAGCACCTACTTCTACCACAGTCCCTGCTACCTCTACCTCCATCACGAGAGATCCTATTTCTACAACAGAAACTACTACTCCTACCAACAGGAAGAGAGCTCCTACTTCTTCTACAGAAACTACTATTCCTACTACCACCACGAGCGCAACTACTTCTACCACAGACCGTACTACTCCTACCACCACCCCGAGTGTAAGTACTTCTACCACAGACACTACTGCTCTTACCACCACCACGAGTGCAAATACTTCTACCACAGACACTAGTGTTCCTACCACCAACACTGGTGCCAGTACTCTACCACAGAAACTACTACTCCTACACCCACCACGAGCGCAACTACTTCTACCACAGACATTTCTACTGCTATCACAACCATGAGCCTCCTACTTCTATCAGAGACCGTGCAATTACTACCAGGAGGACTAGCGCTCTTCCTTCTAACACAGACACTACTACGCCTACCTCCATCACTAGCCCTCCTACTTCTATCACCATACCTGCTACTTCTACCACCACCATGAGCACAACTACTTCTACCACAGACACTACGACTTCTGTCACCACCACGAATGCTCATACAAATACGAAACAGAATACTACTCCTACCACCCCCACGAGAACCACTGCTTCTAACACAGACACTACTACTCTTACCACTATCACGAGAGAACCTATGTGTACCACAGACCCTGCTATTCCTATCACCACCACGAGCACTGCGACTTCTACCACAGAAACTACTACTCGTAACACCACCATGGGCGCTCATACTTCTACCAAAGACACTACTACACCTTCAACCACCACGAGCGCTCATACTTCTACCAAAGACATTATTACTCCTAGAACCACTACGACCACCACTACTGCTATCACAAACACTACTAATTCTACCACAACCACGGGAGCACCTACTTCTACCACAGACCCTGATATTCCTACCAACACCCTGAGCGCTCCTACTTCTACCACAGAAACTACTACTACTACCACCAACACGAGCACTCCTATTTCTACCACGGAAACTACTAATTCTCCCTCCACCACGAGCACAGCTTCTACTACCACAGAGAACACTACTCTTACCACCACCACCAGTGCTCCTACTTCTACCACAGACACTACTACTCCAAGCACCTCCACGAGCACTCCTACATCTACCACAGACACTACTACTCCTACCAACAAAATGAGCACTCCTACTTCTACCAAAGAAACTACTACCCTACCACCACCATGAACACTCCTACTTCTACCACAGAACATGCAACTCCAAGCACCACCACAGGCAATACTACTTCTAGCACAAAACCTGCTACTCCTACCACCACCACGAGTGCAACTACTTGTACCACAAAATATGCTACTCCTTCCAACACGACGAGAGCACCTACTTCTACCACAGGCCCTGCTACTCCTACCTCCATCACGAGCGATCATACTTCTACCACAGAATCTACTGCTCTTACCACCAAGAGTGCTCCTACTTCTACCAAAGAAACTACTAGTTCTCCCACCCCCACGAGCACAACTACTTCTACCAGAGCACTACTACTCCTACCACCAGAACGAGAGCCACTACTTCTACCCTAGAAACTACTACTACCACAAACACCACGAGTGCTTCTTGTTCTACCACAAAACCTGTTATGCCTACCACCACCACGAGCGATCCTACTTCTACCACAGACACTACTACACCTACCACCACCACGAGCAATCCTACTTCTACCACAGAATCAACTACTCCTAACACCACCACAAGCGCTCCTGCTTCTACCACAGAAAGTACTACTCCTACCACCAGCACGAGCGCAACAACTTCTACTACAGACACTAATACACCTACAACCAAGATGAGTGCTCCTACTTCTACCACAGTCACCACTACTCCCACCAACACCACGAGCGCTCCTACTTCTACCACAGACAGTCCTACTCCTACCACCACCACGAGCGCTCCTACCTCTAAGGAAGTATCTAGTACTCTGAACACCACCACGAGCTCTCCTACTTCTACTAGAGAAACGACTACTACCAAGACCACGAACGCTCCTACTTCTTCCACAGACTGTGCAACTCCTACCACCACCAAGTGTGCTCCTACTTCTAACACAGAACATGCTGCTCCTACCACCACCACGAGCAAAACTACTTCTAACAGAGACCCTGCTACTCGTACCACCACGAGAGCACCTACTTCTACCACAGGCACGGCAACTCCTACCACCACAATGAGCGCTCCTAATTCAACCACAGAAACTAAAACACCCACCAGCACCACGAGCGCCCCTACTTCTAGTACAGACTCTAGTACTCCTACCACCAACAGGAACGCTCCTACTTCTACCACAGAAACTACTACTAATACCACGGGAACGAGCACAACAACTTCTACCACAGACAGAACTATTCCTACCACCACCACGAGTTCCCGTACTTCTACCACAGACAATACTACTACCTCCACCACGAGCACAAGTACTTCTAGCACATAAACTACTACTCCTACCACCACCACGAGTGCAACTACTACTACCACTGACACTACTACTCCTACCACCACCACGAGTGCGCATATTTCTACGAAAGACTTTACTACTCCTACCTGCCCCACGATCACCAGTCCTTCAACCACAGAAACTACTACACCTACCACCAACAGAAGAACACCTCCTTGTACCACACACCCTGTTACTCCTACCACCACCAAGAGCACTCCTACTTCTACCACAGAAACTACTACTCCAACCACCACAACCAACACTCCTACTTCTACTGCAGAAACTACTGCACCTATCACCACCACGAGCGAACTACATCTGCCACAGACACTACTACTCCTAACACCATCACGAGCGCTCCTACTTCTACCACAGACACTATTACTCCAAGAAGCACCATGAGCGATCTCCTCCCTCTACCACAGACACTACTCCTCCTAACAACACAACAAGCGCTCCTACTTCTATCAAAGAAACTATTACCCTACCACCACCACGAGCGCTCGTACCTCTAACAAAGTATCTAGTACTCTGAACACCACCACGAGCTCTCCTACTTCTACTAGAGGAACTACTACTACCAAGACCACGAACGCTCCTATTTCTTCCACAGACTGTGCAACTCCTACCACCACCAAGTGCGCTCCTACTTCTCACACAGAACATGCTGCTCCTACCACCACCACGAGCAAAACTACTTCTAACAGAGACCCTGCTACTCGTACCACCACGAGAGCACCTACTTCTACCACAGGCACGGCAATTCCTACCACCACAATGAGCACTCCTAATTCAACCACAGAAACTAAAACACCCACCAGCACCACGAGCGCCCCTACTTCTAGTACAGACTCTAGTACTCCTACCACCAACAGGAACGCTCCTACTTCTACCACAGAAACTACTACTAATACCACGGGAACGAGCACAACAACTTCTACCACAGACAGAACTATTCCTACCACCACCACGAGTTCCCGTACGTCTACCACAGACAATACTACTACCTCCACCACGAGCACAAGTACTTCTAGCACATAAACTACTACTCCTACCACCACCACGAGTGCAACTACTACTACCACTGACACTACTACTCCTACCACCACCACGAGTGCGCATATTTCTACGAAAGACTTTACTACTCCTACCTGCCCCACGATCACCAGTCCTTCAACCACAGAAACTACTACACCTACCACCAACAGAAGAACACCTCCTTGTACCACACACCCTGTTACTCCTACCACCACCAAGAGCACTCCTACTTCTACCACAGAAACCACTACTCCAACAACCACAATGAACACTGCTACTTCTACTGCAGAAACTACTGCTCCTACCACCACCACGAACGAACTACATCTACCACCGACACTACTATGCCTAACACCATCACGAGCGCTCCTACTTCTACCACAGACACTATTACTCCAAGAAACACCATGAGCTCTCCTCCCTCTACCATAGACACTACTCCTCCTACCAACACAACGAGCGCTCCTACTTCTATCAAAGAAACTACTACCCTACCACCAACATGAACGCTCCTACTTCTACCACAGAACATGCAACTCAGACCACCACCACAAGTGTTACTACTTCCACCACAATACCTGCTTCTCCTACCACCACCGCGAGTGGATCTTCTTGTACCCCAAAACCTTCTACTCCTACCAACACAACGAGAGCACCTACTTCTACCACAGGCCCTGCTACCTCTACCCCATCACGAGAGATCCTATTTCTACAACAGAAACTACTACTCCTACCAACAGGAAGAGAGCTCCTACTTCTTCTACAGAAACTACTATTCCTACTACCACCACGAGCGCAACTACTTCTACCACAGACCGTACTACTCCTACCACCACCCCGAGTGTAAGTACTTCTACCACAGACACTACTGCTCTTACCACCACCACGAGTGCAAATACTTCTACCACAGACACTAGTGTTCCTACCACCAACACTGGTGCCAGTACTCTACCACAGAAACTACTACTCCTACACCCACCACGAGCACAACTACTTCTACCACAGACATTTCTACTGCTATCACAACCATGAGCCTCCTACTTCTATCAGAGACCGTGCAATTACTACCAGGAGGACTAGCGCTCTTCCTTCTAACACAGACACTACTACGCCTACCTCCATCACTAGCCCTCCTACTTCTACCACCATACCTGCTACTTCTACCACCACCATGAGCACAACTACTTCTACCACAGACACTACGACTCCTGTCACCACCACGAATGCTCATACAAATACGAAACAGAATACTACTCCTACCACCCCCACGAGAACCACTGCTTCTAACACAGACACTACTACTCTTACCACTATCACGAGAGAACCTATGTGTACCACAGACCCTGCTATTCCTATCACCACCACGAGCACTGCGACTTCTACCACAGAAACTACTACTCGTAACACCACCATGGGCGCTCATACTTCTACCAAAGACACTACTACACCTTCAACCACTACGAGCGCTCATACTTCTACCAAAGACATTATTACTCCTAGAACCACTACGACCACCACTACTGCTATCACAAACACTACTAATTCTACCACAACCACGGGAGCACCTACTTCTACCACAGACCCTGATATTCCTACCAACACCCTGAGCGCTCCTACTTCTACCACAGAAACTACTACTACTACCACCAACACGAGCACTCCTATTTCTACCACGGAAACTACTAATTCTCCCTCCACCACGAGCACAGCTTCTACTACCACAGAGAACACTACTCTTACCACCACCACCAGTGCTCCTACTTCTACCACAGACACTACTACTCCAAGCACCTCCACGAGCACTCCTACATCTACCACAGACACTACTACTCCTACCAACAAAATGAGAACTCCTTCTTCTACCAAAGAAACTACTACCCTACCACCACCATGAGCACTCCTACTTCTACCACAGAACATGCAACTCCAAGCACCACCACAGGCGATACTACTTCTAGCACAAAACCTGCTACTCCTACCACCACCACGAGTGCAACTACTTGTACCACAAAATATGCTACTCCTTCCAACACGATGAGAGCACCTACTTCTACCACAGGCCCTGCTACTCCTACCTCCATCACGAGCGATCATACTTCTACCCCAGAATCTACTGCTCCTACCACCAAGAGTGCTCCTATTTCCACCACAGAAACTACTAGTTCTCCCACCCCCACGAGCACAACTACTTCTACCAGAGCACTACTACTCCTACCACCAGAACGAGAGCCACTACTTCTACCCTAGAAACTACTACTACCACAAACACCACGAGTGCTTCTTGTTCTACCACAAAACCTGTTATGCCTACCACCACCACGAGCGATCCTACTTCTACCACAGACACTACTACACCTACCACCACCACGAGCAATCCTACTTCTACCACAGAATCAACTACTCCTAACACCACCACGAGCGCTCCTGCTTCTACCACAGAAAGTACTACTCCTACCACCAGCACGAGCGCAACAACTTCTACTACAGACACTAATACATCTACAACCAAGATGAGTGCTCCTACTTCTACCACAGTCACCACTACTCCCACCAACACCACGAGCACTCCTACTTCTACCACAGACAGTCCTACTCCTACCACCACCACGAGCGCTCCTACCTCTAAGGAAGTATCTAGTACTCTGAACACCACCACGAGCTCTCCTACTTCTACTAGAGAAACTACTACAACCAAGACCATGAACGCTCCTACTTCTTCCAGAGACTGTGCAACTCCTACCACCACCAAGTGTGCTCCTACTTCTAACACAGAACATGCTGCTCCTACCACCACCACGAGCAAAACTACTTCTAACAGAGACCCTGCTACTCGTACCACCACGAGAGCACCTACTTCTACCACAGGCACGGCAACTCCTACCACCACAATGAGCGCTCCTAATTCAACCACAGAAACTAAAACACCCACCAGCACCACGAGCGCCCCTACTTCTAGTACAGACTCTAGTACTCCTACCACCAACAGGAACGCTCCTACTTCTACCACAGAAACTACTACTAATACCACGGGAACGAGCACAACAACTTCTACCACAGACAGAACTATTCCTACCACCACCATGAGTTCCCGTACTTCTACCACAGACAATACTACTACCTCCACCACGAGCACAAGTACTTCTAGCACATAAACTACTACTCCTACCACCACCACGAGTGCAACTACTACTACCACTGACACTACTACTCCTACCACCACCACGAGTGCGCATATTTCTACGAAAGACTTTACTACTCCTACCTGCCCCACGATCACCAGTCCTTCAACCACAGAAACTACTACACCTACCACCAACAGAAGAACACCTCCTTGTACCACACACCCTGTTACTCCTACCACCACCAAGAGCACTACTACTTCTACCACAGAAACCACTACTCCAACAACCACAATGAACACTGCTACTTCTACTGCAGAAACTACTGCTCCTACCACCACCACGAACGAACTACATCTACCACCGACACTACTATGCCTAACACCATCACGAGCGCTCCTACTTCTACCACAGACACTATTACTCCAAGAAA
Organism: Balaenoptera ricei; assembly: GCF_028023285.1. NCBI lineage: Eukaryota > Metazoa > Chordata > Mammalia > Artiodactyla > Balaenopteridae > Balaenoptera > Balaenoptera ricei. The sequence continues at coordinate 80,031,871 of NC_082654.1, forward strand.
CACCATGAGCTCTCCTCCCTCTACCATAGACACTACTCCTCCTACCAACACAACGAGCGCTCCTACTTCTATCAAAGAAACTACTACCCTACCACCAACATGAACGCTCCTACTTCTACCACAGAACATGCAACTCAGACCACCACCACAAGTGTTACTACTTCTACCACAATACCTGCTTCTCCTACCACCACCGCGAGTGGATCTTCTTGTACCCCAAAACCTTCTACTCCTACCAACACAACGAGAGCACCTACTTCTACCACAGGCCCTGCTACCTCTACCTCCATCACGAGAGATCCTATTTCTACAACAGAAACTACTACTCCTACCAACAGGAAGAGAGCTCCTACTTCTTCTACAGAAACTACTATTCCTACTACCACCACGAGCGCAACTACTTCTACCACAGACCGTACTACTCCTACCACCACCCCGAGTGTAAGTACTTCTACCACAGACACTACTGCTCTTACCACCACCACGAGTGCAAATACTTCTACCACAGACACTAGTGTTCCTACCACCAACACTGGTGCCAGTACTCTACCACAGAAACTACTACTCCTACACCCACCACGAGCACAACTACTTCTACCACAGACATTTCTACTGCTATCACAACCATGAGCCTCCTACTTCTATCAGAGACCGTGCAATTACTACCAGGAGGACTAGCGCTCTTCCTTCTAACACAGACACTACTACGCCTACCTCCATCACTAGCCCTCCTACTTCTATCACCATACCTGCTACTTCTACCACCACCATGAGCACAACTACTTCTACCACAGACACTACGACTCCTGTCACCACCACGAATGCTCATACAAATACGAAACAGAATACTACTCCTACCACCCCCACGAGAACCACTGCTTCTAACACAGACACTACTACTCTTACCACTATCACGAGAGAACCTATGTGTACCACAGACCCTGCTATTCCTATCACCACCACGAGCACTGCGACTTCTACCACAGAAACTACTACTCGTAACACCACCATGGGCGCTCATACTTCTACCAAAGACACTACTACACCTTCAACCACCACGAGCGCTCATACTTCTACCAAAGACATTATTACTCCTAGAACCACTACGACCACCACTACTGCTATCACAAACACTACTAATTCTACCACAACCACGGGAGCACCTACTTCTACCACAGACCCTGATATTCCTACCAACACCCTGAGCGCTCCTACTTCTACCACAGAAACTACTACTACTACCACCAACACGAGCACTCCTATTTCTACCACGGAAACTACTAATTCTCCCTCCACCACGAGCACAGCTTCTACTACCACAGAGAACACTACTCTTACCACCACCACCAGTGCTCCTACTTCTACCACAGACACTACTACTCCAAGCACCTCCACGAGCACTCCTACATCTACCACAGACACTACTACTCCTACCAACAAAATGAGCACTCCTACTTCTACCAAAGAAACTACTACCCTACCACCACCATGAACACTCCTACTTCTACCACAGAACATGCAACTCCAAGCACCACCACAGGCGATACTACTTCTAGCACAAAACCTGCCACTCCTACCACCACCACGAGTGCAACTACTTGTACCACAAAATATGCTACTCCTTCCAACACGACGAGAGCACCTACTTCTACCACAGGCCCTGCTACTCCTACCTCCATCACGAGCGATCATACTTCTACCACAGAATCTACTGCTCTTACCACCAAGAGTGCTCCTACTTCTACCAAAGAAACTACTAGTTCTCCCACCCCCACGAGCACAACTACTTCTACCAGAGCACTACTACTCCTACCACCAGAACGAGAGCCACTACTTCTACCCTAGAAACTACTACTACCACAAACACCACGAGTGCTTCTTGTTCTACCACAAAACCTGTTATGCCTACCACCACCACGAGCGATCCTACTTCTACCACAGACACTACTACACCTACCACCACCACGAGCAATCCTACTTCTACCACAGAATCAACTACTCCTAACACCACCACGAGCGCTCCTGCTTCTACCACAGAAAGTACTACTCCTACCACCAGCACGAGCGCAACAACTTCTACTACAGACACTAATACACCTACAACCAAGATGAGTGCTCCTACTTCTACCACAGTCACCACTACTCCCACCAACACCACGAGCGCTCCTACTTCTACCACAGACAGTCCTACTCCTACCACCACCACGAGCGCTCCTACCTCTAAGGAAGTATCTAGTACTCTGAACACCACCACGAGCTCTCCTACTTCTACTAGAGAAACTACTACTACCAAGACCACGAACGCTCCTACTTCTTCCACAGACTGTGCAACTCCTACCACCACCAAGTGTGCTCCTACTTCTAACACAGAACATGCTGCTCCTACCACCACCACGAGCAAAACTACTTCTAACAGAGACCCTGCTACTCGTACCACCACGAGAGCACCTACTTCTACCACAGGCACGGCAACTCCTACCACCACAATGAGCGCTCCTAATTCAACCACAGAAACTAAAACACCCACCAGCACCACGAGCGCCCCTACTTCTAGTACAGACTCTAGTACTCCTACCACCAACAGGAACGCTCCTACTTCTACCACAGAAACTACTACTAATACCACGGGAACGAGCACAACAACTTCTACCACAGACAGAACTATTCCTACCACCACCACGAGTTCCCGTACTTCTACCACAGACAATACTACTACCTCCACCACGAGCACAAGTACTTCTAGCACATAAACTACTACTCCTACCACCACCACGAGTGCAACTACTACTACCACTGACACTACTACTCCTACCACCACCACGAGTGCGCATATTTCTACGAAAGACTTTACTACTCCTACCTGCCCCACGATCACCAGTCCTTCAACCACAGAAACTACTACACCTACCACCAACAGAAGAACACCTCCTTGTACCACACACCCTGTTACTCCTACCACCACCAAGAGCACTCCTACTTCTACCACAGAAACCACTACTCCAACAACCACAATGAACACTGCTACTTCTACTGCAGAAACTACTGCTCCTACCACCACCACGAGCGAACTACATCTGCCACAGACACTACTACTCCTAACACCATCACGAGCGCTCCTACTTCTACCACAGACACTATTACTCCAAGAAGCACCATGAGCGATCTCCTCCCTCTACCACAGACACTACTCCTCCTAACAACACAACAAGCGCTCCTACTTCTATCAAAGAAACTATTACCCTACCACCACCACGAGCGCTCGTACCTCTAACAAAGTATCTAGTACTCTGAACACCACCACGAGCTCTCCTACTTCTACTAGAGGAACTACTACTACCAAGACCACGAACGCTCCTATTTCTTCCACAGACTGTGCAACTCCTACCACCACCAAGTGCGCTCCTACTTCTCACACAGAACATGCTGCTCCTACCACCACCATGAGCAAAACTACTTCTAACAGAGACCCTGCTACTCGTACCACCACGAGAGCACCTACTTCTACCACAGGCACGGCAATTCCTACCACCACAATGAGCACTCCTAATTCAACCACAGAAACTAAAACACCCACCAGCACCACGAGCGCCCCTACTTCTAGTACAGACTCTAGTACTCCTACCACCAACAGGAACGCTCCTACTTCTACCACAGAAACTACTACTAATACCACGGGAACGAGCACAACAACTTCTACCACAGACAGAACTATTCCTACCACCACCACGAGTTCCCGTACGTCTACCACAGACAATACTACTACCTCCACCACGAGCACAAGTACTTCTAGCACATAAACTACTACTCCTACCACCACCACGAGTGCAACTACTACTACCACTGACACTACTACTCCTACCACCACCACGAGTGCGCATATTTCTACGAAAGACTTTACTACTCCTACCTGCCCCACGATCACCAGTCCTTCAACCACAGAAACTACTACACCTACCACCAACAGAAGAACACCTCCTTGTACCACACACCCTGTTACTCCTACCACCACCAAGAGCACTCCTACTTCTACCACAGAAACCACTACTCCAACAACCACAATGAACACTGCTACTTCTACTGCAGAAACTACTGCTCCTACCACCACCACGAACGAACTACATCTACCACCGACACTACTATGCCTAACACCATCACGAGCGCTCCTACTTCTACCACAGACACTATTACTCCAAGAAACACCATGAGCTCTCCTCCCTCTACCATAGACACTACTCCTCCTACCAACACAACGAGCGCTCCTACTTCTATCAAAGAAACTACTACCCTACCACCAACATGAACGCTCCTACTTCTACCACAGAACATGCAACTCAGACCACCACCACAAGTGTTACTACTTCTACCACAATACCTGCTTCTCCTACCACCACCGCGAGTGGATCTTCTTGTACCCCAAAGCCTTCTACTCCTACCAACACAACGAGAGCACCTACTTCTACCACAGTCCCTGCTACCTCTACCTCCATCACGAGAGATCCTATTTCTACAACAGAAACTACTACTCCTACCAACAGGAAGAGAGCTCCTACTTCTTCTACAGAAACTACTATTCCTACTACCACCACGAGCGCAACTACTTCTACCACAGACCGTACTACTCCTACCACCACCCCGAGTGTAAGTACTTCTACCACAGACACTACTGCTCTTACCACCACCACGAGTGCAAATACTTCTACCACAGACACTAGTGTTCCTACCACCAACACTGGTGCCAGTACTCTACCACAGAAACTACTACTCCTACACCCACCACGAGCACAACTACTTCTACCACAGACATTTCTACTGCTATCACAACCATGAGCCTCCTACTTCTATCAGAGACCGTGCAATTACTACCAGGAGGACTAGCGCTCTTCCTTCTAACACAGACACTACTACGCCTACCTCCATCACTAGCCCTCCTACTTCTATCACCATACCTGCTACTTCTACCACCACCATGAGCACAACTACTTCTACCACAGACACTACGACTTCTGTCACCACCACGAATGCTCATACAAATACGAAACAGAATACTACTCCTACCACCCCCACGAGAACCACTGCTTCTAACACAGACACTACTACTCTTACCACTATCACGAGAGAACCTATGTGTACCACAGACCCTGCTATTCCTATCACCACCACGAGCACTGCGACTTCTACCACAGAAACTACTACTCGTAACACCACCATGGGCGCTCATACTTCTACCAAAGACACTACTACACCTTCAACCACCACGAGCGCTCATACTTCTACCAAAGACATTATTACTCCTAGAACCACTACGACCACCACTACTGCTATCACAAACACTACTAATTCTACCACAACCACGGGAGCACCTACTTCTACCACAGACCCTGATATTCCTACCAACACCCTGAGCGCTCCTACTTCTACCACAGAAACTACTACTACTACCACCAACACGAGCACTCCTATTTCTACCACGGAAACTACTAATTCTCCCTCCACCACGAGCACAGCTTCTACTACCACAGAGAACACTACTCTTACCACCACCACCAGTGCTCCTACTTCTACCACAGACACTACTACTCCAAGCACCTCCACGAGCACTCCTACATCTACCACAGACACTACTACTCCTACCAACAAAATGAGCACTCCTACTTCTACCAAAGAAACTACTACCCTACCACCACCATGAACACTCCTACTTCTACCACAGAACATGCAACTCCAAGCACCACCACAGGCAATACTACTTCTAGCACAAAACCTGCTACTCCTACCACCACCACGAGTGCAACTACTTGTACCACAAAATATGCTACTCCTTCCAACACGACGAGAGCACCTACTTCTACCACAGGCCCTGCTACTCCTACCTCCATCACGAGCGATCATACTTCTACCACAGAATCTACTGCTCTTACCACCAAGAGTGCTCCTACTTCTACCAAAGAAACTACTAGTTCTCCCACCCCCACGAGCACAACTACTTCTACCAGAGCACTACTACTCCTACCACCAGAACGAGAGCCACTACTTCTACCCTAGAAACTACTACTACCACAAACACCACGAGTGCTTCTTGTTCTACCACAAAACCTGTTATGCCTACCACCACCACGAGCGATCCTACTTCTACCACAGACACTACTACACCTACCACCACCACGAGCAATCCTACTTCTACCACAGAATCAACTACTCCTAACACCACCACAAGCGCTCCTGCTTCTACCACAGAAAGTACTACTCCTACCACCAGCACGAGCGCAACAACTTCTACTACAGACACTAATACACCTACAACCAAGATGAGTGCTCCTACTTCTACCACAGTCACCACTACTCCCACCAACACCACGAGCGCTCCTACTTCTACCACAGACAGTCCTACTCCTACCACCACCACGAGCGCTCCTACCTCTAAGGAAGTATCTAGTACTCTGAACACCACCACGAGCTCTCCTACTTCTACTAGAGAAACGACTACTACCAAGACCACGAACGCTCCTACTTCTTCCACAGACTGTGCAACTCCTACCACCACCAAGTGTGCTCCTACTTCTAACACAGAACATGCTGCTCCTACCACCACCACGAGCAAAACTACTTCTAACAGAGACCCTGCTACTCGTACCACCACGAGAGCACCTACTTCTACCACAGGCACGGCAACTCCTACCACCACAATGAGCGCTCCTAATTCAACCACAGAAACTAAAACACCCACCAGCACCACGAGCGCCCCTACTTCTAGTACAGACTCTAGTACTCCTACCACCAACAGGAACGCTCCTACTTCTACCACAGAAACTACTACTAATACCACGGGAACGAGCACAACAACTTCTACCACAGACAGAACTATTCCTACCACCACCACGAGTTCCCGTACTTCTACCACAGACAATACTACTACCTCCACCACGAGCACAAGTACTTCTAGCACATAAACTACTACTCCTACCACCACCACGAGTGCAACTACTACTACCACTGACACTACTACTCCTACCACCACCACGAGTGCGCATATTTCTACGAAAGACTTTACTACTCCTACCTGCCCCACGATCACCAGTCCTTCAACCACAGAAACTACTACACCTACCACCAACAGAAGAACACCTCCTTGTACCACACACCCTGTTACTCCTACCACCACCAAGAGCACTCCTACTTCTACCACAGAAACTACTACTCCAACCACCACAACCAACACTCCTACTTCTACTGCAGAAACTACTGCACCTATCACCACCACGAGCGAACTACATCTGCCACAGACACTACTACTCCTAACACCATCACGAGCGCTCCTACTTCTACCACAGACACTATTACTCCAAGAAGCACCATGAGCGATCTCCTCCCTCTACCACAGACACTACTCCTCCTAACAACACAACAAGCGCTCCTACTTCTATCAAAGAAACTATTACCCTACCACCACCACGAGCGCTCGTACCTCTAACAAAGTATCTAGTACTCTGAACACCACCACGAGCTCTCCTACTTCTACTAGAGGAACTACTACTACCAAGACCACGAACGCTCCTATTTCTTCCACAGACTGTGCAACTCCTACCACCACCAAGTGCGCTCCTACTTCTCACACAGAACATGCTGCTCCTACCACCACCACGAGCAAAACTACTTCTAACAGAGACCCTGCTACTCGTACCACCACGAGAGCACCTACTTCTACCACAGGCACGGCAATTCCTACCACCACAATGAGCACTCCTAATTCAACCACAGAAACTAAAACACCCACCAGCACCACGAGCGCCCCTACTTCTAGTACAGACTCTAGTACTCCTACCACCAACAGGAACGCTCCTACTTCTACCACAGAAACTACTACTAATACCACGGGAACGAGCACAACAACTTCTACCACAGACAGAACTATTCCTACCACCACCACGAGTTCCCGTACGTCTACCACAGACAATACTACTACCTCCACCACGAGCACAAGTACTTCTAGCACATAAACTACTACTCCTACCACCACCACGAGTGCAACTACTACTACCACTGACACTACTACTCCTACCACCACCACGAGTGCGCATATTTCTACGAAAGACTTTACTACTCCTACCTGCCCCACGATCACCAGTCCTTCAACCACAGAAACTACTACACCTACCACCAACAGAAGAACACCTCCTTGTACCACACACCCTGTTACTCCTACCACCACCAAGAGCACTCCTACTTCTACCACAGAAACCACTACTCCAACAACCACAATGAACACTGCTACTTCTACTGCAGAAACTACTGCTCCTACCACCACCACGAACGAACTACATCTACCACCGACACTACTATGCCTAACACCATCACGAGCGCTCCTACTTCTACCACAGACACTATTACTCCAAGAAACACCATGAGCTCTCCTCCCTCTACCATAGACACTACTCCTCCTACCAACACAACGAGCGCTCCTACTTCTATCAAAGAAACTACTACCCTACCACCAACATGAACGCTCCTACTTCTACCACAGAACATGCAACTCAGACCACCACCACAAGTGTTACTACTTCTACCACAATACCTGCTTCTCCTACCACCACCGCGAGTGGATCTTCTTGTACCCCAAAGCCTTCTACTCCTACCAACACAACGAGAGCACCTACTTCTACCACAGGCCCTGCTACCTCTACCTCCATCACGAGAGATCCTATTTCTACAACAGAAACTACTACTCCTACCAACAGGAAGAGAGCTCCTACTTCTTCTACAGAAACTACTATTCCTACTACCACCACGAGCGCAACTACTTCTACCACAGACCGTACTACTCCTACCACCACCCCGAGTGTAAGTACTTCTACCACAGACACTACTGCTCTTACCACCACCACGAGTGCAAATACTTCTACCACAGACACTAGTGTTCCTACCACCAACACTGGTGCCAGTACTCTACCACAGAAACTACTACTCCTACACCCACCACGAGCACAACTACTTCTACCACAGACATTTCTACTGCTATCACAACCATGAGCCTCCTACTTCTATCAGAGACCGTGCAATTACTACCAGGAGGACTAGCGCTCTTCCTTCTAACACAGACACTACTACGCCTACCTCCATCACTAGCCCTCCTACTTCTATCACCATACCTGCTACTTCTACCACCACCATGAGCACAACTACTTCTACCACAGACACTACGACTTCTGTCACCACCACGAATGCTCATACAAATACGAAACAGAATACTACTCCTACCACCCCCACGAGAACCACTGCTTCTAACACAGACACTACTACTCTTACCACTATCACGAGAGAACCTATGTGTACCACAGACCCTGCTATTCCTATCACCACCACGAGCACTGCGACTTCTACCACAGAAACTACTACTCGTAACACCACCATGGGCGCTCATACTTCTACCAAAGACACTACTACACCTTCAACCACCACGAGCGCTCATACTTCTACCAAAGACATTATTACTCCTAGAACCACTACGACCACCACTACTGCTATCACAAACACTACTAATTCTACCACAACCACGGGAGCACCTACTTCTACCACAGACCCTGATATTCCTACCAACACCCTGAGCGCTCCTACTTCTACCACAGAAACTACTACTACTACCACCAACACGAGCACTCCTATTTCTACCACGGAAACTACTAATTCTCCCTCCACCACGAGCACAGCTTCTACTACCACAGAGAACACTACTCTTACCACCACCACCAGTGCTCCTACTTCTACCACAGACACTACTACTCCAAGCACCTCCACGAGCACTCCTACATCTACCACAGACACTACTACTCCTACCAACAAAATGAGCACTCCTACTTCTACCAAAGAAACTACTACCCTACCACCACCATGAACACTCCTACTTCTACCACAGAACATGCAACTCCAAGCACCACCACAGGCAATACTACTTCTAGCACAAAACCTGCTACTCCTACCACCACCACGAGTGCAACTACTTGTACCACAAAATATGCTACTCCTTCCAACACGACGAGAGCACCTACTTCTACCACAGGCCCTGCTACTCCTACCTCCATCACGAGCGATCATACTTCTACCACAGAATCTACTGCTCTTACCACCAAGAGTGCTCCTACTTCTACCAAAGAAACTACTAGTTCTCCCACCCCCACGAGCACAACTACTTCTACCAGAGCACTACTACTCCTACCACCAGAACGAGAGCCACTACTTCTACCCTAGAAACTACTACTACCACAAACACCACGAGTGCTTCTTGTTCTACCACAAAACCTGTTATGCCTACCACCACCACGAGCGATCCTACTTCTACCACAGACACTACTACACCTACCACCACCACGAGCAATCCTACTTCTACCACAGAATCAACTACTCCTAACACCACCACAAGCGCTCCTGCTTCTACCACAGAAAGTACTACTCCTACCACCAGCACGAGCGCAACAACTTCTACTACAGACACTAATACACCTACAACCAAGATGAGTGCTCCTACTTCTACCACAGTCACCACTACTCCCACCAACACCACGAGCGCTCCTACTTCTACCACAGACAGTCCTACTCCTACCACCACCACGAGCGCTCCTACCTCTAAGGAAGTATCTAGTACTCTGAACACCACCACGAGCTCTCCTACTTCTACTAGAGAAACTACTACTACCAAGACCACGAACGCTCCTACTTCTTCCACAGACTGTGCAACTCCTACCACCACCAAGTGTGCTCCTACTTCTCACACAGAACATGCTGCTCCTACCACCACCACGAGCAAAACTACTTCTAACAGAGACCCTGCTACTCGTACCACCACGAGAGCACCTACTTCTACCACAGGCACGGCAACTCCTACCACCACAATGAGCGCTCCTAATTCAACCACAGAAACTAAAACACCCACCAGCACCACGAGCGCCCCTACTTCTAGTACAGACTCTAGTACTCCTACCACCAACAGGAACGCTCCTACTTCTACCACAGAAACTACTACTAATACCACGGGAACGAGCACAACAACTTCTACCACAGACAGAACTATTCCTACCACCACCACGAGTTCCCGTACTTCTACCACAGACAATACTACTACCTCCACCACGAGCACAAGTACTTCTAGCACATAAACTACTACTCCTACCACCACCACGAGTGCAACTACTACTACCACTGACACTACTACTCCTACCACCACCACGAGTGCGCATATTTCTACGAAAGACTTTACTACTCCTACCTGCCCCACGATCACCAGTCCTTCAACCACAGAAACTACTACACCTACCACCAACAGAAGAACACCTCCTTGTACCACACACCCTGTTACTCCTACCACCACCAAGAGCACTCCTACTTCTACCACAGAAACTACTACTCCAACCACCACAACCAACACTCCTACTTCTACTGCAGAAACTACTGCACCTATCACCACCACGAGCGAACTACATCTGCCACAGACACTACTACTCCTAACACCATCACGAGCGCTCCTACTTCTACCACAGACACTATTACTCCAAGAAGCACCATGAGCGATCTCCTCCCTCTACCACAGACACTACTCCTCCTAACAACACAACAAGCGCTCCTACTTCTATCAAAGAAACTATTACCCTACCACCACCACGAGCGCTCGTACCTCTAACAAAGTATCTAGTACTCTGAACACCACCACGAGCTCTCCTACTTCTACTAGAGGAACTACTACTACCAAGACCACGAACGCTCCTATTTCTTCCACAGACTGTGCAACTCCTACCACCACCAAGTGCGCTCCTACTTCTCACACAGAACATGCTGCTCCTACCACCACCATGAGCAAAACTACTTCTAACAGAGACCCTGCTACTCGTACCACCACGAGAGCACCTACTTCTACCACAGGCACGGCAATTCCTACCACCACAATGAGCACTCCTAATTCAACCACAGAAACTAAAACACCCACCAGCACCACGAGCGCCCCTACTTCTAGTACAGACTCTAGTACTCCTACCACCAACAGGAACGCTCCTACTTCTACCACAGAAACTACTACTAATACCACGGGAACGAGCACAACAACTTCTACCACAGACAGAACTATTCCTACCACCACCACGAGTTCCCGTACTTCTACCACAGACAATACTACTACCTCCACCACGAGCACAAGTACTTCTAGCACATAAACTACTACTCCTACCACCACCACGAGTGCAACTACTACTACCACTGACACTACTACTCCTACCACCACCACGAGTGCGCATATTTCTACGAAAGACTTTACTACTCCTACCTGCCCCACGATCACCAGTCCTTCAACCACAGAAACTACTACACCTACCACCAACAGAAGAACACCTCCTTGTACCACACACCCTGTTACTCCTACCACCACCAAGAGCACTCCTACTTCTACCACAGAAACCACTACTCCAACAACCACAATGAACACTGCTACTTCTACTGCAGAAACTACTGCTCCTACCACCACCACGAACGAACTACATCTACCACCGACACTACTATGCCTAACACCATCACGAGCGCTCCTACTTCTACCACAGACACTATTACTCCAAGAAACACCATGAGCTCTCCTCCCTCTACCATAGACACTACTCCTCCTACCAACACAACGAGCGCTCCTACTTCTATCAAAGAAACTACTACCCTACCACCAACATGAACGCTCCTACTTCTACCACAGAACATGCAACTCAGACCACCACCACAAGTGTTACTACTTCCACCACAATACCTGCTTCTCCTACCACCACCGCGAGTGGATCTTCTTGTACCCCAAAACCTTCTACTCCTACCAACACAACGAGAGCACCTACTTCTACCACAGGCCCTGCTACCTCTACCCCATCACGAGAGATCCTATTTCTACAACAGAAACTACTACTCCTACCAACAGGAAGAGAGCTCCTACTTCTTCTACAGAAACTACTATTCCTACTACCACCACGAGCGCAACTACTTCTACCACAGACCGTACTACTCCTACCACCACCCCGAGTGTAAGTACTTCTACCACAGACACTACTGCTCTTACCACCACCACGAGTGCAAATACTTCTACCACAGACACTAGTGTTCCTACCACCAACACTGGTGCCAGTACTCTACCACAGAAACTACTACTCCTACACCCACCACGAGCACAACTACTTCTACCACAGACATTTCTACTGCTATCACAACCATAAGCCTCCTACTTCTATCAGAGACCGTGCAATTACTACCAGGAGGACTAGCGCTCTTCCTTCTAACACAGACACTACTACGCCTACCTCCATCACTAGCCCTCCTACTTCTACCACCATACCTGCTACTTCTACCACCACCATGAGCACAACTACTTCTACCACAGACACTACGACTCCTGTCACCACCACGAATGCTCATACAAATACGAAACAGAATACTACTCCTACCACCCCCACGAGAACCACTGCTTCTAACACAGACACTACTACTCTTACCACTATCACGAGAGAACCTATGTGTACCACAGACCCTGCTATTCCTATCACCACCACGAGCACTGCGACTTCTACCACAGAAACTACTACTCGTAACACCACCATGGGCGCTCATACTTCTACCAAAGACACTACTACACCTTCAACCACTACGAGCGCTCATACTTCTACCAAAGACATTATTACTCCTAGAACCACTACGACCACCACTACTGCTATCACAAACACTACTAATTCTACCACAACCACGGGAGCACCTACTTCTACCACAGACCCTGATATTCCTACCAACACCCTGAGCGCTCCTACTTCTACCACAGAAACTACTACTACTACCACCAACACGAGCACTCCTATTTCTACCACGGAAACTACTAATTCTCCCTCCACCACGAGCACAGCTTCTACTACCACAGAGAACACTACTCTTACCACCACCACCAGTGCTCCTACTTCTACCACAGACACTACTACTCCAAGCACCTCCACGAGCACTCCTACATCTACCACAGACACTACTACTCCTACCAACAAAATGAGAACTCCTTCTTCTACCAAAGAAACTACTACCCTACCACCACCATGAGCACTCCTACTTCTACCACAGAACATGCAACTCCAAGCACCACCACAGGCGATACTACTTCTAGCACAAAACCTGCTACTCCTACCACCACCACGAGTGCAACTACTTGTACCACAAAATATGCTACTCCTTCCAACACGATGAGAGCACCTACTTCTACCACAGGCCCTGCTACTCCTACCTCCATCACGAGCGATCATACTTCTACCACAGAATCTACTGCTCCTACCACCAAGAGTGCTCCTATTCCCACCACAGAAACTACTAGTTCTCCCACCCCCACGAGCACAACTACTTCTACCAGAGCACTACTACTCCTACCACCAGAACGAGAGCCACTACTTCTACCCTAGAAACTACTACTACCACAAACACCACGAGTGCTTCTTGTTCTACCACAAAACCTGTTATGCCTACCACCACCACGAGCGATCCTACTTCTACCACAGACACTACTACACCTACCACCACCACGAGCAATCCTACTTCTACCACAGAATCAACTACTCCTAACACCACCACGAGCGCTCCTGCTTCTACCACAGAAAGTACTACTCCTACCACCAGCACGAGCGCAACAACTTCTACTACAGACACTAATACATCTACAACCAAGATGAGTGCTCCTACTTCTACCACAGTCACCACTACTCCCACCAACACCACGAGCACTCCTACTTCTACCACAGACAGTCCTACTCCTACCACCACCACGAGCGCTCCTACCTCTAAGGAAGTATCTAGTACTCTGAACACCACCACGAGCTCTCCTACTTCTACTAGAGAAACTACTACAACCAAGACCATGAACGCTCCTACTTCTTCCAGAGACTGTGCAACTCCTACCACCACCAAGTGTGCTCCTACTTCTAACACAGAACATGCTGCTCCTACCACCACCACGAGCAAAACTACTTCTAACAGAGACCCTGCTACTCGTACCACCACGAGAGCACCTACTTCTACCACAGGCACGGCAACTCCTACCACCACAATGAGCGCTCCTAATTCAACCACAGAAACTAAAACACCCACCAGCACCACGAGCGCCCCTACTTCTAGTACAGACTCTAGTACTCCTACCACCAACAGGAACGCTCCTACTTCTACCACAGAAACTACTACTAATACCACGGGAACGAGCACAACAACTTCTACCACAGACAGAACTATTCCTACCACCACCATGAGTTCCCGTACTTCTACCACAGACAATACTACTACCTCCACCACGAGCACAAGTACTTCTAGCACATAAACTACTACTCCTACCACCACCACGAGTGCAACTACTACTACCACTGACACTACTACTCCTACCACCACCACGAGTGCGCATATTTCTACGAAAGACTTTACTACTCCTACCTGCCCCACGATCACCAGTCCTTCAACCACAGAAACTACTACACCTACCACCAACAGAAGAACACCTCCTTGTACCACACACCCTGTTACTCCTACCACCACCAAGAGCACTACTACTTCTACCACAGAAACCACTACTCCAACAACCACAATGAACACTGCTACTTCTACTGCAGAAACTACTGCTCCTACCACCACCACGAACGAACTACATCTACCACCGACACTACTATGCCTAACACCATCACGAGCGCTCCTACTTCTACCACAGACACTATTACTCCAAGAAACACCATGAGCTCTCCTCCCTCTACCATAGACACTACTCCTCCTACCAACACAACGAGCGCTCCTACTTCTATCAAAGAAACTACTACCCTACCACCAACATGAACGCTCCTACTTCTACCACAGAACATGCAACTCAGACCACCACCACAAGTGTTACTACTTCTACCACAATACCTGCTTCTCCTACCACCACCGCGAGTGGATCTTCTTGTACCCCAAAACCTTCTACTCCTACCAACACAACGAGAGCACCTACTTCTACCACAGGCCCTGCTACCTCTACCTCCATCACGAGAGATCCTATTTCTACAACAGAAACTACTACTCCTACCAACAGGAAGAGAGCTCCTACTTCTTCTACAGAAACTACTATTCCTACTACCACCACGAGCGCAACTACTTCTACCACAGACCGTACTACTCCTACCACCACCCCGAGTGTAAGTACTTCTACCACAGACACTACTGCTCTTACCACCACCACGAGTGCAAATACTTCTACCACAGACACTAGTGTTCCTACCACCAACACTGGTGCCAGTACTCTACCACAGAAACTACTACTCCTACACCCACCACGAGCACAACTACTTCTACCACAGACATTTCTACTGCTATCACAACCATGAGCCTCCTACTTCTATCAGAGACCGTGCAATTACTACCAGGAGGACTAGCGCTCTTCCTTCTAACACAGACACTACTACGCCTACCTCCATCACTAGCCCTCCTACTTCTATCACCATACCTGCTACTTCTACCACCACCATGAGCACAACTACTTCTACCACAGACACTACGACTCCTGTCACCACCACGAATGCTCATACAAATACGAAACAGAATACTACTCCTACCACCCCCACGAGAACCACTGCTTCTAACACAGACACTACTACTCTTACCACTATCACGAGAGAACCTATGTGTACCACAGACCATGCTATTCCTATCACCACCACGAGCACTGCGACTTCTACCACAGAAACTACTACTCGTAACACCACCATGGGCGCTCATACTTCTACCAAAGACACTACTACACCTTCAACCACCACGAGCGCTCATACTTCTACCAAAGACATTATTACTCCTAGAACCACTACGACCACCACTACTGCTATCACAAACACTACTAATTCTACCACAACCACGGGAGCACCTACTTCTACCACAGACCCTGATATTCCTACCAACACCCTGAGCGCTCCTACTTCTGCCACAGAAACTACTACTACTACCACCAACACGAGCACTCCTATTTCTACCACGGAAACTACTAATTCTCCCTCCACCACGAGCACAGCTTCTACTACCACAGAGAACACTATTCTTACCACCACCACCAGTGCTCCTACTTCTACCACAGACACTACTACTCCAAGCACCTCCACGAGCACTCCTACATCTACCACAGACACTACTACTCCTACCAACAAAATGAGCACTCCTACTTCTACCAAAGAAACTACTACCCTACCACCACCATGAACACTCCTACTTCTACCACAGAACATGCAACTCCAAGCACCACCACAGGCGATACTACTTCTAGCACAAAACCTGCCACTCCTACCACCACCACGAGTGCAACTACTTGTACCACAAAATATGCTACTCCTTCCAACACGACGAGAGCACCTACTTCTACCACAGGCCCTGCTACTCCTACCTCCATCACGAGCGATCATACTTCTACCACAGAATCTACTGCTCTTACCACCAAGAGTGCTCCTACTTCTACCAAAGAAACTACTAGTTCTCCCACCCCCATGAGCACAACTACTTCTACCAGAGCACTACTACTCCTACCACCAGAACGAGAGCCACTACTTCTACCCTAGAAACTACTACTACCACAAACACCACGAGTGCTTCTTGTTCTACCACAAAACCTGTTATGCCTACCACCACCACGAGCGATCCTACTTCTACCACAGACACTACTACACCTACCACCACCACGAGCAATCCTACTTCTACCACAGAATCAACTACTCCTAACACCACCACGAGCGCTCCTGCTTCTACCACAGAAAGTACTACTCCTACCACCAGCACGAGCGCAACAACTTCTACTACAGACACTAATACACCTACAACCAAGATGAGTGCTCCTACTTCTACCACAGTCACCACTACTCCCACCAACACCACGAGCGCTCCTACTTCTACCACAGACAGTCCTACTCCTACCACCACCACGAGCGCTCCTACCTCTAAGGAAGTATCTAGTACTCTGAACACCACCACGAGCTCTCCTACTTCTACTAGAGAAACTACTACTACCAAGACCACGAACGCTCCTACTTCTTCCACAGACTGTGCAACTCCTACCACCACCAAGTGTGCTCCTACTTCTAACACAGAACATGCTGCTCCTACCACCACCACGAGCAAAACTACTTCTAACAGAGACCCTGCTACTCGTACCACCACGAGAGCACCTACTTCTACCACAGGCACGGCAACTCCTACCACCACAATGAGCGCTCCTAATTCAACCACAGAAACTAAAACACCCACCAGCACCACGAGCGCCCCTACTTCTAGTACAGACTCTAGTACTCCTACCACCAACAGGAACGCTCCTACTTCTACCACAGAAACTACTACTAATACCACGGGAACGAGCACAACAACTTCTACCACAGACAGAACTATTCCTACCACCACCACGAGTTCCCGTACTTCTACCACAGACAATACTACTACCTCCACCACGAGCACAAGTACTTCTAGCACATAAACTACTACTCCTACCACCACCACGAGTGCAACTACTACTACCACTGACACTACTACTCCTACCACCACCACGAGTGCGCATATTTCTACGAAAGACTTTACTACTCCTACCTGCCCCACGATCACCAGTCCTTCAACCACAGAAACTACTACACCTACCACCAACAGAAGAACACCTCCTTGTACCACACACCCTGTTACTCCTACCACCACCAAGAGCACTCCTACTTCTACCACAGAAACCACTACTCCAACAACCACAATGAACACTGCTACTTCTACTGCAGAAACTACTGCTCCTACCACCACCACGAGCGAACTACATCTGCCACAGACACTACTACTCCTAACACCATCACGAGCGCTCCTACTTCTACCACAGACACTATTACTCCAAGAAGCACCATGAGCGATCTCCTCCCTCTACCACAGACACTACTCCTCCTAACAACACAACAAGCGCTCCTACTTCTATCAAAGAAACTATTACCCTACCACCACCACGAGCGCTCGTACCTCTAACAAAGTATCTAGTACTCTGAACACCACCACGAGCTCTCCTACTTCTACTAGAGGAACTACTACTACCAAGACCACGAACGCTCCTATTTCTTCCACAGACTGTGCAACTCCTACCACCACCAAGTGCGCTCCTACTTCTCACACAGAACATGCTGCTCCTACCACCACCATGAGCAAAACTACTTCTAACAGAGACCCTGCTACTCGTACCACCACGAGAGCACCTACTTCTACCACAGGCACGGCAATTCCTACCACCACAATGAGCACTCCTAATTCAACCACAGAAACTAAAACACCCACCAGCACCACGAGCGCCCCTACTTCTAGTACAGACTCTAGTACTCCTACCACCAACAGGAACGCTCCTACTTCTACCACAGAAACTACTACTAATACCACGGGAACGAGCACAACAACTTCTACCACAGACAGAACTATTCCTACCACCACCACGAGTTCCCGTACGTCTACCACAGACAATACTACTACCTCCACCACGAGCACAAGTACTTCTAGCACATAAACTACTACTCCTACCACCACCACGAGTGCAACTACTACTACCACTGACACTACTACTCCTACCACCACCACGAGTGCGCATATTTCTACGAAAGACTTTACTACTCCTACCTGCCCCACGATCACCAGTCCTTCAACCACAGAAACTACTACACCTACCACCAACAGAAGAACACCTCCTTGTACCACACACCCTGTTACTCCTACCACCACCAAGAGCACTCCTACTTCTACCACAGAAACCACTACTCCAACAACCACAATGAACACTGCTACTTCTACTGCAGAAACTACTGCTCCTACCACCACCACGAACGAACTACATCTACCACCGACACTACTATGCCTAACACCATCACGAGCGCTCCTACTTCTACCACAGACACTATTACTCCAAGAAACACCATGAGCTCTCCTCCCTCTACCATAGACACTACTCCTCCTACCAACACAACGAGCGCTCCTACTTCTATCAAAGAAACTACTACCCTACCACCAACATGAACGCTCCTACTTCTACCACAGAACATGCAACTCAGACCACCACCACAAGTGTTACTACTTCTACCACAATACCTGCTTCTCCTACCACCACCGCGAGTGGATCTTCTTGTACCCCAAAGCCTTCTACTCCTACCAACACAACGAGAGCACCTACTTCTACCACAGTCCCTGCTACCTCTACCTCCATCACGAGAGATCCTATTTCTACAACAGAAACTACTACTCCTACCAACAGGAAGAGAGCTCCTACTTCTTCTACAGAAACTACTATTCCTACTACCACCACGAGCGCAACTACTTCTACCACAGACCGTACTACTCCTACCACCACCCCGAGTGTAAGTACTTCTACCACAGACACTACTGCTCTTACCACCACCACGAGTGCAAATACTTCTACCACAGACACTAGTGTTCCTACCACCAACACTGGTGCCAGTACTCTACCACAGAAACTACTACTCCTACACCCACCACGAGCACAACTACTTCTACCACAGACATTTCTACTGCTATCACAACCATGAGCCTCCTACTTCTATCAGAGACCGTGCAATTACTACCAGGAGGACTAGCGCTCTTCCTTCTAACACAGACACTACTACGCCTACCTCCATCACTAGCCCTCCTACTTCTATCACCATACCTGCTACTTCTACCACCACCATGAGCACAACTACTTCTACCACAGACACTACGACTTCTGTCACCACCACGAATGCTCATACAAATACGAAACAGAATACTACTCCTACCACCCCCACGAGAACCACTGCTTCTAACACAGACACTACTACTCTTACCACTATCACGAGAGAACCTATGTGTACCACAGACCCTGCTATTCCTATCACCACCACGAGCACTGCGACTTCTACCACAGAAACTACTACTCGTAACACCACCATGGGCGCTCATACTTCTACCAAAGACACTACTACACCTTCAACCACCACGAGCGCTCATACTTCTACCAAAGACATTATTACTCCTAGAACCACTACGACCACCACTACTGCTATCACAAACACTACTAATTCTACCACAACCACGGGAGCACCTACTTCTACCACAGACCCTGATATTCCTACCAACACCCTGAGCGCTCCTACTTCTACCACAGAAACTACTACTACTACCACCAACACGAGCACTCCTATTTCTACCACGGAAACTACTAATTCTCCCTCCACCACGAGCACAGCTTCTACTACCACAGAGAACACTACTCTTACCACCACCACCAGTGCTCCTACTTCTACCACAGACACTACTACTCCAAGCACCTCCACGAGCACTCCTACATCTACCACAGACACTACTACTCCTACCAACAAAATGAGCACTCCTACTTCTACCAAAGAAACTACTACCCTACCACCACCATGAACACTCCTACTTCTACCACAGAACATGCAACTCCAAGCACCACCACAGGCAATACTACTTCTAGCACAAAACCTGCTACTCCTACCACCACCACGAGTGCAACTACTTGTACCACAAAATATGCTACTCCTTCCAACACGACGAGAGCACCTACTTCTACCACAGGCCCTGCTACTCCTACCTCCATCACGAGCGATCATACTTCTACCACAGAATCTACTGCTCTTACCACCAAGAGTGCTCCTACTTCTACCAAAGAAACTACTAGTTCTCCCACCCCCACGAGCACAACTACTTCTACCAGAGCACTACTACTCCTACCACCAGAACGAGAGCCACTACTTCTACCCTAGAAACTACTACTACCACAAACACCACGAGTGCTTCTTGTTCTACCACAAAACCTGTTATGCCTACCACCACCACGAGCGATCCTACTTCTACCACAGACACTACTACACCTACCACCACCACGAGCAATCCTACTTCTACCACAGAATCAACTACTCCTAACACCACCACAAGCGCTCCTGCTTCTACCACAGAAAGTACTACTCCTACCACCAGCACGAGCACAACAACTTCTACTACAGACACTAATACACCTACAACCAAGATGAGTGCTCCTACTTCTACCACAGTCACCACTACTCCCACCAACACCACGAGCGCTCCTACTTCTACCACAGACAGTCCTACTCCTACCACCACCACGAGCGCTCCTACCTCTAAGGAAGTATCTAGTACTCTGAACACCACCACGAGCTCTCCTACTTCTACTAGAGAAACGACTACTACCAAGACCACGAACGCTCCTACTTCTTCCACAGACTGTGCAACTCCTACCACCACCAAGTGTGCTCCTACTTCTAACACAGAACATGCTGCTCCTACCACCACCACGAGCAAAACTACTTCTAACAGAGACCCTGCTACTCGTACCACCACGAGAGCACCTACTTCTACCACAGGCACGGCAACTCCTACCACCACAATGAGCGCTCCTAATTCAACCACAGAAACTAAAACACCCACCAGCACCACGAGCGCCCCTACTTCTAGTACAGACTCTAGTACTCCTACCACCAACAGGAACGCTCCTACTTCTACCACAGAAACTACTACTAATACCACGGGAACGAGCACAACAACTTCTACCACAGACAGAACTATTCCTACCACCACCACGAGTTCCCGTACTTCTACCACAGACAATACTACTACCTCCACCACGAGCACAAGTACTTCTAGCACATAAACTACTACTCCTACCACCACCACGAGTGCAACTACTACTACCACTGACACTACTACTCCTACCACCACCACGAGTGCGCATATTTCTACGAAAGACTTTACTACTCCTACCTGCCCCACGATCACCAGTCCTTCAACCACAGAAACTACTACACCTACCACCAACAGAAGAACACCTCCTTGTACCACACACCCTGTTACTCCTACCACCACCAAGAGCACTCCTACTTCTACCACAGAAACTACTACTCCAACCACCACAACCAACACTCCTACTTCTACTGCAGAAACTACTGCACCTATCACCACCACGAGCGAACTACATCTGCCACAGACACTACTACTCCTAACACCATCACGAGCGCTCCTACTTCTACCACAGACACTATTACTCCAAGAAGCACCATGAGCGATCTCCTCCCTCTACCACAGACACTACTCCTCCTAACAACACAACAAGCGCTCCTACTTCTATCAAAGAAACTATTACCCTACCACCACCACGAGCGCTCGTACCTCTAACAAAGTATCTAGTACTCTGAACACCACCACGAGCTCTCCTACTTCTACTAGAGGAACTACTACTACCAAGACCACGAACGCTCCTATTTCTTCCACAGACTGTGCAACTCCTACCACCACCAAGTGCGCTCCTACTTCTCACACAGAACATGCTGCTCCTACCACCACCACGAGCAAAACTACTTCTAACAGAGACCCTGCTACTCGTACCACCACGAGAGCACCTACTTCTACCACAGGCACGGCAATTCCTACCACCACAATGAGCACTCCTAATTCAACCACAGAAACTAAAACACCCACCAGCACCACGAGCGCCCCTACTTCTAGTACAGACTCTAGTACTCCTACCACCAACAGGAACGCTCCTACTTCTACCACAGAAACTACTACTAATACCACGGGAACGAGCACAACAACTTCTACCACAGACAGAACTATTCCTACCACCACCACGAGTTCCCGTACTTCTACCACAGACAATACTACTACCTCCACCACGAGCACAAGTACTTCTAGCACATAAACTACTACTCCTACCACCACCACGAGTGCAACTACTACTACCACTGACACTACTACTCCTACCACCACCACGAGTGCGCATATTTCTACGAAAGACTTTACTACTCCTACCTGCCCCACGATCACCAGTCCTTCAACCACAGAAACTACTACACCTACCACCAACAGAAGAACACCTCCTTGTACCACACACCCTGTTACTCCTACCACCACCAAGAGCACTCCTACTTCTACCACAGAAACCACTACTCCAACAACCACAATGAACACTGCTACTTCTACTGCAGAAACTACTGCTCCTACCACCACCACGAACGAACTACATCTACCACCGACACTACTATGCCTAACACCATCACGAGCGCTCCTACTTCTACCACAGACACTATTACTCCAAGAAACACCATGAGCTCTCCTCCCTCTACCATAGACACTACTCCTCCTACCAACACAACGAGCGCTCCTACTTCTATCAAAGAAACTACTACCCTACCACCAACATGAACGCTCCTACTTCTACCACAGAACATGCAACTCAGACCACCACCACAAGTGTTACTACTTCTACCACAATACCTGCTTCTCCTACCACCACCGCGAGTGGATCTTCTTGTACCCCAAAGCCTTCTACTCCTACCAACACAACGAGAGCACCTACTTCTACCACAGTCCCTGCTACCTCTACCTCCATCACGAGAGATCCTATTTCTACAACAGAAACTACTACTCCTACCAACAGGAAGAGAGCTCCTACTTCTTCTACAGAAACTACTATTCCTACTACCACCACGAGCGCAACTACTTCTACCACAGACCGTACTACTCCTACCACCACCCCGAGTGTAAGTACTTCTACCACAGACACTACTGCTCTTACCACCACCACGAGTGCAAATACTTCTACCACAGACACTAGTGTTCCTACCACCAACACTGGTGCCAGTACTCTACCACAGAAACTACTACTCCTACACCCACCACGAGCGCAACTACTTCTACCACAGACATTTCTACTGCTATCACAACCATGAGCCTCCTACTTCTATCAGAGACCGTGCAATTACTACCAGGAGGACTAGCGCTCTTCCTTCTAACACAGACACTACTACGCCTACCTCCATCACTAGCCCTCCTACTTCTATCACCATACCTGCTACTTCTACCACCACCATGAGCACAACTACTTCTACCACAGACACTACGACTTCTGTCACCACCACGAATGCTCATACAAATACGAAACAGAATACTACTCCTACCACCCCCACGAGAACCACTGCTTCTAACACAGACACTACTACTCTTACCACTATCACGAGAGAACCTATGTGTACCACAGACCCTGCTATTCCTATCAC
The DNA here is from genome assembly GCF_028023285.1 of Balaenoptera ricei. Lineage (NCBI taxonomy): Eukaryota > Metazoa > Chordata > Mammalia > Artiodactyla > Balaenopteridae > Balaenoptera > Balaenoptera ricei. The sequence continues at coordinate 80,056,962 of NC_082654.1, forward strand.
CACCACGAGCACTGCGACTTCTACCACAGAAACTACTACTCGTAACACCACCATGGGCGCTCATACTTCTACCAAAGACACTACTACACCTTCAACCACCACGAGCGCTCATACTTCTACCAAAGACATTATTACTCCTAGAACCACTACGACCACCACTACTGCTATCACAAACACTACTAATTCTACCACAACCACGGGAGCACCTACTTCTACCACAGACCCTGATATTCCTACCAACACCCTGAGCGCTCCTACTTCTACCACAGAAACTACTACTACTACCACCAACACGAGCACTCCTATTTCTACCACGGAAACTACTAATTCTCCCTCCACCACGAGCACAGCTTCTACTACCACAGAGAACACTACTCTTACCACCACCACCAGTGCTCCTACTTCTACCACAGACACTACTACTCCAAGCACCTCCACGAGCACTCCTACATCTACCACAGACACTACTACTCCTACCAACAAAATGAGCACTCCTACTTCTACCAAAGAAACTACTACCCTACCACCACCATGAACACTCCTACTTCTACCACAGAACATGCAACTCCAAGCACCACCACAGGCAATACTACTTCTAGCACAAAACCTGCTACTCCTACCACCACCACGAGTGCAACTACTTGTACCACAAAATATGCTACTCCTTCCAACACGACGAGAGCACCTACTTCTACCACAGGCCCTGCTACTCCTACCTCCATCACGAGCGATCATACTTCTACCACAGAATCTACTGCTCTTACCACCAAGAGTGCTCCTACTTCTACCAAAGAAACTACTAGTTCTCCCACCCCCACGAGCACAACTACTTCTACCAGAGCACTACTACTCCTACCACCAGAACGAGAGCCACTACTTCTACCCTAGAAACTACTACTACCACAAACACCACGAGTGCTTCTTGTTCTACCACAAAACCTGTTATGCCTACCACCACCACGAGCGATCCTACTTCTACCACAGACACTACTACACCTACCACCACCACGAGCAATCCTACTTCTACCACAGAATCAACTACTCCTAACACCACCACAAGCGCTCCTGCTTCTACCACAGAAAGTACTACTCCTACCACCAGCACGAGCGCAACAACTTCTACTACAGACACTAATACACCTACAACCAAGATGAGTGCTCCTACTTCTACCACAGTCACCACTACTCCCACCAACACCACGAGCGCTCCTACTTCTACCACAGACAGTCCTACTCCTACCACCACCACGAGCGCTCCTACCTCTAAGGAAGTATCTAGTACTCTGAACACCACCACGAGCTCTCCTACTTCTACTAGAGAAACTACTACTACCAAGACCACGAACGCTCCTACTTCTTCCACAGACTGTGCAACTCCTACCACCACCAAGTGTGCTCCTACTTCTAACACAGAACATGCTGCTCCTACCACCACCACGAGCAAAACTACTTCTAACAGAGACCCTGCTACTCGTACCACCACGAGAGCACCTACTTCTACCACAGGCACGGCAACTCCTACCACCACAATGAGCGCTCCTAATTCAACCACAGAAACTAAAACACCCACCAGCACCACGAGCGCCCCTACTTCTAGTACAGACTCTAGTACTCCTACCACCAACAGGAACGCTCCTACTTCTACCACAGAAACTACTACTAATACCACGGGAACGAGCACAACAACTTCTACCACAGACAGAACTATTCCTACCACCACCACGAGTTCCCGTACTTCTACCACAGACAATACTACTACCTCCACCACGAGCACAAGTACTTCTAGCACATAAACTACTACTCCTACCACCACCACGAGTGCAACTACTACTACCACTGACACTACTACTCCTACCACCACCACGAGTGCGCATATTTCTACGAAAGACTTTACTACTCCTACCTGCCCCACGATCACCAGTCCTTCAACCACAGAAACTACTACACCTACCACCAACAGAAGAACACCTCCTTGTACCACACACCCTGTTACTCCTACCACCACCAAGAGCACTCCTACTTCTACCACAGAAACTACTACTCCAACCACCACAACCAACACTCCTACTTCTACTGCAGAAACTACTGCACCTATCACCACCACGAGTGAACTACATCTGCCACAGACACTACTACTCCTAACACCATCACGAGCGCTCCTACTTCTACCACAGACACTATTACTCCAAGAAGCACCATGAGCGATCTCCTCCCTCTACCACAGACACTACTCCTCCTAACAACACAACAAGCGCTCCTACTTCTATCAAAGAAACTATTACCCTACCACCACCACGAGCGCTCGTACCTCTAACAAAGTATCTAGTACTCTGAACACCACCACGAGCTCTCCTACTTCTACTAGAGGAACTACTACTACCAAGACCACGAACGCTCCTATTTCTTCCACAGACTGTGCAACTCCTACCACCACCAAGTGCGCTCCTACTTCTCACACAGAACATGCTGCTCCTACCACCACCATGAGCAAAACTACTTCTAACAGAGACCCTGCTACTCGTACCACCACGAGAGCACCTACTTCTACCACAGGCACGGCAATTCCTACCACCACAATGAGCACTCCTAATTCAACCACAGAAACTAAAACACCCACCAGCACCACGAGCGCCCCTACTTCTAGTACAGACTCTAGTACTCCTACCACCAACAGGAACGCTCCTACTTCTACCACAGAAACTACTACTAATACCACGGGAACGAGCACAACAACTTCTACCACAGACAGAACTATTCCTACCACCACCACGAGTTCCCGTACTTCTACCACAGACAATACTACTACCTCCACCACGAGCACAAGTACTTCTAGCACATAAACTACTACTCCTACCACCACCACGAGTGCAACTACTACTACCACTGACACTACTACTCCTACCACCACCACGAGTGCGCATATTTCTACGAAAGACTTTACTACTCCTACCTGCCCCACGATCACCAGTCCTTCAACCACAGAAACTACTACACCTACCACCAACAGAAGAACACCTCCTTGTACCACACACCCTGTTACTCCTACCACCACCAAGAGCACTCCTACTTCTACCACAGAAACCACTACTCCAACAACCACAATGAACACTGCTACTTCTACTGCAGAAACTACTGCTCCTACCACCACCACGAACGAACTACATCTACCACCGACACTACTATGCCTAACACCATCACGAGCGCTCCTACTTCTACCACAGACACTATTACTCCAAGAAACACCATGAGCTCTCCTCCCTCTACCATAGACACTACTCCTCCTACCAACACAACGAGCGCTCCTACTTCTATCAAAGAAACTACTACCCTACCACCAACATGAACGCTCCTACTTCTACCACAGAACATGCAACTCAGACCACCACCACAAGTGTTACTACTTCCACCACAATACCTGCTTCTCCTACCACCACCGCGAGTGGATCTTCTTGTACCCCAAAACCTTCTACTCCTACCAACACAACGAGAGCACCTACTTCTACCACAGGCCCTGCTACCTCTACCCCATCACGAGAGATCCTATTTCTACAACAGAAACTACTACTCCTACCAACAGGAAGAGAGCTCCTACTTCTTCTACAGAAACTACTATTCCTACTACCACCACGAGCGCAACTACTTCTACCACAGACCGTACTACTCCTACCACCACCCCGAGTGTAAGTACTTCTACCACAGACACTACTGCTCTTACCACCACCACGAGTGCAAATACTTCTACCACAGACACTAGTGTTCCTACCACCAACACTGGTGCCAGTACTCTACCACAGAAACTACTACTCCTACACCCACCACGAGCACAACTACTTCTACCACAGACATTTCTACTGCTATCACAACCATGAGCCTCCTACTTCTATCAGAGACCGTGCAATTACTACCAGGAGGACTAGCGCTCTTCCTTCTAACACAGACACTACTACGCCTACCTCCATCACTAGCCCTCCTACTTCTACCACCATACCTGCTACTTCTACCACCACCATGAGCACAACTACTTCTACCACAGACACTACGACTCCTGTCACCACCACGAATGCTCATACAAATACGAAACAGAATACTACTCCTACCACCCCCACGAGAACCACTGCTTCTAACACAGACACTACTACTCTTACCACTATCACGAGAGAACCTATGTGTACCACAGACCCTGCTATTCCTATCACCACCACGAGCACTGCGACTTCTACCACAGAAACTACTACTCGTAACACCACCATGGGCGCTCATACTTCTACCAAAGACACTACTACACCTTCAACCACTACGAGCGCTCATACTTCTACCAAAGACATTATTACTCCTAGAACCACTACGACCACCACTACTGCTATCACAAACACTACTAATTCTACCACAACCACGGGAGCACCTACTTCTACCACAGACCCTGATATTCCTACCAACACCCTGAGCGCTCCTACTTCTACCACAGAAACTACTACTACTACCACCAACACGAGCACTCCTATTTCTACCACGGAAACTACTAATTCTCCCTCCACCACGAGCACAGCTTCTACTACCACAGAGAACACTACTCTTACCACCACCACCAGTGCTCCTACTTCTACCACAGACACTACTACTCCAAGCACCTCCACGAGCACTCCTACATCTACCACAGACACTACTACTCCTACCAACAAAATGAGAACTCCTTCTTCTACCAAAGAAACTACTACCCTACCACCACCATGAGCACTCCTACTTCTACCACAGAACATGCAACTCCAAGCACCACCACAGGCGATACTACTTCTAGCACAAAACCTGCTACTCCTACCACCACCACGAGTGCAACTACTTGTACCACAAAATATGCTACTCCTTCCAACACGATGAGAGCACCTACTTCTACCACAGGCCCTGCTACTCCTACCTCCATCACGAGCGATCATACTTCTACCACAGAATCTACTGCTCTTACCACCAAGAGTGCTCCTACTTCTACCAAAGAAACTACTAGTTCTCCCACCCCCACGAGCACAACTACTTCTACCAGAGCACTACTACTCCTACCACCAGAACGAGAGCCACTACTTCTACCCTAGAAACTACTACTACCACAAACACCACGAGTGCTTCTTGTTCTACCACAAAACCTGTTATGCCTACCACCACCACGAGCGATCCTACTTCTACCACAGACAGTCCTACTCCTACCACCACCACGAGCGCTCCTACCTCTAAGGAAGTATCTAGTACTCTGAACACCACCACGAGCTCTCCTACTTCTACTAGAGAAACTACTACAACCAAGACCATGAACGCTCCTACTTCTTCCAGAGACTGTGCAACTCCTACCACCACCAAGTGTGCTCCTACTTCTAACACAGAACATGCTGCTCCTACCACCACCACGAGCAAAACTACTTCTAACAGAGACCCTGCTACTCGTACCACCACGAGAGCACCTACTTCTACCACAGGCACGGCAACTCCTACCACCACAATGAGCTCTCCTAATTCAACCACAGAAACTAAAACACCCACCAGCACCACGAGCGCCCCTACTTCTAGTACAGACTCTAGTACTCCTACCACCAACAGGAACGCTCCTACTTCTACCACAGAAACTACTACTAATACCACGGGAACGAGCACAACAACTTCTACCACAGACAGAACTATTCCTACCACCACCACGAGTTCCCGTACTTCTACCACAGACAATACTACTACCTCCACCACGAGCACAAGTACTTCTAGCACATAAACTACTACTCCTACCACCACCACGAGTGCAACTACTACTACCACTGACACTACTACTCCTACCACCACCACGAGTGCGCATATTTCTACGAAAGACTTTACTACTCCTACCTGCCCCACGATCACCAGTCCTTCAACCACAGAAACTACTACACCTACCACCAACAGAAGAACACCTCCTTGTACCACACACCCTGTTACTCCTACCACCACCAAGAGCACTACTACTTCTACCACAGAAACCACTACTCCAACAACCACAATGAACACTGCTACTTCTACTGCAGAAACTACTGCTCCTACCACCACCACGAACGAACTACATCTACCACCGACACTACTATGCCTAACACCATCACGAGCGCTCCTACTTCTACCACAGACACTATTACTCCAAGAAACACCATGAGCTCTCCTCCCTCTACCATAGACACTACTCCTCCTACCAACACAACGAGCGCTCCTACTTCTATCAAAGAAACTACTACCCTACCACCAACATGAACGCTCCTACTTCTACCACAGAACATGCAACTCAGACCACCACCACAAGTGTTACTACTTCTACCACAATACCTGCTTCTCCTACCACCACCGCGAGTGGATCTTCTTGTACCCCAAAGCCTTCTACTCCTACCAACACAACGAGAGCACCTACTTCTACCACAGGCCCTGCTACCTCTACCTCCATCACGAGAGATCCTATTTCTACAACAGAAACTACTACTCCTACCAACAGGAAGAGAGCTCCTACTTCTTCTACAGAAACTACTATTCCTACTACCACCACGAGCGCAACTACTTCTACCACAGACCGTACTACTCCTACCACCACCCCGAGTGTAAGTACTTCTACCACAGACACTACTGCTCTTACCACCACCACGAGTGCAAATACTTCTACCACAGACACTAGTGTTCCTACCACCAACACTGGTGCCAGTACTCTACCACAGAAACTACTACTCCTACACCCACCACGAGCACAACTACTTCTACCACAGACATTTCTACTGCTATCACAACCATGAGCCTCCTACTTCTATCAGAGACCGTGCAATTACTACCAGGAGGACTAGCGCTCTTCCTTCTAACACAGACACTACTACGCCTACCTCCATCACTAGCCCTCCTACTTCTATCACCATACCTGCTACTTCTACCACCACCATGAGCACAACTACTTCTACCACAGACACTACGACTCCTGTCACCACCACGAATGCTCATACAAATACGAAACAGAATACTACTCCTACCACCCCCACGAGAACCACTGCTTCTAACACAGACACTACTACTCTTACCACTATCACGAGAGAACCTATGTGTACCACAGACCCTGCTATTCCTATCACCACCACGAGCACTGCGACTTCTACCACAGAAACTACTACTCGTAACACCACCATGGGCGCTCATACGTCTACCAAAGACACTACTACACCTTCAACCACCACGAGCGCTCATACTTCTACCAAAGACATTATTACTCCTAGAACCACTACGACCACCACTACTGCTATCACAAACACTACTAATTCTACCACAACCACGGGAGCACCTACTTCTACCACAGACCCTGATATTCCTACCAACACCCTGAGCGCTCCTACTTCTACCACAGAAACTACTACTACTACCACCAACACGAGCACTCCTATTTCTACCACGGAAACTACTAATTCTCCCTCCACCACGAGCACAGCTTCTACTACCACAGAGAACACTACTCTTACCACCACCACCAGTGCTCCTACTTCTACCACAGACACTACTACTCCAAGCACCTCCACGAGCACTCCTACATCTACCACAGACACTACTACTCCTACCAACAAAATGAGCACTCCTACTTCTACCAAAGAAACTACTACCCTACCACCACCATGAACACTCCTACTTCTACCACAGAACATGCAACTCCAAGCACCACCACAGGCGATACTACTTCTAGCACAAAACCTGCCACTCTTACCACCACCACGAGTGCAACTACTTGTACCACAAAATATGCTACTCCTTCCAACACGACGAGAGCACCTACTTCTACCACAGGCCCTGCTACTCCTACCTCCATCACGAGCGATCATACTTCTACCACAGAATCTACTGCTCTTACCACCAAGAGTGCTCCTACTTCTACCAAAGAAACTACTAGTTCTCCCACCCCCACGAGCACAACTACTTCTACCAGAGCACTACTACTCCTACCACCAGAACGAGAGCCACTACTTCTACCCTAGAAACTACTACTACCACAAACACCACGAGTGCTTCTTGTTCTACCACAAAACCTGTTATGCCTACCACCACCACGAGCGATCCTACTTCTACCACAGACACTACTACACCTACCACCACCACGAGCAATCCTACTTCTACCACAGAATCAACTACTCCTAACACCACCACGAGCGCTCCTGCTTCTACCACAGAAAGTACTACTCCTACCACCAGCACGAGCGCAACAACTTCTACTACAGACACTAATACACCTACAACCAAGATGAGTGCTCCTACTTCTACCACAGTCACCACTACTCCCACCAACACCACGAGCGCTCCTACTTCTACCACAGACAGTCCTACTCCTACCACCACCACGAGCGCTCCTACCTCTAAGGAAGTATCTAGTACTCTGAACACCACCACGAGCTCTCCTACTTCTACTAGAGAAACTACTACTACCAAGACCACGAACGCTCCTACTTCTTCCACAGACTGTGCAACTCCTACCACCACCAAGTGTGCTCCTACTTCTCACACAGAACATGCTGCTCCTACCACCACCACGAGCAAAACTACTTCTAACAGAGACCCTGCTACTCGTACCACCACGAGAGCACCTACTTCTACCACAGGCACGGCAACTCCTACCACCACAATGAGCGCTCCTAATTCAACCACAGAAACTAAAACACCCACCAGCACCACGAGCGCCCCTACTTCTAGTACAGACTCTAGTACTCCTACCACCAACAGGAACGCTCCTACTTCTACCACAGAAACTACTACTAATACCACGGGAACGAGCACAACAACTTCTACCACAGACAGAACTATTCCTACCACCACCACGAGTTCCCGTACTTCTACCACAGACAATACTACTACCTCCACCACGAGCACAAGTACTTCTAGCACATAAACTACTACTCCTACCACCACCACGAGTGCAACTACTACTACCACTGACACTACTACTCCTACCACCACCACGAGTGCGCATATTTCTACGAAAGACTTTACTACTCCTACCTGCCCCACGATCACCAGTCCTTCAACCACAGAAACTACTACACCTACCACCAACAGAAGAACACCTCCTTGTACCACACACCCTGTTACTCCTACCACCACCAAGAGCACTCCTACTTCTACCACAGAAACTACTACTCCAACCACCACAACCAACACTCCTACTTCTACTGCAGAAACTACTGCACCTATCACCACCACGAGCGAACTACATCTGCCACAGACACTACTACTCCTAACACCATCACGAGCGCTCCTACTTCTACCACAGACACTATTACTCCAAGAAGCACCATGAGCGATCTCCTCCCTCTACCACAGACACTACTCCTCCTAACAACACAACAAGCGCTCCTACTTCTATCAAAGAAACTATTACCCTACCACCACCACGAGCGCTCGTACCTCTAACAAAGTATCTAGTACTCTGAACACCACCACGAGCTCTCCTACTTCTACTAGAGGAACTACTACTACCAAGACCACGAACGCTCCTATTTCTTCCACAGACTGTGCAACTCCTACCACCACCAAGTGCGCTCCTACTTCTCACACAGAACATGCTGCTCCTACCACCACCATGAGCAAAACTACTTCTAACAGAGACCCTGCTACTCGTACCACCACGAGAGCACCTACTTCTACCACAGGCACGGCAATTCCTACCACCACAATGAGCACTCCTAATTCAACCACAGAAACTAAAACACCCACCAGCACCACGAGCGCCCCTACTTCTAGTACAGACTCTAGTACTCCTACCACCAACAGGAACGCTCCTACTTCTACCACAGAAACTACTACTAATACCACGGGAACGAGCACAACAACTTCTACCACAGACAGAACTATTCCTACCACCACCACGAGTTCCCGTACTTCTACCACAGACAATACTACTACCTCCACCACGAGCACAAGTACTTCTAGCACATAAACTACTACTCCTACCACCACCACGAGTGCAACTACTACTACCACTGACACTACTACTCCTACCACCACCACGAGTGCGCATATTTCTACGAAAGACTTTACTACTCCTACCTGCCCCACGATCACCAGTCCTTCAACCACAGAAACTACTACACCTACCACCAACAGAAGAACACCTCCTTGTACCACACACCCTGTTACTCCTACCACCACCAAGAGCACTCCTACTTCTACCACAGAAACCACTACTCCAACAACCACAATGAACACTGCTACTTCTACTGCAGAAACTACTGCTCCTACCACCACCACGAACGAACTACATCTACCACCGACACTACTATGCCTAACACCATCACGAGCGCTCCTACTTCTACCACAGACACTATTACTCCAAGAAACACCATGAGCTCTCCTCCCTCTACCATAGACACTACTCCTCCTACCAACACAACGAGCGCTCCTACTTCTATCAAAGAAACTACTACCCTACCACCAACATGAACGCTCCTACTTCTACCACAGAACATGCAACTCAGACCACCACCACAAGTGTTACTACTTCTACCACAATACCTGCTTCTCCTACCACCACCGCGAGTGGATCTTCTTGTACCCCAAAGCCTTCTACTCCTACCAACACAACGAGAGCACCTACTTCTACCACAGGCCCTGCTACCTCTACCTCCATCACGAGAGATCCTATTTCTACAACAGAAACTACTACTCCTACCAACAGGAAGAGAGCTCCTACTTCTTCTACAGAAACTACTATTCCTACTACCACCACGAGCGCAACTACTTCTACCACAGACCGTACTACTCCTACCACCACCCCGAGTGTAAGTACTTCTACCACAGACACTACTGCTCTTACCACCACCACGAGTGCAAATACTTCTACCACAGACACTAGTGTTCCTACCACCAACACTGGTGCCAGTACTCTACCACAGAAACTACTACTCCTACACCCACCACGAGCACAACTACTTCTACCACAGACATTTCTACTGCTATCACAACCATGAGCCTCCTACTTCTATCAGAGACCGTGCAATTACTACCAGGAGGACTAGCGCTCTTCCTTCTAACACAGACACTACTACGCCTACCTCCATCACTAGCCCTCCTACTTCTATCACCATACCTGCTACTTCTACCACCACCATGAGCACAACTACTTCTACCACAGACACTACGACTTCTGTCACCACCACGAATGCTCATACAAATACGAAACAGAATACTACTCCTACCACCCCCACGAGAACCACTGCTTCTAACACAGACACTACTACTCTTACCACTATCACGAGAGAACCTATGTGTACCACAGACCCTGCTATTCCTATCACCACCACGAGCACTGCGACTTCTACCACAGAAACTACTACTCGTAACACCACCATGGGCGCTCATACTTCTACCAAAGACACTACTACACCTTCAACCACCACGAGCGCTCATACTTCTACCAAAGACATTATTACTCCTAGAACCACTACGACCACCACTACTGCTATCACAAACACTACTAATTCTACCACAACCACGGGAGCACCTACTTCTACCACAGACCCTGATATTCCTACCAACACCCTGAGAGCTCCTACTTCTACCACAGAAACTACTACTACTACCACCAACACGAGCACTCCTATTTCTACCACGGAAACTACTAATTCTCCCTCCACCACGAGCACAGCTTCTACTACCACAGAGAACACTACTCTTACCACCACCACCAGTGCTCCTACTTCTACCACAGACACTACTACTCCAAGCACCTCCACGAGCACTCCTACATCTACCACAGACACTACTACTCCTACCAACAAAATGAGCACTCCTACTTCTACCAAAGAAACTACTACCCTACCACCACCATGAACACTCCTACTTCTACCACAGAACATGCAACTCCAAGCACCACCACAGGCAATACTACTTCTAGCACAAAACCTGCTACTCCTACCACCACCACGAGTGCAACTACTTGTACCACAAAATATGCTACTCCTTCCAACACGACAAGAGCACCTACTTCTACCACAGGCCCTGCTACTCCTACCTCCATCACGAGCGATCATACTTCTACCACAGAATCTACTGCTCTTACCACCAAGAGTGCTCCTACTTCTACCAAAGAAACTACTAGTTCTCCCACCCCCACGAGCACAACTACTTCTACCAGAGCACTACTACTCCTACCACCAGAACGAGAGCCACTACTTCTACCCTAGAAACTACTACTACCACAAACACCACGAGTGCTTCTTGTTCTACCACAAAACCTGTTATGCCTACCACCACCACGAGCGATCCTACTTCTACCACAGACACTACTACACCTACCACCACCACGAGCAATCCTACTTCTACCACAGAATCAACTACTCCTAACACCACCACAAGCGCTCCTGCTTCTACCACAGAAAGTACTACTCCTACCACCAGCACGAGCGCAACAACTTCTACTACAGACACTAATACACCTACAACCAAGATGAGTGCTCCTACTTCTACCACAGTCACCACTACTCCCACCAACACCACGAGCGCTCCTACTTCTACCACAGACAGTCCTACTCCTACCACCACCACGAGCGCTCCTACCTCTAAGGAAGTATCTAGTACTCTGAACACCACCACGAGCTCTCCTACTTCTACTAGAGAAACTACTACTACCAAGACCACGAACGCTCCTACTTCTTCCACAGACTGTGCAACTCCTACCACCACCAAGTGTGCTCCTACTTCTCACACAGAACATGCTGCTCCTACCACCACCACGAGCAAAACTACTTCTAACAGAGACCCTGCTACTCGTACCACCACGAGAGCACCTACTTCTACCACAGGCACGGCAACTCCTACCACCACAATGAGCGCTCCTAATTCAACCACAGAAACTAAAACACCCACCAGCACCACGAGCGCCCCTACTTCTAGTACAGACTCTAGTACTCCTACCACCAACAGGAACGCTCCTACTTCTACCACAGAAACTACTACTAATACCACGGGAACGAGCACAACAACTTCTACCACAGACAGAACTATTCCTACCACCACCACGAGTTCCCGTACTTCTACCACAGACAATACTACTACCTCCACCACGAGCACAAGTACTTCTAGCACATAAACTACTACTCCTACCACCACCACGAGTGCAACTACTACTACCACTGACACTACTACTCCTACCACCACCACGAGTGCGCATATTTCTACGAAAGACTTTACTACTCCTACCTGCCCCACGATCACCAGTCCTTCAACCACAGAAACTACTACACCTACCACCAACAGAAGAACACCTCCTTGTACCACACACCCTGTTACTCCTACCACCACCAAGAGCACTCCTACTTCTACCACAGAAACTACTACTCCAACCACCACAACCAACACTCCTACTTCTACTGCAGAAACTACTGCACCTATCACCACCACGAGCGAACTACATCTGCCACAGACACTACTACTCCTAACACCATCACGAGCGCTCCTACTTCTACCACAGACACTATTACTCCAAGAAGCACCATGAGCGATCTCCTCCCTCTACCACAGACACTACTCCTCCTAACAACACAACAAGCGCTCCTACTTCTATCAAAGAAACTATTACCCTACCACCACCACGAGCGCTCGTACCTCTAACAAAGTATCTAGTACTCTGAACACCACCACGAGCTCTCCTACTTCTACTAGAGGAACTACTACTACCAAGACCACGAACGCTCCTATTTCTTCCACAGACTGTGCAACTCCTACCACCACCAAGTGCGCTCCTACTTCTCACACAGAACATGCTGCTCCTACCACCACCATGAGCAAAACTACTTCTAACAGAGACCCTGCTACTCGTACCACCACGAGAGCACCTACTTCTACCACAGGCACGGCAATTCCTACCACCACAATGAGCACTCCTAATTCAACCACAGAAACTAAAACACCCACCAGCACCACGAGCGCCCCTACTTCTAGTACAGACTCTAGTACTCCTACCACCAACAGGAACGCTCCTACTTCTACCACAGAAACTACTACTAATACCACGGGAACGAGCACAACAACTTCTACCACAGACAGAACTATTCCTACCACCACCACGAGTTCCCGTACTTCTACCACAGACAATACTACTACCTCCACCACGAGCACAAGTACTTCTAGCACATAAACTACTACTCCTACCACCACCACGAGTGCAACTACTACTACCACTGACACTACTACTCCTACCACCACCACGAGTGCGCATATTTCTACGAAAGACTTTACTACTCCTACCTGCCCCACGATCACCAGTCCTTCAACCACAGAAACTACTACACCTACCACCAACAGAAGAACACCTCCTTGTACCACACACCCTGTTACTCCTACCACCACCAAGAGCACTCCTACTTCTACCACAGAAACCACTACTCCAACAACCACAATGAACACTGCTACTTCTACTGCAGAAACTACTGCTCCTACCACCACCACGAACGAACTACATCTACCACCGACACTACTATGCCTAACACCATCACGAGCGCTCCTACTTCTACCACAGACACTATTACTCCAAGAAACACCATGAGCTCTCCTCCCTCTACCATAGACACTACTCCTCCTACCAACACAACGAGCGCTCCTACTTCTATCAAAGAAACTACTACCCTACCACCAACATGAACGCTCCTACTTCTACCACAGAACATGCAACTCAGACCACCACCACAAGTGTTACTACTTCTACCACAATACCTGCTTCTCCTACCACCACCGCGAGTGGATCTTCTTGTACCCCAAAGCCTTCTACTCCTACCAACACAACGAGAGCACCTACTTCTACCACAGGCCCTGCTACCTCTACCTCCATCACGAGAGATCCTATTTCTACAACAGAAACTACTACTCCTACCAACAGGAAGAGAGCTCCTACTTCTTCTACAGAAACTACTATTCCTACTACCACCACGAGCGCAACTACTTCTACCACAGACCGTACTACTCCTACCACCACCCCGAGTGTAAGTACTTCTACCACAGACACTACTGCTCTTACCACCACCACGAGTGCAAATACTTCTACCACAGACACTAGTGTTCCTACCACCAACACTGGTGCCAGTACTCTACCACAGAAACTACTACTCCTACACCCACCACGAGCACAACTACTTCTACCACAGACATTTCTACTGCTATCACAACCATGAGCCTCCTACTTCTATCAGAGACCGTGCAATTACTACCAGGAGGACTAGCGCTCTTCCTTCTAACACAGACACTACTACGCCTACCTCCATCACTAGCCCTCCTACTTCTACCACCATACCTGCTACTTCTACCACCACCATGAGCACAACTACTTCTACCACAGACACTACGACTCCTGTCACCACCACGAATGCTCATACAAATACGAAACAGAATACTACTCCTACCACACCCACGAGAACCACTGCTTCTAACACAGACACTACTACTCTTACCACTATCACGAGAGAACCTATGTGTACCACAGACCCTGCTATTCCTATCACCACCACGAGCACTGCGACTTCTACCACAGAAACTACTACTCGTAACACCACCATGGGCGCTCATACTTCTACCAAAGACACTACTACACCTTCAACCACCACGAGCGCTCATACTTCTACCAAAGACATTATTACTCCTAGAACCACTACGACCACCACTACTGCTATCACAAACACTACTAATTCTACCACAACCACGGGAGCACCTACTTCTACCACAGACCCTGATATTCCTACCAACACCCTGAGCGCTCCTACTTCTGCCACAGAAACTACTACTACTACCACCAACACGAGCACTCCTATTTCTACCACGGAAACTACTAATTCTCCCTCCACCACGAGCACAGCTTCTACTACCACAGAGAACACTATTCTTACCACCACCACCAGTGCTCCTACTTCTACCACAGACACTACTACTCCAAGCACCTCCACGAGCACTCCTACATCTACCACAGACACTACTACTCCTACCAACAAAATGAGCACTCCTACTTCTACCAAAGAAACTACTACCCTACCACCACCATGAACACTCCTACTTCTACCACAGAACATGCAACTCCAAGCACCACCACAGGCGATACTACTTCTAGCACAAAACCTGCTACTCCTACCACCACCACGAGTGCAACTACTTGTACCACAAAATATGCTACTCCTTCCAACACGACGAGAGCACCTACTTCTACCACAGGCCCTGCTACTCCTACCTCCATCACGAGCGATCATACTTCTACCACAGAATCTACTGCTCTTACCACCAAGAGTGCTCCTACTTCTACCAAAGAAACTACTAGTTCTCCCACCCCCACGAGCACAACTACTTCTACCAGAGCACTACTACTCCTACCACCAGAACGAGAGCCACTACTTCTACCCTAGAAACTACTACTACCACAAACACCACGAGTGCTTCTTGTTCTACCACAAAACCTGTTATGCCTACCACCACCACGAGCGATCCTACTTCTACCACAGACACTACTACACCTACCACCACCACGAGCAATCCTACTTCTACCACAGAATCAACTACTCCTAACACCACCACGAGCGCTCCTGCTTCTACCACAGAAAGTACTACTCCTACCACCAGCACGAGCGCAACAACTTCTACTACAGACACTAATACACCTACAACCAAGATGAGTGCTCCTACTTCTACCACAGTCACCACTACTCCCACCAACACCACGAGCGCTCCTACTTCTACCACAGACAGTCCTACTCCTACCACCACCACGAGCGCTCCTACCTCTAAGGAAGTATCTAGTACTCTGAACACCACCACGAGCTCTCCTACTTCTACTAGAGAAACTACTACTACCAAGACCACGAACGCTCCTACTTCTTCCACAGACTGTGCAACTCCTACCACCACCAAGTGTGCTCCTACTTCTCACACAGAACATGCTGCTCCTACCACCACCACGAGCAAAACTACTTCTAACAGAGACCCTGCTACTCGTACCACCACGAGAGCACCTACTTCTACCACAGGCACGGCAACTCCTACCACCACAATGAGCGCTCCTAATTCAACCACAGAAACTAAAACACCCACCAGCACCACGAGCGCCCCTACTTCTAGTACAGACTCTAGTACTCCTACCACCAACAGGAACGCTCCTACTTCTACCACAGAAACTACTACTAATACCACGGGAACGAGCACAACAACTTCTACCACAGACAGAACTATTCCTACCACCACCACGAGTTCCCGTACTTCTACCACAGACAATACTACTACCTCCACCACGAGCACAAGTACTTCTAGCACATAAACTACTACTCCTACCACCACCACGAGTGCAACTACTACTACCACTGACACTACTACTCCTACCACCACCACGAGTGCGCATATTTCTACGAAAGACTTTACTACTCCTACCTGCCCCACGATCACCAGTCCTTCAACCACAGAAACTACTACACCTACCACCAACAGAAGAACACCTCCTTGTACCACACACCCTGTTACTCCTACCACCACCAAGAGCACTCCTACTTCTACCACAGAAACTACTACTCCAACCACCACAACCAACACTCCTACTTCTACTGCAGAAACTACTGCACCTATCACCACCACGAGCGAACTACATCTGCCACAGACACTACTACTCCTAACACCATCACGAGCGCTCCTACTTCTACCACAGACACTATTACTCCAAGAAGCACCATGAGCGATCTCCTCCCTCTACCACAGACACTACTCCTCCTAACAACACAACAAGCGCTCCTACTTCTATCAAAGAAACTATTACCCTACCACCACCACGAGCGCTCGTACCTCTAACAAAGTATCTAGTACTCTGAACACCACCACGAGCTCTCCTACTTCTACTAGAGGAACTACTACTACCAAGACCACGAACGCTCCTATTTCTTCCACAGACTGTGCAACTCCTACCACCACCAAGTGCGCTCCTACTTCTCACACAGAACATGCTGCTCCTACCACCACCATGAGCAAAACTACTTCTAACAGAGACCCTGCTACTCGTACCACCACGAGAGCACCTACTTCTACCACAGGCACGGCAATTCCTACCACCACAATGAGCACTCCTAATTCAACCACAGAAACTAAAACACCCACCAGCACCACGAGCGCCCCTACTTCTAGTACAGACTCTAGTACTCCTACCACCAACAGGAACGCTCCTACTTCTACCACAGAAACTACTACTAATACCACGGGAACGAGCACAACAACTTCTACCACAGACAGAACTATTCCTACCACCACCACGAGTTCCCGTACTTCTACCACAGACAATACTACTACCTCCACCACGAGCACAAGTACTTCTAGCACATAAACTACTACTCCTACCACCACCACGAGTGCAACTACTACTACCACTGACACTACTACTCCTACCACCACCACGAGTGCGCATATTTCTACGAAAGACTTTACTACTCCTACCTGCCCCACGATCACCAGTCCTTCAACCACAGAAACTACTACACCTACCACCAACAGAAGAACACCTCCTTGTACCACACACCCTGTTACTCCTACCACCACCAAGAGCACTCCTACTTCTACCACAGAAACCACTACTCCAACAACCACAATGAACACTGCTACTTCTACTGCAGAAACTACTGCTCCTACCACCACCACGAACGAACTACATCTACCACCGACACTACTATGCCTAACACCATCACGAGCGCTCCTACTTCTACCACAGACACTATTACTCCAAGAAACACCATGAGCTCTCCTCCCTCTACCATAGACACTACTCCTCCTACCAACACAACGAGCGCTCCTACTTCTATCAAAGAAACTACTACCCTACCACCAACATGAACGCTCCTACTTCTACCACAGAACATGCAACTCAGACCACCACCACAAGTGTTACTACTTCTACCACAATACCTGCTTCTCCTACCACCACCGCGAGTGGATCTTCTTGTACCCCAAAGCCTTCTACTCCTACCAACACAACGAGAGCACCTACTTCTACCACAGGCCCTGCTACCTCTACCTCCATCACGAGAGATCCTATTTCTACAACAGAAACTACTACTCCTACCAACAGGAAGAGAGCTCCTACTTCTTCTACAGAAACTACTATTCCTACTACCACCACGAGCGCAACTACTTCTACCACAGACCGTACTACTCCTACCACCACCCCGAGTGTAAGTACTTCTACCACAGACACTACTGCTCTTACCACCACCACGAGTGCAAATACTTCTACCACAGACACTAGTGTTCCTACCACCAACACTGGTGCCAGTACTCTACCACAGAAACTACTACTCCTACACCCACCACGAGCACAACTACTTCTACCACAGACATTTCTACTGCTATCACAACCATGAGCCTCCTACTTCTATCAGAGACCGTGCAATTACTACCAGGAGGACTAGCGCTCTTCCTTCTAACACAGACACTACTACGCCTACCTCCATCACTAGCCCTCCTACTTCTACCACCATACCTGCTACTTCTACCACCACCATGAGCACAACTACTTCTACCACAGACACTACGACTCCTGTCACCACCACGAATGCTCATACAAATACGAAACAGAATACTACTCCTACCACACCCACGAGAACCACTGCTTCTAACACAGACACTACTACTCTTACCACTATCACGAGAGAACCTATGTGTACCACAGACCCTGCTATTCCTATCACCACCACGAGCACTGCGACTTCTACCACAGAAACTACTACTCGTAACACCACCATGGGCGCTCATACTTCTACCAAAGACACTACTACACCTTCAACCACCACGAGCGCTCATACTTCTACCAAAGACATTATTACTCCTAGAACCACTACGACCACCACTACTGCTATCACAAACACTACTAATTC
Organism: Balaenoptera ricei; assembly: GCF_028023285.1. Classification (NCBI taxonomy): domain Eukaryota; kingdom Metazoa; phylum Chordata; class Mammalia; order Artiodactyla; family Balaenopteridae; genus Balaenoptera; species Balaenoptera ricei. The sequence goes on from NC_082654.1 coordinate 80,076,845, forward strand.
TACCACAACCACGGGAGCACCTACTTCTACCACAGACCCTGATATTCCTACCAACACCCTGAGCGCTCCTACTTCTGCCACAGAAACTACTACTACTACCACCAACACGAGCACTCCTATTTCTACCACGGAAACTACTAATTCTCCCTCCACCACGAGCACAGCTTCTACTACCACAGAGAACACTATTCTTACCACCACCACCAGTGCTCCTACTTCTACCACAGACACTACTACTCCAAGCACCTCCACGAGCACTCCTACATCTACCACAGACACTACTACTCCTACCAACAAAATGAGCACTCCTACTTCTACCAAAGAAACTACTACCCTACCACCACCATGAACACTCCTACTTCTACCACAGAACATGCAACTCCAAGCACCACCACAGGCGATACTACTTCTAGCACAAAACCTGCTACTCCTACCACCACCACGAGTGCAACTACTTGTACCACAAAATATGCTACTCCTTCCAACACGACGAGAGCACCTACTTCTACCACAGGCCCTGCTACTCCTACCTCCATCACGAGCGATCATACTTCTACCACAGAATCTACTGCTCTTACCACCAAGAGTGCTCCTACTTCTACCAAAGAAACTACTAGTTCTCCCACCCCCACGAGCACAACTACTTCTACCAGAGCACTACTACTCCTACCACCAGAACGAGAGCCACTACTTCTACCCTAGAAACTACTACTACCACAAACACCACGAGTGCTTCTTGTTCTACCACAAAACCTGTTATGCCTACCACCACCACGAGCGATCCTACTTCTACCACAGACACTACTACACCTACCACCACCACGAGCAATCCTACTTCTACCACAGAATCAACTACTCCTAACACCACCACGAGCGCTCCTGCTTCTACCACAGAAAGTACTACTCCTACCACCAGCACGAGCGCAACAACTTCTACTACAGACACTAATACACCTACAACCAAGATGAGTGCTCCTACTTCTACCACAGTCACCACTACTCCCACCAACACCACGAGCGCTCCTACTTCTACCACAGACAGTCCTACTCCTACCACCACCACGAGCGCTCCTACCTCTAAGGAAGTATCTAGTACTCTGAACACCACCACGAGCTCTCCTACTTCTACTAGAGAAACTACTACTACCAAGACCACGAACGCTCCTACTTCTTCCACAGACTGTGCAACTCCTACCACCACCAAGTGTGCTCCTACTTCTCACACAGAACATGCTGCTCCTACCACCACCACGAGCAAAACTACTTCTAACAGAGACCCTGCTACTCGTACCACCACGAGAGCACCTACTTCTACCACAGGCACGGCAACTCCTACCACCACAATGAGTGCTCCTAATTCAACCACAGAAACTAAAACACCCACCAGCACCACGAGCGCCCCTACTTCTAGTACAGACTCTAGTACTCCTACCACCAACAGGAACGCTCCTACTTCTACCACAGAAACTACTACTAATACCACGGGAACGAGCACAACAACTTCTACCACAGACAGAACTATTCCTACCACCACCACGAGTTCCCGTACTTCTACCACAGACAATACTACTACCTCCACCACGAGCACAAGTACTTCTAGCACATAAACTACTACTCCTACCACCACCACGAGTGCAACTACTACTACCACTGACACTACTACTCCTACCACCACCACGAGTGCGCATATTTCTACGAAAGACTTTACTACTCCTACCTGCCCCACGATCACCAGTCCTTCAACCACAGAAACTACTACACCTACCACCAACAGAAGAACACCTCCTTGTACCACACACCCTGTTACTCCTACCACCACCAAGAGCACTCCTACTTCTACCACAGAAACTACTACTCCAACCACCACAACCAACACTCCTACTTCTACTGCAGAAACTACTGCACCTATCACCACCACGAGCGAACTACATCTGCCACAGACACTACTACTCCTAACACCATCACGAGCGCTCCTACTTCTACCACAGACACTATTACTCCAAGAAGCACCATGAGCGATCTCCTCCCTCTACCACAGACACTACTCCTCCTAACAACACAACAAGCGCTCCTACTTCTATCAAAGAAACTATTACCCTACCACCACCACGAGCGCTCGTACCTCTAACAAAGTATCTAGTACTCTGAACACCACCACGAGCTCTCCTACTTCTACTAGAGGAACTACTACTACCAAGACCACGAACGCTCCTATTTCTTCCACAGACTGTGCAACTCCTACCACCACCAAGTGCGCTCCTACTTCTCACACAGAACATGCTGCTCCTACCACCACCATGAGCAAAACTACTTCTAACAGAGACCCTGCTACTCGTACCACCACGAGAGCACCTACTTCTACCACAGGCACGGCAATTCCTACCACCACAATGAGCACTCCTAATTCAACCACAGAAACTAAAACACCCACCAGCACCACGAGCGCCCCTACTTCTAGTACAGACTCTAGTACTCCTACCACCAACAGGAACGCTCCTACTTCTACCACAGAAACTACTACTAATACCACGGGAACGAGCACAACAACTTCTACCACAGACAGAACTATTCCTACCACCACCACGAGTTCCCGTACTTCTACCACAGACAATACTACTACCTCCACCACGAGCACAAGTACTTCTAGCACATAAACTACTACTCCTACCACCACCACGAGTGCAACTACTACTACCACTGACACTACTACTCCTACCACCACCACGAGTGCGCATATTTCTACGAAAGACTTTACTACTCCTACCTGCCCCACGATCACCAGTCCTTCAACCACAGAAACTACTACACCTACCACCAACAGAAGAACACCTCCTTGTACCACACACCCTGTTACTCCTACCACCACCAAGAGCACTCCTACTTCTACCACAGAAACCACTACTCCAACAACCACAATGAACACTGCTACTTCTACTGCAGAAACTACTGCTCCTACCACCACCACGAACGAACTACATCTACCACCGACACTACTATGCCTAACACCATCACGAGCGCTCCTACTTCTACCACAGACACTATTACTCCAAGAAACACCATGAGCTCTCCTCCCTCTACCATAGACACTACTCCTCCTACCAACACAACGAGCGCTCCTACTTCTATCAAAGAAACTACTACCCTACCACCAACATGAACGCTCCTACTTCTACCACAGAACATGCAACTCAGACCACCACCACAAGTGTTACTACTTCTACCACAATACCTGCTTCTCCTACCACCACCGCGAGTGGATCTTCTTGTACCCCAAAGCCTTCTACTCCTACCAACACAACGAGAGCACCTACTTCTACCACAGGCCCTGCTACCTCTACCTCCATCACGAGAGATCCTATTTCTACAACAGAAACTACTACTCCTACCAACAGGAAGAGAGCTCCTACTTCTTCTACAGAAACTACTATTCCTACTACCACCACGAGCGCAACTACTTCTACCACAGACCGTACTACTCCTACCACCACCCCGAGTGTAAGTACTTCTACCACAGACACTACTGCTCTTACCACCACCACGAGTGCAAATACTTCTACCACAGACACTAGTGTTCCTACCACCAACACTGGTGCCAGTACTCTACCACAGAAACTACTACTCCTACACCCACCACGAGCACAACTACTTCTACCACAGACATTTCTACTGCTATCACAACCATGAGCCTCCTACTTCTATCAGAGACCGTGCAATTACTACCAGGAGGACTAGCGCTCTTCCTTCTAACACAGACACTACTACGCCTACCTCCATCACTAGCCCTCCTACTTCTACCACCATACCTGCTACTTCTACCACCACCATGAGCACAACTACTTCTACCACAGACACTACGACTCCTGTCACCACCACGAATGCTCATACAAATACGAAACAGAATACTACTCCTACCACACCCACGAGAACCACTGCTTCTAACACAGACACTACTACTCTTACCACTATCACGAGAGAACCTATGTGTACCACAGACCCTGCTATTCCTATCACCACCACGAGCACTGCGACTTCTACCACAGAAACTACTACTCGTAACACCACCATGGGCGCTCATACTTCTACCAAAGACACTACTACACCTTCAACCACCACGAGCGCTCATACTTCTACCAAAGACATTATTACTCCTAGAACCACTACGACCACCACTACTGCTATCACAAACACTACTAATTCTACCACAACCACGGGAGCACCTACTTCTACCACAGACCCTGATATTCCTACCAACACCCTGAGCGCTCCTACTTCTGCCACAGAAACTACTACTACTACCACCAACACGAGCACTCCTATTTCTACCACGGAAACTACTAATTCTCCCTCCACCACGAGCACAGCTTCTACTACCACAGAGAACACTATTCTTACCACCACCACCAGTGCTCCTACTTCTACCACAGACACTACTACTCCAAGCACCTCCACGAGCACTCCTACATCTACCACAGACACTACTACTCCTACCAACAAAATGAGCACTCCTACTTCTACCAAAGAAACTACTACCCTACCACCACCATGAACACTCCTACTTCTACCACAGAACATGCAACTCCAAGCACCACCACAGGCGATACTACTTCTAGCACAAAACCTGCTACTCCTACCACCACCACGAGTGCAACTACTTGTACCACAAAATATGCTACTCCTTCCAACACGACGAGAGCACCTACTTCTACCACAGGCCCTGCTACTCCTACCTCCATCACGAGCGATCATACTTCTACCACAGAATCTACTGCTCTTACCACCAAGAGTGCTCCTACTTCTACCAAAGAAACTACTAGTTCTCCCACCCCCACGAGCACAACTACTTCTACCAGAGCACTACTACTCCTACCACCAGAACGAGAGCCACTACTTCTACCCTAGAAACTACTACTACCACAAACACCACGAGTGCTTCTTGTTCTACCACAAAACCTGTTATGCCTACCACCACCACGAGCGATCCTACTTCTACCACAGACACTACTACACCTACCACCACCACGAGCAATCCTACTTCTACCACAGAATCAACTACTCCTAACACCACCACGAGCGCTCCTGCTTCTACCACAGAAAGTACTACTCCTACCACCAGCACGAGCGCAACAACTTCTACTACAGACACTAATACACCTACAACCAAGATGAGTGCTCCTACTTCTACCACAGTCACCACTACTCCCACCAACACCACGAGCGCTCCTACTTCTACCACAGACAGTCCTACTCCTACCACCACCACGAGCGCTCCTACCTCTAAGGAAGTATCTAGTACTCTGAACACCACCACGAGCTCTCCTACTTCTACTAGAGAAACTACTACTACCAAGACCACGAACGCTCCTACTTCTTCCACAGACTGTGCAACTCCTACCACCACCAAGTGTGCTCCTACTTCTCACACAGAACATGCTGCTCCTACCACCACCACGAGCAAAACTACTTCTAACAGAGACCCTGCTACTCGTACCACCACGAGAGCACCTACTTCTACCACAGGCACGGCAACTCCTACCACCACAATGAGTGCTCCTAATTCAACCACAGAAACTAAAACACCCACCAGCACCACGAGCGCCCCTACTTCTAGTACAGACTCTAGTACTCCTACCACCAACAGGAACGCTCCTACTTCTACCACAGAAACTACTACTAATACCACGGGAACGAGCACAACAACTTCTACCACAGACAGAACTATTCCTACCACCACCACGAGTTCCCGTACTTCTACCACAGACAATACTACTACCTCCACCACGAGCACAAGTACTTCTAGCACATAAACTACTACTCCTACCACCACCACGAGTGCAACTACTACTACCACTGACACTACTACTCCTACCACCACCACGAGTGCGCATATTTCTACGAAAGACTTTACTACTCCTACCTGCCCCACGATCACCAGTCCTTCAACCACAGAAACTACTACACCTACCACCAACAGAAGAACACCTCCTTGTACCACACACCCTGTTACTCCTACCACCACCAAGAGCACTCCTACTTCTACCACAGAAACTACTACTCCAACCACCACAACCAACACTCCTACTTCTACTGCAGAAACTACTGCACCTATCACCACCACGAGCGAACTACATCTGCCACAGACACTACTACTCCTAACACCATCACGAGCGCTCCTACTTCTACCACAGACACTATTACTCCAAGAAGCACCATGAGCGATCTCCTCCCTCTACCACAGACACTACTCCTCCTAACAACACAACAAGCGCTCCTACTTCTATCAAAGAAACTATTACCCTACCACCACCACGAGCGCTCGTACCTCTAACAAAGTATCTAGTACTCTGAACACCACCACGAGCTCTCCTACTTCTACTAGAGGAACTACTACTACCAAGACCACGAACGCTCCTATTTCTTCCACAGACTGTGCAACTCCTACCACCACCAAGTGCGCTCCTACTTCTCACACAGAACATGCTGCTCCTACCACCACCATGAGCAAAACTACTTCTAACAGAGACCCTGCTACTCGTACCACCACGAGAGCACCTACTTCTACCACAGGCACGGCAACTCCCACCACCACAATGAGCACTCCTAATTCAACCACAGAAACTAAAACACCCACCAGCACCACGAGCGCCCCTACTTCTAGTACAGACTCTAGTACTCCTACCACCAACAGGAACGCTCCTACTTCTACCACAGAAACTACTACTAATACCACGGGAACGAGCACAACAACTTCTACCACAGACAGAACTATTCCTACCACCACCACGAGTTCCCGTACTTCTACCACAGACAATACTACTACCTCCACCACGAGCACAAGTACTTCTAGCACATAAACTACTACTCCTACCACCACCACGAGTGCAACTACTACTACCACTGACACTACTACTCCTACCACCACCACGAGTGCGCATATTTCTACGAAAGACTTTACTACTCCTACCTGCCCCACGATCACCAGTCCTTCAACCACAGAAACTACTACACCTACCACCAACAGAAGAACACCTCCTTGTACCACACACCCTGTTACTCCTACCACCACCAAGAGCACTCCTACTTCTACCACAGAAACCACTACTCCAACAACCACAATGAACACTGCTACTTCTACTGCAGAAACTACTGCTCCTACCACCACCACGAACGAACTACATCTACCACCGACACTACTATGCCTAACACCATCACGAGCGCTCCTACTTCTACCACAGACACTATTACTCCAAGAAACACCATGAGCTCTCCTCCCTCTACCATAGACACTACTCCTCCTACCAACACAACGAGCGCTCCTACTTCTATCAAAGAAACTACTACCCTACCACCAACATGAACGCTCCTACTTCTACCACAGAACATGCAACTCAGACCACCACCACAAGTGTTACTACTTCTACCACAATACCTGCTTCTCCTACCACCACCGCGAGTGGATCTTCTTGTACCCCAAAGCCTTCTACTCCTACCAACACAACGAGAGCACCTACTTCTACCACAGGCCCTGCTACCTCTACCTCCATCACGAGAGATCCTATTTCTACAACAGAAACTACTACTCCTACCAACAGGAAGAGAGCTCCTACTTCTTCTACAGAAACTACTATTCCTACTACCACCACGAGCGCAACTACTTCTACCACAGACCGTACTACTCCTACCACCACCCCGAGTGTAAGTACTTCTACCACAGACACTACTGCTCTTACCACCACCACGAGTGCAAATACTTCTACCACAGACACTAGTGTTCCTACCACCAACACTGGTGCCAGTACTCTACCACAGAAACTACTACTCCTACACCCACCACGAGCACAACTACTTCTACCACAGACATTTCTACTGCTATCACAACCATGAGCCTCCTACTTCTATCAGAGACCGTGCAATTACTACCAGGAGGACTAGCGCTCTTCCTTCTAACACAGACACTACTACGCCTACCTCCATCACTAGCCCTCCTACTTCTATCACCATACCTGCTACTTCTACCACCACCATGAGCACAACTACTTCTACCACAGACACTACGACTTCTGTCACCACCACGAATGCTCATACAAATACGAAACAGAATACTACTCCTACCACCCCCACGAGAACCACTGCTTCTAACACAGACACTACTACTCTTACCACTATCACGAGAGAACCTATGTGTACCACAGACCCTGCTATTCCTATCACCACCACGAGCACTGCGACTTCTACCACAGAAACTACTACTCGTAACACCACCATGGGCGCTCATACTTCTACCAAAGACACTACTACACCTTCAACCACCACGAGCGCTCATACTTCTACCAAAGACATTATTACTCCTAGAACCACTACGACCACCACTACTGCTATCACAAACACTACTAATTCTACCACAACCACGGGAGCACCTACTTCTACCACAGACCCTGATATTCCTACCAACACCCTGAGCGCTCCTACTTCTACCACAGAAACTACTACTACTACCACCAACACGAGCACTCCTATTTCTACCACGGAAACTACTAATTCTCCCTCCACCACGAGCACAGCTTCTACTACCACAGAGAACACTACTCTTACCACCACCACCAGTGCTCCTACTTCTACCACAGACACTACTACTCCAAGCACCTCCACGAGCACTCCTACATCTACCACAGACACTACTACTCCTACCAACAAAATGAGCACTCCTACTTCTACCAAAGAAACTACTACCCTACCACCACCATGAACACTCCTACTTCTACCACAGAACATGCAACTCCAAGCACCACCACAGGCAATACTACTTCTAGCACAAAACCTGCTACTCCTACCACCACCACGAGTGCAACTACTTGTACCACAAAATATGCTACTCCTTCCAACACGACGAGAGCACCTACTTCTACCACAGGCCCTGCTACTCCTACCTCCATCACGAGCGATCATACTTCTACCACAGAATCTACTGCTCTTACCACCAAGAGTGCTCCTACTTCTACCAAAGAAACTACTAGTTCTCCCACCCCCACGAGCACAACTACTTCTACCAGAGCACTACTACTCCTACCACCAGAACGAGAGCCACTACTTCTACCCTAGAAACTACTACTACCACAAACACCACGAGTGCTTCTTGTTCTACCACAAAACCTGTTATGCCTACCACCACCACGAGCGATCCTACTTCTACCACAGACACTACTACACCTACCACCACCACGAGCAATCCTACTTCTACCACAGAATCAACTACTCCTAACACCACCACAAGCGCTCCTGCTTCTACCACAGAAAGTACTACTCCTACCACCAGCACGAGCGCAACAACTTCTACTACAGACACTAATACACCTACAACCAAGATGAGTGCTCCTACTTCTACCACAGTCACCACTACTCCCACCAACACCACGAGCGCTCCTACTTCTACCACAGACAGTCCTACTCCTACCACCACCACGAGCGCTCCTACCTCTAAGGAAGTATCTAGTACTCTGAACACCACCACGAGCTCTCCTACTTCTACTAGAGAAACTACTACTACCAAGACCACGAACGCTCCTACTTCTTCCACAGACTGTGCAACTCCTACCACCACCAAGTGTGCTCCTACTTCTCACACAGAACATGCTGCTCCTACCACCACCACGAGCAAAACTACTTCTAACAGAGACCCTGCTACTCGTACCACCACGAGAGCACCTACTTCTACCACAGGCACGGCAACTCCTACCACCACAATGAGCGCTCCTAATTCAACCACAGAAACTAAAACACCCACCAGCACCACGAGCGCCCCTACTTCTAGTACAGACTCTAGTACTCCTACCACCAACAGGAACGCTCCTACTTCTACCACAGAAACTACTACTAATACCACGGGAACGAGCACAACAACTTCTACCACAGACAGAACTATTCCTACCACCACCACGAGTTCCCGTACTTCTACCACAGACAATACTACTACCTCCACCACGAGCACAAGTACTTCTAGCACATAAACTACTACTCCTACCACCACCACGAGTGCAACTACTACTACCACTGACACTACTACTCCTACCACCACCACGAGTGCGCATATTTCTACGAAAGACTTTACTACTCCTACCTGCCCCACGATCACCAGTCCTTCAACCACAGAAACTACTACACCTACCACCAACAGAAGAACACCTCCTTGTACCACACACCCTGTTACTCCTACCACCACCAAGAGCACTCCTACTTCTACCACAGAAACTACTACTCCAACCACCACAACCAACACTCCTACTTCTACTGCAGAAACTACTGCTCCTATCACCACCACGAGCGAACTACATCTGCCACAGACACTACTACTCCTAACACCATCACGAGCGCTCCTACTTCTACCACAGACACTATTACTCCAAGAAGCACCATGAGCGATCTCCTCCCTCTACCACAGACACTACTCCTCCTAACAACACAACAAGCGCTCCTACTTCTATCAAAGAAACTATTACCCTACCACCACCACGAGCGCTCGTACCTCTAACAAAGTATCTAGTACTCTGAACACCACCACGAGCTCTCCTACTTCTACTAGAGGAACTACTACTACCAAGACCACGAACGCTCCTATTTCTTCCACAGACTGTGCAACTCCTACCACCACCAAGTGCGCTCCTACTTCTCACACAGAACATGCTGCTCCTACCACCACCATGAGCAAAACTACTTCTAACAGAGACCCTGCTACTCGTACCACCACGAGAGCACCTACTTCTACCACAGGCACGGCAACTCCCACCACCACAATGAGCACTCCTAATTCAACCACAGAAACTAAAACACCCACCAGCACCACGAGCGCCCCTACTTCTAGTACAGACTCTAGTACTCCTACCACCAACAGGAACGCTCCTACTTCTACCACAGAAACTACTACTAATACCACGGGAACGAGCACAACAACTTCTACCACAGACAGAACTATTCCTACCACCACCACGAGTTCCCGTACTTCTACCACAGACAATACTACTACCTCCACCACGAGCACAAGTACTTCTAGCACATAAACTACTACTCCTACCACCACCACGAGTGCAACTACTACTACCACTGACACTACTACTCCTACCACCACCACGAGTGCGCATATTTCTACGAAAGACTTTACTACTCCTACCTGCCCCACGATCACCAGTCCTTCAACCACAGAAACTACTACACCTACCACCAACAGAAGAACACCTCCTTGTACCACACACCCTGTTACTCCTACCACCACCAAGAGCACTCCTACTTCTACCACAGAAACCACTACTCCAACAACCACAATGAACACTGCTACTTCTACTGCAGAAACTACTGCTCCTACCACCACCACGAACGAACTACATCTACCACCGACACTACTATGCCTAACACCATCACGAGCGCTCCTACTTCTACCACAGACACTATTACTCCAAGAAACACCATGAGCTCTCCTCCCTCTACCATAGACCCTACTCCTCCTACCAACACAACGAGCGCTCCTACTTCTATCAAAGAAACTACTACCCTACCACCAACATGAACGCTCCTACTTCTACCACAGAACATGCAACTCAGACCACCACCACAAGTGTTACTACTTCTACCACAATACCTGCTTCTCCTACCACCACCGCGAGTGGATCTTCTTGTACCCCAAAGCCTTCTACTCCTACCAACACAACGAGAGCACCTACTTCTACCACAGGCCCTGCTACCTCTACCTCCATCACGAGAGATCCTATTTCTACAACAGAAACTACTACTCCTACCAACAGGAAGAGAGCTCCTACTTCTTCTACAGAAACTACTATTCCTACTACCACCACGAGCGCAACTACTTCTACCACAGACCGTACTACTCCTACCACCACCCCGAGTGTAAGTACTTCTACCACAGACACTACTGCTCTTACCACCACCACGAGTGCAAATACTTCTACCACAGACACTAGTGTTCCTACCACCAACACTGGTGCCAGTACTCTACCACAGAAACTACTACTCCTACACCCACCACGAGCACAACTACTTCTACCACAGACATTTCTACTGCTATCACAACCATGAGCCTCCTACTTCTATCAGAGACCGTGCAATTACTACCAGGAGGACTAGCGCTCTTCCTTCTAACACAGACACTACTACGCCTACCTCCATCACTAGCCCTCCTACTTCTACCACCATACCTGCTACTTCTACCACCACCATGAGCACAACTACTTCTACCACAGACACTACGACTCCTGTCACCACCACGAATGCTCATACAAATACGAAACAGAATACTACTCCTACCACACCCACGAGAACCACTGCTTCTAACACAGACACTACTACTCTTACCACTATCACGAGAGAACCTATGTGTACCACAGACCCTGCTATTCCTATCACCACCACGAGCACTGCGACTTCTACCACAGAAACTACTACTCGTAACACCACCATGGGCGCTCATACTTCTACCAAAGACACTACTACACCTTCAACCACCACGAGCGCTCATACTTCTACCAAAGACATTATTACTCCTAGAACCACTACGACCACCACTACTGCTATCACAAACACTACTAATTCTACCACAACCACGGGAGCACCTACTTCTACCACAGACCCTGATATTCCTACCAACACCCTGAGCGCTCCTACTTCTGCCACAGAAACTACTACTACTACCACCAACACGAGCACTCCTATTTCTACCACGGAAACTACTAATTCTCCCTCCACCACGAGCACAGCTTCTACTACCACAGAGAACACTATTCTTACCACCACCACCAGTGCTCCTACTTCTACCACAGACACTACTACTCCAAGCACCTCCACGAGCACTCCTACATCTACCACAGACACTACTACTCCTACCAACAAAATGAGCACTCCTACTTCTACCAAAGAAACTACTACCCTACCACCACCATGAACACTCCTACTTCTACCACAGAACATGCAACTCCAAGCACCACCACAGGCGATACTACTTCTAGCACAAAACCTGCTACTCCTACCACCACCACGAGTGCAACTACTTGTACCACAAAATATGCTACTCCTTCCAACACGACGAGAGCACCTACTTCTACCACAGGCCCTGCTACTCCTACCTCCATCACGAGCGATCATACTTCTACCACAGAATCTACTGCTCTTACCACCAAGAGTGCTCCTACTTCTACCAAAGAAACTACTAGTTCTCCCACCCCCACGAGCACAACTACTTCTACCAGAGCACTACTACTCCTACCACCAGAACGAGAGCCACTACTTCTACCCTAGAAACTACTACTACCACAAACACCACGAGTGCTTCTTGTTCTACCACAAAACCTGTTATGCCTACCACCACCACGAGCGATCCTACTTCTACCACAGACACTACTACACCTACCACCACCACGAGCAATCCTACTTCTACCACAGAATCAACTACTCCTAACACCACCACGAGCGCTCCTGCTTCTACCACAGAAAGTACTACTCCTACCACCAGCACGAGCGCAACAACTTCTACTACAGACACTAATACACCTACAACCAAGATGAGTGCTCCTACTTCTACCACAGTCACCACTACTCCCACCAACACCACGAGCGCTCCTACTTCTACCACAGACAGTCCTACTCCTACCACCACCACGAGCGCTCCTACCTCTAAGGAAGTATCTAGTACTCTGAACACCACCACGAGCTCTCCTACTTCTACTAGAGAAACTACTACTACCAAGACCACGAACGCTCCTACTTCTTCCACAGACTGTGCAACTCCTACCACCACCAAGTGTGCTCCTACTTCTCACACACAACATGCTGCTCCTACCACCACCACGAGCAAAACTACTTCTAACAGAGACCCTGCTACTCGTACCACCACGAGAGCACCTACTTCTACCACAGGCACGGCAACTCCTACCACCACAATGAGCGCTCCTAATTCAACCACAGAAACTAAAACACCCACCAGCACCACGAGCGCCCCTACTTCTAGTACAGACTCTAGTACTCCTACCACCAACAGGAACGCTCCTACTTCTACCACAGAAACTACTACTAATACCACGGGAACGAGCACAACAACTTCTACCACAGACAGAACTATTCCTACCACCACCACGAGTTCCCGTACTTCTACCACAGACAATACTACTACCTCCACCACGAGCACAAGTACTTCTAGCACATAAACTACTACTCCTACCACCACCACGAGTGCAACTACTACTACCACTGACACTACTACTCCTACCACCACCACGAGTGCGCATATTTCTACGAAAGACTTTACTACTCCTACCTGCCCCACGATCACCAGTCCTTCAACCACAGAAACTACTACACCTACCACCAACAGAAGAACACCTCCTTGTACCACACACCCTGTTACTCCTACCACCACCAAGAGCACTCCTACTTCTACCACAGAAACTACTACTCCAACCACCACAACCAACACTCCTACTTCTACTGCAGAAACTACTGCTCCTATCACCACCACGAGCGAACTACATCTGCCACAGACACTACTACTCCTAACACCATCACGAGCGCTCCTACTTCTACCACAGACACTATTACTCCAAGAAGCACCATGAGCGATCTCCTCCCTCTACCACAGACACTACTCCTCCTAACAACACAACAAGCGCTCCTACTTCTATCAAAGAAACTATTACCCTACCACCACCACGAGCGCTCGTACCTCTAACAAAGTATCTAGTACTCTGAACACCACCACGAGCTCTCCTACTTCTACTAGAGGAACTACTACTACCAAGACCACGAACGCTCCTATTTCTTCCACAGACTGTGCAACTCCTACCACCACCAAGTGCGCTCCTACTTCTCACACAGAACATGCTGCTCCTACCACCACCATGAGCAAAACTACTTCTAACAGAGACCCTGCTACTTGTACCACCACGAGAGCACCTACTTCTACCACAGGCACGGCAATTCCTACCACCACAATGAGCACTCCTAATTCAACCACAGAAACTAAAACACCCACCAGCACCACGAGCGCCCCTACTTCTAGTACAGACTCTAGTACTCCTACCACCAACAGGAACGCTCCTACTTCTACCACAGAAACTACTACTAATACCACGGGAACGAGCACAACAACTTCTACCACAGACAGAACTATTCCTACCACCACCACGAGTTCCCGTACTTCTACCACAGACAATACTACTACCTCCACCACGAGCACAAGTACTTCTAGCACATAAACTACTACTCCTACCACCACCACGAGTGCAACTACTACTACCACTGACACTACTACTCCTACCACCACCACGAGTGCGCATATTTCTACGAAAGACTTTACTACTCCTACCTGCCCCACGATCACCAGTCCTTCAACCACAGAAACTACTACACCTACCACCAACAGAAGAACACCTCCTTGTACCACACACCCTGTTACTCCTACCACCACCAAGAGCACTCCTACTTCTACCACAGAAACCACTACTCCAACAACCACAATGAACACTGCTACTTCTACTGCAGAAACTACTGCTCCTACCACCACCACGAACGAACTACATCTACCACCGACACTACTATGCCTAACACCATCACGAGCGCTCCTACTTCTACCACAGACACTATTACTCCAAGAAACACCATGAGCTCTCCTCCCTCTACCATAGACACTACTCCTCCTACCAACACAACGAGCGCTCCTACTTCTATCAAAGAAACTACTACCCTACCACCAACATGAACGCTCCTACTTCTACCACAGAACATGCAACTCAGACCACCACCACAAGTGTTACTACTTCTACCACAATACCTGCTTCTCCTACCACCACCGCGAGTGGATCTTCTTGTACCCCAAAGCCTTCTACTCCTACCAACACAACGAGAGCACCTACTTCTACCACAGGCCCTGCTACCTCTACCTCCATCACGAGAGATCCTATTTCTACAACAGAAACTACTACTCCTACCAACAGGAAGAGAGCTCCTACTTCTTCTACAGAAACTACTATTCCTACTACCACCACGAGCGCAACTACTTCTACCACAGACCGTACTACTCCTACCACCACCCCGAGTGTAAGTACTTCTACCACAGACACTACTGCTCTTACCACCACCACGAGTGCAAATACTTCTACCACAGACACTAGTGTTCCTACCACCAACACTGGTGCCAGTACTCTACCACAGAAACTACTACTCCTACACCCACCACGAGCACAACTACTTCTACCACAGACATTTCTACTGCTATCACAACCATGAGCCTCCTACTTCTATCAGAGACCGTGCAATTACTACCAGGAGGACTAGCGCTCTTCCTTCTAACACAGACACTACTACGCCTACCTCCATCACTAGCCCTCCTACTTCTACCACCATACCTGCTACTTCTACCACCACCATGAGCACAACTACTTCTACCACAGACACTACGACTCCTGTCACCACCACGAATGCTCATACAAATACGAAACAGAATACTACTCCTACCACACCCACGAGAACCACTGCTTCTAACACAGACACTACTACTCTTACCACTATCACGAGAGAACCTATGTGTACCACAGACCCTGCTATTCCTATCACCACCACGAGCACTGCGACTTCTACCACAGAAACTACTACTCGTAACACCACCATGGGCGCTCATACTTCTACCAAAGACACTACTACACCTTCAACCACCACGAGCGCTCATACTTCTACCAAAGACATTATTACTCCTAGAACCACTACGACCACCACTACTGCTATCACAAACACTACTAATTCTACCACAACCACGGGAGCACCTACTTCTACCACAGACCCTGATATTCCTACCAACACCCTGAGCGCTCCTACTTCTGCCACAGAAACTACTACTACTACCACCAACACGAGCACTCCTATTTCTACCACGGAAACTACTAATTCTCCCTCCACCACGAGCACAGCTTCTACTACCACAGAGAACACTATTCTTACCACCACCACCAGTGCTCCTACTTCTACCACAGACACTACTACTCCAAGCACCTCCACGAGCACTCCTACATCTACCACAGACACTACTACTCCTACCAACAAAATGAGCACTCCTACTTCTACCAAAGAAACTACTACCCTACCACCACCATGAACACTCCTACTTCTACCACAGAACATGCAACTCCAAGCACCACCACAGGCGATACTACTTCTAGCACAAAACCTGCTACTCCTACCACCACCACGAGTGCAACTACTTGTACCACAAAATATGCTACTCCTTCCAACACGACGAGAGCACCTACTTCTACCACAGGCCCTGCTACTCCTACCTCCATCACGAGCGATCATACTTCTACCACAGAATCTACTGCTCTTACCACCAAGAGTGCTCCTACTTCTACCAAAGAAACTACTAGTTCTCCCACCCCCACGAGCACAACTACTTCTACCAGAGCACTACTACTCCTACCACCAGAACGAGAGCCACTACTTCTACCCTAGAAACTACTACTACCACAAACACCACGAGTGCTTCTTGTTCTACCACAAAACCTGTTATGCCTACCACCACCACGAGCGATCCTACTTCTACCACAGACACTACTACACCTACCACCACCACGAGCAATCCTACTTCTACCACAGAATCAACTACTCCTAACACCACCACGAGCGCTCCTGCTTCTACCACAGAAAGTACTACTCCTACCACCAGCACGAGCGCAACAACTTCTACTACAGACACTAATACACCTACAACCAAGATGAGTGCTCCTACTTCTACCACAGTCACCACTACTCCCACCAACACCACGAGCGCTCCTACTTCTACCACAGACAGTCCTACTCCTACCACCACCACGAGCGCTCCTACCTCTAAGGAAGTATCTAGTACTCTGAACACCACCACGAGCTCTCCTACTTCTACTAGAGAAACTACTACTACCAAGACCACGAACGCTCCTACTTCTTCCACAGACTGTGCAACTCCTACCACCACCAAGTGTGCTCCTACTTCTCACACAGAACATGCTGCTCCTACCACCACCACGAGCAAAACTACTTCTAACAGAGACCCTGCTACTCGTACCACCACGAGAGCACCTACTTCTACCACAGGCACGGCAACTCCTACCACCACAATGAGCGCTCCTAATTCAACCACAGAAACTAAAACACCCACCAGCACCACGAGCGCCCCTACTTCTAGTACAGACTCTAGTACTCCTACCACCAACAGGAACGCTCCTACTTCTACCACAGAAACTACTACTAATACCACGGGAACGAGCACAACAACTTCTACCACAGACAGAACTATTCCTACCACCACCACGAGTTCCCGTACTTCTACCACAGACAATACTACTACCTCCACCACGAGCACAAGTACTTCTAGCACATAAACTACTACTCCTACCACCACCACGAGTGCAACTACTACTACCACTGACACTACTACTCCTACCACCACCACGAGTGCGCATATTTCTACGAAAGACTTTACTACTCCTACCTGCCCCACGATCACCAGTCCTTCAACCACAGAAACTACTACACCTACCACCAACAGAAGAACACCTCCTTGTACCACACACCCTGTTACTCCTACCACCACCAAGAGCACTCCTACTTCTACCACAGAAACTACTACTCCAACCACCACAACCAACACTCCTACTTCTACTGCAGAAACTACTGCACCTATCACCACCACGAGCGAACTACATCTGCCACAGACACTACTACTCCTAACACCATCACGAGCGCTCCTACTTCTACCACAGACACTATTACTCCAAGAAGCACCATGAGCGATCTCCTCCCTCTACCACAGACACTACTCCTCCTAACAACACAACAAGCGCTCCTACTTCTATCAAAGAAACTATTACCCTACCACCACCACGAGCGCTCGTACCTCTAACAAAGTATCTAGTACTCTGAACACCACCACGAGCTCTCCTACTTCTACTAGAGGAACTACTACTACCAAGACCACGAACGCTCCTATTTCTTCCACAGACTGTGCAACTCCTACCACCACCAAGTGCGCTCCTACTTCTCACACAGAACATGCTGCTCCTACCACCACCATGAGCAAAACTACTTCTAACAGAGACCCTGCTACTCGTACCACCACGAGAGCACCTACTTCTACCACAGGCACGGCAATTCCTACCACCACAATGAGCACTCCTAATTCAACCACAGAAACTAAAACACCCACCAGCACCACGAGCGCCCCTACTTCTAGTACAGACTCTAGTACTCCTACCACCAACAGGAACGCTCCTACTTCTACCACAGAAACTACTACTAATACCACGGGAACGAGCACAACAACTTCTACCACAGACAGAACTATTCCTACCACCACCACGAGTTCCCGTACTTCTACCACAGACAATACTACTACCTCCACCACGAGCACAAGTACTTCTAGCACATAAACTACTACTCCTACCACCACCACGAGTGCAACTACTACTACCACTGACACTACTACTCCTACCACCACCACGAGTGCGCATATTTCTACGAAAGACTTTACTACTCCTACCTGCCCCACGATCACCAGTCCTTCAACCACAGAAACTACTACACCTACCACCAACAGAAGAACACCTCCTTGTACCACACACCCTGTTACTCCTACCACCACCAAGAGCACTCCTACTTCTACCACAGAAACCACTACTCCAACAACCACAATGAACACTGCTACTTCTACTGCAGAAACTACTGCTCCTACCACCACCACGAACGAACTACATCTACCACCGACACTACTATGCCTAACACCATCACGAGCGCTCCTACTTCTACCACAGACACTATTACTCCAAGAAACACCATGAGCTCTCCTCCCTCTACCATAGACACTACTCCTCCTACCAACACAACGAGCGCTCCTACTTCTATCAAAGAAACTACTACCCTACCACCAACATGAACGCTCCTACTTCTACCACAGAACATGCAACTCAGACCACCACCACAAGTGTTACTACTTCTACCACAATACCTGCTTCTCCTACCACCACCGCGAGTGGATCTTCTTGTACCCCAAAGCCTTCTACTCCTACCAACACAACGAGAGCACCTACTTCTACCACAGGCCCTGCTACCTCTACCTCCATCACGAGAGATCCTATTTCTACAACAGAAACTACTACTCCTACCAACAGGAAGAGAGCTCCTACTTCTTCTACAGAAACTACTATTCCTACTACCACCACGAGCGCAACTACTTCTACCACAGACCGTACTACTCCTACCACCACCCCGAGTGTAAGTACTTCTACCACAGACACTACTGCTCTTACCACCACCACGAGTGCAAATACTTCTACCACAGACACTAGTGTTCCTACCACCAACACTGGTGCCAGTACTCTACCACAGAAACTACTACTCCTACACCCACCACGAGCACAACTACTTCTACCACAGACATTTCTACTGCTATCACAACCATGAGCCTCCTACTTCTATCAGAGACCGTGCAATTACTACCAGGAGGACTAGCGCTCTTCCTTCTAACACAGACACTACTACGCCTACCTCCATCACTAGCCCTCCTACTTCTACCACCATACCTGCTACTTCTACCACCACCATGAGCACAACTACTTCTACCACAGACACTACGACTCCTGTCACCACCACGAATGCTCATACAAATACGAAACAGAATACTACTCCTACCACACCCACGAGAACCACTGCTTCTAACACAGACACTACTACTCTTACCACTATCACGAGAGAACCTATGTGTACCACAGACCCTGCTATTCCTATCACCACCACGAGCACTGCGACTTCTACCACAGAAACTACTACTCGTAACACCACCATGGGCGCTCATACTTCTACCAAAGACACTACTACACCTTCAACCACCACGAGCGCTCATACTTCTACCAAAGACATTATTACTCCTAGAACCACTACGACCACCACTACTGCTATCACAAACACTACTAATTCTACCACAACCACGGGAGCACCTACTTCTACCACAGACCCTGATATTCCTACCAACACCCTGAGCGCTCCTACTTCTGCCACAGAAACTACTACTACTACCACCAACACGAGCACTCCTATTTCTACCACGGAAACTACTAATTCTCCCTCCACCACGAGCACAGCTTCTACTACCACAGAGAACACTATTCTTACCACCACCACCAGTGCTCCTACTTCTACCACAGACACTACTACTCCAAGCACCTCCACGAGCACTCCTACATCTACCACAGACACTACTACTCCTACCAACAAAATGAGCACTCCTACTTCTACCAAAGAAACTACTACCCTACCACCACCATGAACACTCCTACTTCTACCACAGAACATGCAACTCCAAGCACCACCACAGGCGATACTACTTCTAGCACAAAACCTGCTACTCCTACCACCACCACGAGTGCAACTACTTGTACCACAAAATATGCTACTCCTTCCAACACGACGAGAGCACCTACTTCTACCACAGGCCCTGCTACTCCTACCTCCATCACGAGCGATCATACTTCTACCACAGAATCTACTGCTCTTACCACCAAGAGTGCTCCTACTTCTACCAAAGAAACTACTAGTTCTCCCACCCCCACGAGCACAACTACTTCTACCAGAGCACTACTACTCCTACCACCAGAACGAGAGCCACTACTTCTACCCTAGAAACTACTACTACCACAAACACCACGAGTGCTTCTTGTTCTACCACAAAACCTGTTATGCCTACCACCACCACGAGCGATCCTACTTCTACCACAGACACTACTACACCTACCACCACCACGAGCAATCCTACTTCTACCACAGAATCAACTACTCCTAACACCACCACGAGCGCTCCTGCTTCTACCACAGAAAGTACTACTCCTACCACCAGCACGAGCGCAACAACTTCTACTACAGACACTAATACACCTACAACCAAGATGAGTGCTCCTACTTCTACCACAGTCACCACTACTCCCACCAACACCACGAGCGCTCCTACTTCTACCACAGACAGTCCTACTCCTACCACCACCACGAGCGCTCCTACCTCTAAGGAAGTATCTAGTACTCTGAACACCACCACGAGCTCTCCTACTTCTACTAGAGAAACTACTACTACCAAGACCACGAACGCTCCTACTTCTTCCACAGACTGTGCAACTCCTACCACCACCAAGTGTGCTCCTACTTCTCACACAGAACATGCTGCTCCTACCACCACCACGAGCAAAACTACTTCTAACAGAGACCCTGCTACTCGTACCACCACGAGAGCACCTACTTCTACCACAGGCACGGCAACTCCTACCACCACAATGAGCGCTCCTAATTCAACCACAGAAACTAAAACACCCACCAGCACCACGAGCGCCCCTACTTCTAGTACAGACTCTAGTACTCCTACCACCAACAGGAACGCTCCTACTTCTACCACAGAAACTACTACTAATACCACGGGAACGAGCACAACAACTTCTACCACAGACAGAACTATTCCTACCACCACCACGAGTTCCCGTACTTCTACCACAGACAATACTACTACCTCCACCACGAGCACAAGTACTTCTAGCACATAAACTACTACTCCTACCACCACCACGAGTGCAACTACTACTACCACTGACACTACTACTCCTACCACCACCACGAGTGCGCATATTTCTACGAAAGACTTTACTACTCCTACCTGCCCCACGATCACCAGTCCTTCAACCACAGAAACTACTACACCTACCACCAACAGAAGAACACCTCCTTGTACCACACACCCTGTTACTCCTACCACCACCAAGAGCACTCCTACTTCTACCACAGAAACTACTACTCCAACCACCACAACCAACACTCCTACTTCTACTGCAGAAACTACTGCACCTATCACCACCACGAGCGAACTACATCTGCCACAGACACTACTACTCCTAACACCATCACGAGCGCTCCTACTTCTACCACAGACACTATTACTCCAAGAAGCACCATGAGCGATCTCCTCCCTCTACCACAGACACTACTCCTCCTAACAACACAACAAGCGCTCCTACTTCTATCAAAGAAACTATTACCCTACCACCACCACGAGCGCTCGTACCTCTAACAAAGTATCTAGTACTCTGAACACCACCACGAGCTCTCCTACTTCTACTAGAGGAACTACTACTACCAAGACCACGAACGCTCCTATTTCTTCCACAGACTGTGCAACTCCTACCACCACCAAGTGCGCTCCTACTTCTCACACAGAACATGCTGCTCCTACCACCACCATGAGCAAAACTACTTCTAACAGAGACCCTGCTACTCGTACCACCACGAGAGCACCTACTTCTACCACAGGCACGGCAATTCCTACCACCACAATGAGCACTCCTAATTCAACCACAGAAACTAAAACACCCACCAGCACCACGAGCGCCCCTACTTCTAGTACAGACTCTAGTACTCCTACCACCAACAGGAACGCTCCTACTTCTACCACAGAAACTACTACTAATACCACGGGAACGAGCACAACAACTTCTACCACAGACAGAACTATTCCTACCACCACCACGAGTTCCCGTACTTCTACCACAGACAATACTACTACCTCCACCACGAGCACAAGTACTTCTAGCACATAAACTACTACTCCTACCACCACCACGAGTGCAACTACTACTACCACTGACACTACTACTCCTACCACCACCACGAGTGCGCATATTTCTACGAAAGACTTTACTACTCCTACCTGCCCCACGATCACCAGTCCTTCAACCACAGAAACTACTACACCTACCACCAACAGAAGAACACCTCCTTGTACCACACACCCTGTTACTCCTACCACCACCAAGAGCACTCCTACTTCTACCACAGAAACCACTACTCCAACAACCACAATGAACACTGCTACTTCTACTGCAGAAACTACTGCTCCTACCACCACCACGAACGAACTACATCTACCACCGACACTACTATGCCTAACACCATCACGAGCGCTCCTACTTCTACCACAGACACTATTACTCCAAGAAACACCATGAGCTCTCCTCCCTCTACCATAGACACTACTCCTCCTACCAACACAACGAGCGCTCCTACTTCTATCAAAGAAACTACTACCCTACCACCAACATGAACGCTCCTACTTCTACCACAGAACATGCAACTCAGACCACCACCACAAGTGTTACTACTTCTACCACAATACCTGCTTCTCCTACCACCACCGCGAGTGGATCTTCTTGTACCCCAAAGCCTTCTACTCCTACCAACACAACGAGAGCACCTACTTCTACCACAGGCCCTGCTACCTCTACCTCCATCACGAGAGATCCTATTTCTACAACAGAAACTACTACTCCTACCAACAGGAAGAGAGCTCCTACTTCTTCTACAGAAACTACTATTCCTACTACCACCACGAGCGCAACTACTTCTACCACAGACCGTACTACTCCTACCACCACCCCGAGTGTAAGTACTTCTACCACAGACACTACTGCTCTTACCACCACCACGAGTGCAAATACTTCTACCACAGACACTAGTGTTCCTACCACCAACACTGGTGCCAGTACTCTACCACAGAAACTACTACTCCTACACCCACCACGAGCACAACTACTTCTACCACAGACATTTCTACTGCTATCACAACCATGAGCCTCCTACTTCTATCAGAGACCGTGCAATTACTACCAGGAGGACTAGCGCTCTTCCTTCTAACACAGACACTACTACGCCTACCTCCATCACTAGCCCTCCTACTTCTACCACCATACCTGCTACTTCTACCACCACCATGAGCACAACTACTTCTACCACAGACACTACGACTCCTGTCACCACCACGAATGCTCATACAAATACGAAACAGAATACTACTCCTACCACACCCACGAGAACCACTGCTTCTAACACAGACACTACTACTCTTACCACTATCACGAGAGAACCTATGTGTACCACAGACCCTGCTATTCCTATCACCACCACGAGCACTGCGACTTCTACCACAGAAACTACTACTCGTAACACCACCATGGGCGCTCATACTTCTACCAAAGACACTACTACACCTTCAACCACCACGAGCGCTCATACTTCTACCAAAGACATTATTACTCCTAGAACCACTACGACCACCACTACTGCTATCACAAACACTACTAATTCTACCACAACCACGGGAGCACCTACTTCTACCACAGACCCTGATATTCCTACCAACACCCTGAGCGCTCCTACTTCTGCCACAGAAACTACTACTACTACCACCAACACGAGCACTCCTATTTCTACCACGGAAACTACTAATTCTCCCTCCACCACGAGCACAGCTTCTACTACCACAGAGAACACTATTCTTACCACCACCACCAGTGCTCCTACTTCTACCACAGACACTACTACTCCAAGCACCTCCACGAGCACTCCTACATCTACCACAGACACTACTACTCCTACCAACAAAATGAGCACTCCTACTTCTACCAAAGAAACTACTACCCTACCACCACCATGAACACTCCTACTTCTACCACAGAACATGCAACTCCAAGCACCACCACAGGCGATACTACTTCTAGCACAAAACCTGCTACTCCTACCACCACCACGAGTGCAACTACTTGTACCACAAAATATGCTACTCCTTCCAACACGACGAGAGCACCTACTTCTACCACAGGCCCTGCTACTCCTACCTCCATCACGAGCGATCATACTTCTACCACAGAATCTACTGCTCTTACCACCAAGAGTGCTCCTACTTCTACCAAAGAAACTACTAGTTCTCCCACCCCCACGAGCACAACTACTTCTACCAGAGCACTACTACTCCTACCACCAGAACGAGAGCCACTACTTCTACCCTAGAAACTACTACTACCACAAACACCACGAGTGCTTCTTGTTCTACCACAAAACCTGTTATGCCTACCACCACCACGAGCGATCCTACTTCTACCACAGACACTACTACACCTACCACCACCACGAGCAATCCTACTTCTACCACAGAATCAACTACTCCTAACACCACCACGAGCGCTCCTGCTTCTACCACAGAAAGTACTACTCCTACCACCAGCACGAGCGCAACAACTTCTACTACAGACACTAATACACCTACAACCAAGATGAGTGCTCCTACTTCTACCACAGTCACCACTACTCCCACCAACACCACGAGCGCTCCTACTTCTACCACAGACAGTCCTACTCCTACCACCACCACGAGCGCTCCTACCTCTAAGGAAGTATCTAGTACTCTGAACACCACCACGAGCTCTCCTACTTCTACTAGAGAAACTACTACTACCAAGACCACGAACGCTCCTACTTCTTCCACAGACTGTGCAACTCCTACCACCACCAAGTGTGCTCCTACTTCTCACACAGAACATGCTGCTCCTACCACCACCACGAGCAAAACTACTTCTAACAGAGACCCTGCTACTCGTACCACCACGAGAGCACCTACTTCTACCACAGGCACGGCAACTCCTACCACCACAATGAGTGCTCCTAATTCAACCACAGAAACTAAAACACCCACCAGCACCACGAGCGCCCCTACTTCTAGTACAGACTCTAGTACTCCTACCACCAACAGGAACGCTCCTACTTCTACCACAGAAACTACTACTAATACCACGGGAACGAGCACAACAACTTCTACCACAGACAGAACTATTCCTACCACCACCACGAGTTCCCGTACTTCTACCACAGACAATACTACTACCTCCACCACGAGCACAAGTACTTCTAGCACATAAACTACTACTCCTACCACCACCACGAGTGCAACTACTACTACCACTGACACTACTACTCCTACCACCACCACGAGTGCGCATATTTCTACGAAAGACTTTACTACTCCTACCTGCCCCACGATCACCAGTCCTTCAACCACAGAAACTACTACACCTACCACCAACAGAAGAACACCTCCTTGTACCACACACCCTGTTACTCCTACCACCACCAAGAGCACTCCTACTTCTACCACAGAAACTACTACTCCAACCACCACAACCAACACTCCTACTTCTACTGCAGAAACTACTGCACCTATCACCACCACGAGCGAACTACATCTGCCACAGACACTACTACTCCTAACACCATCACGAGCGCTCCTACTTCTACCACAGACACTATTACTCCAAGAAGCACCATGAGCGATCTCCTCCCTCTACCACAGACACTACTCCTCCTAACAACACAACAAGCGCTCCTACTTCTATCAAAGAAACTATTACCCTACCACCACCACGAGCGCTCGTACCTCTAACAAAGTATCTAGTACTCTGAACACCACCACGAGCTCTCCTACTTCTACTAGAGGAACTACTACTACCAAGACCACGAACGCTCCTATTTCTTCCACAGACTGTGCAACTCCTACCACCACCAAGTGCGCTCCTACTTCTCACACAGAACATGCTGCTCCTACCACCACCATGAGCAAAACTACTTCTAACAGAGACCCTGCTACTCGTACCACCACGAGAGCACCTACTTCTACCACAGGCACGGCAACTCCCACCACCACAATGAGCACTCCTAATTCAACCACAGAAACTAAAACACCCACCAGCACCACGAGCGCCCCTACTTCTAGTACAGACTCTAGTACTCCTACCACCAACAGGAACGCTCCTACTTCTACCACAGAAACTACTACTAATACCACGGGAACGAGCACAACAACTTCTACCACAGACAGAACTATTCCTACCACCACCACGAGTTCCCGTACTTCTACCACAGACAATACTACTACCTCCACCACGAGCACAAGTACTTCTAGCACATAAACTACTACTCCTACCACCACCACGAGTGCAACTACTACTACCACTGACACTACTACTCCTACCACCACCACGAGTGCGCATATTTCTACGAAAGACTTTACTACTCCTACCTGCCCCACGATCACCAGTCCTTCAACCACAGAAACTACTACACCTACCACCAACAGAAGAACACCTCCTTGTACCACACACCCTGTTACTCCTACCACCACCAAGAGCACTCCTACTTCTACCACAGAAACCACTACTCCAACAACCACAATGAACACTGCTACTTCTACTGCAGAAACTACTGCTCCTACCACCACCACGAACGAACTACATCTACCACCGACACTACTATGCCTAACACCATCACGAGCGCTCCTACTTCTACCACAGACACTATTACTCCAAGAAACACCATGAGCTCTCCTCCCTCTACCATAGACACTACTCCTCCTACCAACACAACGAGCGCTCCTACTTCTATCAAAGAAACTACTACCCTACCACCAACATGAACGCTCCTACTTCTACCACAGAACATGCAACTCAGACCACCACCACAAGTGTTACTACTTCTACCACAATACCTGCTTCTCCTACCACCACCGCGAGTGGATCTTCTTGTACCCCAAAGCCTTCTACTCCTACCAACACAACGAGAGCACCTACTTCTACCACAGGCCCTGCTACCTCTACCTCCATCACGAGAGATCCTATTTCTACAACAGAAACTACTACTCCTACCAACAGGAAGAGAGCTCCTACTTCTTCTACAGAAACTACTATTCCTACTACCACCACGAGCGCAACTACTTCTACCACAGACCGTACTACTCCTACCACCACCCCGAGTGTAAGTACTTCTACCACAGACACTACTGCTCTTACCACCACCACGAGTGCAAATACTTCTACCACAGACACTAGTGTTCCTACCACCAACACTGGTGCCAGTACTCTACCACAGAAACTACTACTCCTACACCCACCACGAGCACAACTACTTCTACCACAGACATTTCTACTGCTATCACAACCATGAGCCTCCTACTTCTATCAGAGACCGTGCAATTACTACCAGGAGGACTAGCGCTCTTCCTTCTAACACAGACACTACTACGCCTACCTCCATCACTAGCCCTCCTACTTCTATCACCATACCTGCTACTTCTACCACCACCATGAGCACAACTACTTCTACCACAGACACTACGACTTCTGTCACCACCACGAATGCTCATACAAATACGAAACAGAATACTACTCCTACCACCCCCACGAGAACCACTGCTTCTAACACAGACACTACTACTCTTACCACTATCACGAGAGAACCTATGTGTACCACAGACCCTGCTATTCCTATCACCACCACGAGCACTGCGACTTCTACCACAGAAACTACTACTCGTAACACCACCATGGGCGCTCATACTTCTACCAAAGACACTACTACACCTTCAACCACCACGAGCGCTCATACTTCTACCAAAGACATTATTACTCCTAGAACCACTACGACCACCACTACTGCTATCACAAACACTACTAATTCTACCACAACCACGGGAGCACCTACTTCTACCACAGACCCTGATATTCCTACCAACACCCTGAGCGCTCCTACTTCTACCACAGAAACTACTACTACTACCACCAACACGAGCACTCCTATTTCTACCACGGAAACTACTAATTCTCCCTCCACCACGAGCACAGCTTCTACTACCACAGAGAACACTACTCTTACCACCACCACCAGTGCTCCTACTTCTACCACAGACACTACTACTCCAAGCACCTCCACGAGCACTCCTACATCTACCACAGACACTACTACTCCTACCAACAAAATGAGCACTCCTACTTCTACCAAAGAAACTACTACCCTACCACCACCATGAACACTCCTACTTCTACCACAGAACATGCAACTCCAAGCACCACCACAGGCAATACTACTTCTAGCACAAAACCTGCTACTCCTACCACCACCACGAGTGCAACTACTTGTACCACAAAATATGCTACTCCTTCCAACACGACGAGAGCACCTACTTCTACCACAGGCCCTGCTACTCCTACCTCCATCACGAGCGATCATACTTCTACCACAGAATCTACTGCTCTTACCACCAAGAGTGCTCCTACTTCTACCAAAGAAACTACTAGTTCTCCCACCCCCACGAGCACAACTACTTCTACCAGAGCACTACTACTCCTACCACCAGAACGAGAGCCACTACTTCTACCCTAGAAACTACTACTACCACAAACACCACGAGTGCTTCTTGTTCTACCACAAAACCTGTTATGCCTACCACCACCACGAGCGATCCTACTTCTACCACAGACACTACTACACCTACCACCACCACGAGCAATCCTACTTCTACCACAGAATCAACTACTCCTAACACCACCACAAGCGCTCCTGCTTCTACCACAGAAAGTACTACTCCTACCACCAGCACGAGCGCAACAACTTCTACTACAGACACTAATACACCTACAACCAAGATGAGTGCTCCTACTTCTACCACAGTCACCACTACTCCCACCAACACCACGAGCGCTCCTACTTCTACCACAGACAGTCCTACTCCTACCACCACCACGAGCGCTCCTACCTCTAAGGAAGTATCTAGTACTCTGAACACCACCACGAGCTCTCCTACTTCTACTAGAGAAACTACTACTACCAAGACCACGAACGCTCCTACTTCTTCCACAGACTGTGCAACTCCTACCACCACCAAGTGTGCTCCTACTTCTCACACAGAACATGCTGCTCCTACCACCACCACGAGCAAAACTACTTCTAACAGAGACCCTGCTACTCGTACCACCACGAGAGCACCTACTTCTACCACAGGCACGGCAACTCCTACCACCACAATGAGCGCTCCTAATTCAACCACAGAAACTAAAACACCCACCAGCACCACGAGCGCCCCTACTTCTAGTACAGACTCTAGTACTCCTACCACCAACAGGAACGCTCCTACTTCTACCACAGAAACTACTACTAATACCACGGGAACGAGCACAACAACTTCTACCACAGACAGAACTATTCCTACCACCACCACGAGTTCCCGTACTTCTACCACAGACAATACTACTACCTCCACCACGAGCACAAGTACTTCTAGCACATAAACTACTACTCCTACCACCACCACGAGTGCAACTACTACTACCACTGACACTACTACTCCTACCACCACCACGAGTGCGCATATTTCTACGAAAGACTTTACTACTCCTACCTGCCCCACGATCACCAGTCCTTCAACCACAGAAACTACTACACCTACCACCAACAGAAGAACACCTCCTTGTACCACACACCCTGTTACTCCTACCACCACCAAGAGCACTCCTACTTCTACCACAGAAACTACTACTCCAACCACCACAACCAACACTCCTACTTCTACTGCAGAAACTACTGCTCCTATCACCACCACGAGCGAACTACATCTGCCACAGACACTACTACTCCTAACACCATCACGAGCGCTCCTACTTCTACCACAGACACTATTACTCCAAGAAGCACCATGAGCGATCTCCTCCCTCTACCACAGACACTACTCCTCCTAACAACACAACAAGCGCTCCTACTTCTATCAAAGAAACTATTACCCTACCACCACCACGAGCGCTCGTACCTCTAACAAAGTATCTAGTACTCTGAACACCACCACGAGCTCTCCTACTTCTACTAGAGGAACTACTACTACCAAGACCACGAACGCTCCTATTTCTTCCACAGACTGTGCAACTCCTACCACCACCAAGTGCGCTCCTACTTCTCACACAGAACATGCTGCTCCTACCACCACCATGAGCAAAACTACTTCTAACAGAGACCCTGCTACTCGTACCACCACGAGAGCACCTACTTCTACCACAGGCACGGCAACTCCCACCACCACAATGAGCACTCCTAATTCAACCACAGAAACTAAAACACCCACCAGCACCACGAGCGCCCCTACTTCTAGTACAGACTCTAGTACTCCTACCACCAACAGGAACGCTCCTACTTCTACCACAGAAACTACTACTAATACCACGGGAACGAGCACAACAACTTCTACCACAGACAGAACTATTCCTACCACCACCACGAGTTCCCGTACTTCTACCACAGACAATACTACTACCTCCACCACGAGCACAAGTACTTCTAGCACATAAACTACTACTCCTACCACCACCACGAGTGCAACTACTACTACCACTGACACTACTACTCCTACCACCACCACGAGTGCGCATATTTCTACGAAAGACTTTACTACTCCTACCTGCCCCACGATCACCAGTCCTTCAACCACAGAAACTACTACACCTACCACCAACAGAAGAACACCTCCTTGTACCACACACCCTGTTACTCCTACCACCACCAAGAGCACTCCTACTTCTACCACAGAAACCACTACTCCAACAACCACAATGAACACTGCTACTTCTACTGCAGAAACTACTGCTCCTACCACCACCACGAACGAACTACATCTACCACCGACACTACTATGCCTAACACCATCACGAGCGCTCCTACTTCTACCACAGACACTATTACTCCAAGAAACACCATGAGCTCTCCTCCCTCTACCATAGACACTACTCCTCCTACCAACACAACGAGCGCTCCTACTTCTATCAAAGAAACTACTACCCTACCACCAACATGAACGCTCCTACTTCTACCACAGAACATGCAACTCAGACCACCACCACAAGTGTTACTACTTCTACCACAATACCTGCTTCTCCTACCACCACCGCGAGTGGATCTTCTTGTACCCCAAAGCCTTCTACTCCTACCAACACAACGAGAGCACCTACTTCTACCACAGGCCCTGCTACCTCTACCTCCATCACGAGAGATCCTATTTCTACAACAGAAACTACTACTCCTACCAACAGGAAGAGAGCTCCTACTTCTTCTACAGAAACTACTATTCCTACTACCACCACGAGCGCAACTACTTCTACCACAGACCGTACTACTCCTACCACCACCCCGAGTGTAAGTACTTCTACCACAGACACTACTGCTCTTACCACCACCACGAGTGCAAATACTTCTACCACAGACACTAGTGTTCCTACCACCAACACTGGTGCCAGTACTCTACCACAGAAACTACTACTCCTACACCCACCACGAGCACAACTACTTCTACCACAGACATTTCTACTGCTATCACAACCATGAGCCTCCTACTTCTATCAGAGACCGTGCAATTACTACCAGGAGGACTAGCGCTCTTCCTTCTAACACAGACACTACTACGCCTACCTCCATCACTAGCCCTCCTACTTCTACCACCATACCTGCTACTTCTACCACCACCATGAGCACAACTACTTCTACCACAGACACTACGACTCCTGTCACCACCACGAATGCTCATACAAATACGAAACAGAATACTACTCCTACCACACCCACGAGAACCACTGCTTCTAACACAGACACTACTACTCTTACCACTATCACGAGAGAACCTATGTGTACCACAGACCCTGCTATTCCTATCACCACCACGAGCACTGCGACTTCTACCACAGAAACTACTACTCGTAACACCACCATGGGCGCTCATACTTCTACCAAAGACACTACTACACCTTCAACCACCACGAGCGCTCATACTTCTACCAAAGACATTATTACTCCTAGAACCACTACGACCACCACTACTGCTATCACAAACACTACTAATTCTACCACAACCACGGGAGCACCTACTTCTACCACAGACCCTGATATTCCTACCAACACCCTGAGCGCTCCTACTTCTGCCACAGAAACTACTACTACTACCACCAACACGAGCACTCCTATTTCTACCACGGAAACTACTAATTCTCCCTCCACCACGAGCACAGCTTCTACTACCACAGAGAACACTATTCTTACCACCACCACCAGTGCTCCTACTTCTACCACAGACACTACTACTCCAAGCACCTCCACGAGCACTCCTACATCTACCACAGACACTACTACTCCTACCAACAAAATGAGCACTCCTACTTCTACCAAAGAAACTACTACCCTACCACCACCATGAACACTCCTACTTCTACCACAGAACATGCAACTCCAAGCACCACCACAGGCGATACTACTTCTAGCACAAAACCTGCTACTCCTACCACCACCACGAGTGCAACTACTTGTACCACAAAATATGCTACTCCTTCCAACACGACGAGAGCACCTACTTCTACCACAGGCCCTGCTACTCCTACCTCCATCACGAGCGATCATACTTCTACCACAGAATCTACTGCTCTTACCACCAAGAGTGCTCCTACTTCTACCAAAGAAACTACTAGTTCTCCCACCCCCACGAGCACAACTACTTCTACCAGAGCACTACTACTCCTACCACCAGAACGAGAGCCACTACTTCTACCCTAGAAACTACTACTACCACAAACACCACGAGTGCTTCTTGTTCTACCACAAAACCTGTTATGCCTACCACCACCACGAGCGATCCTACTTCTACCACAGACACTACTACACCTACCACCACCACGAGCAATCCTACTTCTACCACAGAATCAACTACTCCTAACACCACC
This sequence comes from Balaenoptera ricei, assembly GCF_028023285.1. Classification (NCBI taxonomy): domain Eukaryota; kingdom Metazoa; phylum Chordata; class Mammalia; order Artiodactyla; family Balaenopteridae; genus Balaenoptera; species Balaenoptera ricei. Next base: position 80,111,290 of record NC_082654.1, read on the forward strand.
ACGAGCGCTCCTGCTTCTACCACAGAAAGTACTACTCCTACCACCAGCACGAGCGCAACAACTTCTACTACAGACACTAATACACCTACAACCAAGATGAGTGCTCCTACTTCTACCACAGTCACCACTACTCCCACCAACACCACGAGCGCTCCTACTTCTACCACAGACAGTCCTACTCCTACCACCACCACGAGCGCTCCTACCTCTAAGGAAGTATCTAGTACTCTGAACACCACCACGAGCTCTCCTACTTCTACTAGAGAAACTACTACTACCAAGACCACGAACGCTCCTACTTCTTCCACAGACTGTGCAACTCCTACCACCACCAAGTGTGCTCCTACTTCTCACACAGAACATGCTGCTCCTACCACCACCACGAGCAAAACTACTTCTAACAGAGACCCTGCTACTCGTACCACCACGAGAGCACCTACTTCTACCACAGGCACGGCAACTCCTACCACCACAATGAGCGCTCCTAATTCAACCACAGAAACTAAAACACCCACCAGCACCACGAGCGCCCCTACTTCTAGTACAGACTCTAGTACTCCTACCACCAACAGGAACGCTCCTACTTCTACCACAGAAACTACTACTAATACCACGGGAACGAGCACAACAACTTCTACCACAGACAGAACTATTCCTACCACCACCACGAGTTCCCGTACTTCTACCACAGACAATACTACTACCTCCACCACGAGCACAAGTACTTCTAGCACATAAACTACTACTCCTACCACCACCACGAGTGCAACTACTACTACCACTGACACTACTACTCCTACCACCACCACGAGTGCGCATATTTCTACGAAAGACTTTACTACTCCTACCTGCCCCACGATCACCAGTCCTTCAACCACAGAAACTACTACACCTACCACCAACAGAAGAACACCTCCTTGTACCACACACCCTGTTACTCCTACCACCACCAAGAGCACTCCTACTTCTACCACAGAAACTACTACTCCAACCACCACAACCAACACTCCTACTTCTACTGCAGAAACTACTGCTCCTATCACCACCACGAGCGAACTACATCTGCCACAGACACTACTACTCCTAACACCATCACGAGCGCTCCTACTTCTACCACAGACACTATTACTCCAAGAAGCACCATGAGCGATCTCCTCCCTCTACCACAGACACTACTCCTCCTAACAACACAACAAGCGCTCCTACTTCTATCAAAGAAACTATTACCCTACCACCACCACGAGCGCTCGTACCTCTAACAAAGTATCTAGTACTCTGAACACCACCACGAGCTCTCCTACTTCTACTAGAGGAACTACTACTACCAAGACCACGAACGCTCCTATTTCTTCCACAGACTGTGCAACTCCTACCACCACCAAGTGCGCTCCTACTTCTCACACAGAACATGCTGCTCCTACCACCACCATGAGCAAAACTACTTCTAACAGAGACCCTGCTACTCGTACCACCACGAGAGCACCTACTTCTACCACAGGCACGGCAACTCCCACCACCACAATGAGCACTCCTAATTCAACCACAGAAACTAAAACACCCACCAGCACCACGAGCGCCCCTACTTCTAGTACAGACTCTAGTACTCCTACCACCAACAGGAACGCTCCTACTTCTACCACAGAAACTACTACTAATACCACGGGAACGAGCACAACAACTTCTACCACAGACAGAACTATTCCTACCACCACCACGAGTTCCCGTACTTCTACCACAGACAATACTACTACCTCCACCACGAGCACAAGTACTTCTAGCACATAAACTACTACTCCTACCACCACCACGAGTGCAACTACTACTACCACTGACACTACTACTCCTACCACCACCACGAGTGCGCATATTTCTACGAAAGACTTTACTACTCCTACCTGCCCCACGATCACCAGTCCTTCAACCACAGAAACTACTACACCTACCACCAACAGAAGAACACCTCCTTGTACCACACACCCTGTTACTCCTACCACCACCAAGAGCACTCCTACTTCTACCACAGAAACCACTACTCCAACAACCACAATGAACACTGCTACTTCTACTGCAGAAACTACTGCTCCTACCACCACCACGAACGAACTACATCTACCACCGACACTACTATGCCTAACACCATCACGAGCGCTCCTACTTCTACCACAGACACTATTACTCCAAGAAACACCATGAGCTCTCCTCCCTCTACCATAGACACTACTCCTCCTACCAACACAACGAGCGCTCCTACTTCTATCAAAGAAACTACTACCCTACCACCAACATGAACGCTCCTACTTCTACCACAGAACATGCAACTCAGACCACCACCACAAGTGTTACTACTTCTACCACAATACCTGCTTCTCCTACCACCACCGCGAGTGGATCTTCTTGTACCCCAAAGCCTTCTACTCCTACCAACACAACGAGAGCACCTACTTCTACCACAGGCCCTGCTACCTCTACCTCCATCACGAGAGATCCTATTTCTACAACAGAAACTACTACTCCTACCAACAGGAAGAGAGCTCCTACTTCTTCTACAGAAACTACTATTCCTACTACCACCACGAGCGCAACTACTTCTACCACAGACCGTACTACTCCTACCACCACCCCGAGTGTAAGTACTTCTACCACAGACACTACTGCTCTTACCACCACCACGAGTGCAAATACTTCTACCACAGACACTAGTGTTCCTACCACCAACACTGGTGCCAGTACTCTACCACAGAAACTACTACTCCTACACCCACCACGAGCACAACTACTTCTACCACAGACATTTCTACTGCTATCACAACCATGAGCCTCCTACTTCTATCAGAGACCGTGCAATTACTACCAGGAGGACTAGCGCTCTTCCTTCTAACACAGACACTACTACGCCTACCTCCATCACTAGCCCTCCTACTTCTACCACCATACATGCTACTTCTACCACCACCATGAGCACAACTACTTCTACCACAGACACTACGACTCCTGTCACCACCACGAATGCTCATACAAATACGAAACAGAATACTACTCCTACCACACCCACGAGAACCACTGCTTCTAACACAGACACTACTACTCTTACCACTATCACGAGAGAACCTATGTGTACCACAGACCCTGCTATTCCTATCACCACCACGAGCACTGCGACTTCTACCACAGAAACTACTACTCGTAACACCACCATGGGCGCTCATACTTCTACCAAAGACACTACTACACCTTCAACCACCACGAGCGCTCATACTTCTACCAAAGACATTATTACTCCTAGAACCACTACGACCACCACTACTGCTATCACAAACACTACTAATTCTACCACAACCACGGGAGCACCTACTTCTACCACAGACCCTGATATTCCTACCAACACCCTGAGCGCTCCTACTTCTGCCACAGAAACTACTACTACTACCACCAACACGAGCACTCCTATTTCTACCACGGAAACTACTAATTCTCCCTCCACCACGAGCACAGCTTCTACTACCACAGAGAACACTATTCTTACCACCACCACCAGTGCTCCTACTTCTACCACAGACACTACTACTCCAAGCACCTCCACGAGCACTCCTACATCTACCACAGACACTACTACTCCTACCAACAAAATGAGCACTCCTACTTCTACCAAAGAAACTACTACCCTACCACCACCATGAACACTCCTACTTCTACCACAGAACATGCAACTCCAAGCACCACCACAGGCGATACTACTTCTAGCACAAAACCTGCTACTCCTACCACCACCACGAGTGCAACTACTTGTACCACAAAATATGCTACTCCTTCCAACACGACAAGAGCACCTACTTCTACCACAGGCCCTGCTACTCCTACCTCCATCACGAGCGATCATACTTCTACCACAGAATCTACTGCTCTTACCACCAAGAGTGCTCCTACTTCTACCAAAGAAACTACTAGTTCTCCCACCCCCACGAGCACAACTACTTCTACCAGAGCACTACTACTCCTACCACCAGAACGAGAGCCACTACTTCTACCCTAGAAACTACTACTACCACAAACACCACGAGTGCTTCTTGTTCTACCACAAAACCTGTTATGCCTACCACCACCACGAGCGATCCTACTTCTACCACAGACACTACTACACCTACCACCACCACGAGCAATCCTACTTCTACCACAGAATCAACTACTCCTAACACCACCACGAGCGCTCCTGCTTCTACCACAGAAAGTACTACTCCTACCACCAGCACGAGCGCAACAACTTCTACTACAGACACTAATACACCTACAACCAAGATGAGTGCTCCTACTTCTACCACAGTCACCACTACTCCCACCAACACCACGAGCGCTCCTACTTCTACCACAGACAGTCCTACTCCTACCACCACCACGAGCGCTCCTACCTCTAAGGAAGTATCTAGTACTCTGAACACCACCACGAGCTCTCCTACTTCTACTAGAGAAACTACTACTACCAAGACCACGAACGCTCCTACTTCTTCCACAGACTGTGCAACTCCTACCACCACCAAGTGTGCTCCTACTTCTCACACAGAACATGCTGCTCCTACCACCACCACGAGCAAAACTACTTCTAACAGAGACCCTGCTACTCGTACCACCACGAGAGCACCTACTTCTACCACAGGCACGGCAACTCCTACCACCACAATGAGCGCTCCTAATTCAACCACAGAAACTAAAACACCCACCAGCACCACGAGCGCCCCTACTTCTAGTACAGACTCTAGTACTCCTACCACCAACAGGAACGCTCCTACTTCTACCACAGAAACTACTACTAATACCACGGGAACGAGCACAACAACTTCTACCACAGACAGAACTATTCCTACCACCACCACGAGTTCCCGTACTTCTACCACAGACAATACTACTACCTCCACCACGAGCACAAGTACTTCTAGCACATAAACTACTACTCCTACCACCACCACGAGTGCAACTACTACTACCACTGACACTACTACTCCTACCACCACCACGAGTGCGCATATTTCTACGAAAGACTTTACTACTCCTACCTGCCCCACGATCACCAGTCCTTCAACCACAGAAACTACTACACCTACCACCAACAGAAGAACACCTCCTTGTACCACACACCCTGTTACTCCTACCACCACCAAGAGCACTCCTACTTCTACCACAGAAACTACTACTCCAACCACCACAACCAACACTCCTACTTCTACTGCAGAAACTACTGCTCCTATCACCACCACGAGCGAACTACATCTGCCACAGACACTACTACTCCTAACACCATCACGAGCGCTCCTACTTCTACCACAGACACTATTACTCCAAGAAGCACCATGAGCGATCTCCTCCCTCTACCACAGACACTACTCCTCCTAACAACACAACAAGCACTCCTACTTCTATCAAAGAAACTATTACCCTACCACCACCACGAGCGCTCGTACCTCTAACAAAGTATCTAGTACTCTGAACACCACCACGAGCTCTCCTACTTCTACTAGAGGAACTACTACTACCAAGACCACGAACGCTCCTATTTCTTCCACAGACTGTGCAACTCCTACCACCACCAAGTGCGCTCCTACTTCTCACACAGAACATGCTGCTCCTACCACCACCACGAGCAAAACTACTTCTAACAGAGACCCTGCTACTCGTACCACCACGAGAGCACCTACTTCTACCACAGGCACGGCAACTCCTACCACCACAATGAGCGCTCCTAATTCAACCACAGAAACTAAAACACCCACCAGCACCACGAGCGCACCTACTTCTAGTACAGACTCTAGTACTCCTACCACCAACAGGAACGCTCCTACTTCTACCACAGAAACTACTACTAATACCACGGGAACGAGCACAACAACTTCTACCACAGACAGAACTATTCCTACCACCACCACGAGTTCCCGTACTTCTACCACAGACAATACTACTACCTCCACCACGAGCACAAGTACTTCTAGCACATAAACTACTACTCCTACCACCACCACGAGTGCAACTACTACTACCACTGACACTACTACTCCTACCACCACAACGAGTGCGCATATTTCTACGAAAGACTTTACTACTCCTACCTGCCCCACGATCACCAGTCCTTCAACCACAGAAACTACTACACCTACCACCAACAGAAGAACACCTCCTTGTACCACACACCCTGTTATTCCTACCACCACCAAGAGCACTCCTACTTCTACCACAGAAACCACTACTCCAACAACCACAATGAACACTGCTACTTCTACTGCAGAAACTACTGCTCCTACCACCACCACGAACGAACTACATCTACCACTGACACTACTATGCCTAACACCATCACGAGCGCTCCTACTTCTACCACAGACACTATTACTCCAAGAAACACCATGAGCTCTCCTCCCTCTACCATAGACACTACTCTTCCTACCAACACAACGAGCGCTCCTACTTCTATCAAAGAAACTACTACCCTACCACCAACATGAACGCTCCTACTTCTACCACAGAACATGCAACTCAGACCACCACCACAAGTGTTACTACTTCTACCACAATACCTGCTTCTCCTACCACCACCGCGAGTGGATCTTCTTGTACCCCAAAACCTTCTACTCATACCAACACAACGAGAGCACCTACTTCTACCACAGGCCCTGCTACCTCTACCTCCATCACGAGAGATCCTATTTCTACAACAGAAACTACTACTCCTACCAACAGGAAGAGAGCTCCTACTTCTTCTACAGAAACTACTATTCCTACTACCACCACGAGCGCAACTACTTCTACCACAGACCGTACTACTCCTACCACCACCCCGAGTGTAAGTACTTCTACCACAGACACTACTGCTCTTACCACCACCACGAGTGCAAATACTTCTACCACAGACACTAGTGTTCCTACCACCAACACTGGTGCCAGTACTTCTACCACAGAAACTACTACTCCTACACCCACCACGAGCGCAACTACTTCTACCACAGACATTTCTACTGCTATCACAACCATGAGCCTCCTACTTCTATCAGAGACCGTGCAATTACTACCAGGAGGACTAGCGCTCTTCCTTCTAACACAGACACTACTACGCCTACCTCCATCACTAGCCCTCCTACTTCTACCACCATACCTGCTACTTCTACCACCACCATGAGCACAACTACTTCTACCACAGACACTATGACTCCTGTCACCACCACGAATGCTCATACAAATACGAAACAGAATACTACTCCTACCACCCCCACGAGAACCACTGCTTCTAACACAGACACTACTACTCTTACCACTATCACGAGAGAACCTATGTGTACCACAGACCCTGCTATTCCTATCACCACCACGAGCACTGCGACTTCTACCACAGAAACTACTACTCGTAACACCACCATGGGCGCTCATACTTCTACCAAAGACACTACTACACCTTCAACCACCACGAGCGCTCATACTTCTACCAAAGACATTATTACTCCTAGAACCACTACGACCACCACTACTGCTATCACAAACACTACTAATTCTACCACAACCACGGGAGCACCTACTTCTACCACAGACCCTGATATTCCTACCAACACCCTGAGCGCTCCTACTTCTGCCACAGAAACTACTACTACTACCACCAACACGAGCACTCCTATTTCTACCACGGAAACTACTAATTCTCCCTCCACCACGAGCACAGCTTCTACTACCACAGAGAACACTATTCTTACCACCACCACCAGTGCTCCTACTTCTACCACAGACACTACTACTCCAAGCACCTCCACGAGCACTCCTACATCTACCACAGACACTACTACTCCTACCAACAAAATGAGCACTCCTACTTCTACCAAAGAAACTACTACCCTACCACCACCATGAACACTCCTACTTCTACCACAGAACATGCAACTCCAAGCACCACCACAGGCGATACTACTTCTAGCACAAAACCTGCTACTCCTACCACCACCACGAGTGCAACTACTTGTACCACAAAATATGCTACTCCTTCCAACACGATGAGAGCACCTACTTCTACCACAGGCCCTGCTACTCCTACCTCCATCACGAGCGATCATACTTCTACCACAGAATCTACTGCTCTTACCACCAAGAGTGCTCCTACTTCTACCAAAGAAACTACTATTTCTCCCACCCCCACGAGCACAACTACTTCTACCAGAGCACTACTACTCCTACCACCAGAACGAGAGCCACTACTTCTACCCTAGAAACTACTACTACCACAAACACCACGAGTGCTTCTTGTTCTACCACAAAACCTGTTATGCCTACCACCACCACGAGCGATCCTACTTCTACCACAGACACTACTACACCTACCACCACCACGAGCAATCCTACTTCTACCACAGAATCAACTACTCCTAACACCACCACGAGCGCTCCTGCTTCTACCACAGAAAGTACTACTCCTACCACCAGCACGAGCGCAACAACTTCTACTACAGACACTAATACACCTACAACCAAGATGAGTGCTCCTACTTCTACCACAGTCACCACTACTCCCACCAACACCACGAGCGCTCCTACTTCTACCACAGACAGTCCTACTCCTACCACCACCACGAGCGCTCCTACCTCTAAGGAAGTATCTAGTACTCTGAACACCACCACGAGCTCTCCTACTTCTACTAGAGAAACTACTACTACCAAGACCACGAACGCTCCTACTTCTTCCACAGACTGTGCAACTCCTACCACCACCAAGTGTGCTCCTACTTCTCACACAGAACATGCTGCTCCTACCACCACCACGAGCAAAACTACTTCTAACAGAGACCCTGCTACTCGTACCACCACGAGAGCACCTACTTCTACCACAGGCACGGCAACTCCTACCACCACAATGAGCGCTCCTAATTCAACCACAGAAACTAAAACACCCACCAGCACCACGAGCGCCCCTACTTCTAGTACAGACTCTAGTACTCCTACCACCAACAGGAACGCTCCTACTTCTACCACAGAAACTACTACTAATACCACGGGAACGAGCACAACAACTTCTACCACAGACAGAACTATTCCTACCACCACCACGAGTTCCCGTACTTCTACCACAGACAATACTACTACCTCCACCACGAGCACAAGTACTTCTAGCACATAAACTACTACTCCTACCACCACCACGAGTGCAACTACTACTACCACTGACACTACTACTCCTACCACCACCACGAGTGCGCATATTTCTACGAAAGACTTTACTACTCCTACCTGCCCCACGATCACCAGTCCTTCAACCACAGAAACTACTACACCTACCACCAACAGAAGAACACCTCCTTGTACCACACACCCTGTTACTCCTACCACCACCAAGAGCACTCCTACTTCTACCACAGAAACTACTACTCCAACCACCACAACCAACACTCCTACTTCTACTGCAGAAACTACTGCTCCTATCACCACCACGAGCGAACTACATCTGCCACAGACACTACTACTCCTAACACCATCACGAGCGCTCCTACTTCTACCACAGACACTATTACTCCAAGAAGCACCATGAGCGATCTCCTCCCTCTACCACAGACACTACTCCTCCTAACAACACAACAAGCACTCCTACTTCTATCAAAGAAACTATTACCCTACCACCACCACGAGCGCTCGTACCTCTAACAAAGTATCTAGTACTCTGAACACCACCACGAGCTCTCCTACTTCTACTAGAGGAACTACTACTACCAAGACCACGAACGCTCCTATTTCTTCCACAGACTGTGCAACTCCTACCACCACCAAGTGCGCTCCTACTTCTCACACAGAACATGCTGCTCCTACCACCACCACGAGCAAAACTACTTCTAACAGAGACCCTGCTACTCGTACCACCACGAGAGCACCTACTTCTACCACAGGCACGGCAACTCCTACCACCACAATGAGCGCTCCTAATTCAACCACAGAAACTAAAACACCCACCAGCACCACGAGCGCACCTACTTCTAGTACAGACTCTAGTACTCCTACCACCAACAGGAACGCTCCTACTTCTACCACAGAAACTACTACTAATACCACGGGAACGAGCACAACAACTTCTACCACAGACAGAACTATTCCTACCACCACCACGAGTTCCCGTACTTCTACCACAGACAATACTACTACCTCCACCACGAGCACAAGTACTTCTAGCACATAAACTACTACTCCTACCACCACCACGAGTGCAACTACTACTACCACTGACACTACTACTCCTACCACCACCACGAGTGCGCATATTTCTACGAAAGACTTTACTACTCCTACCTGCCCCACGATCACCAGTCCTTCAACCACAGAAACTACTACACCTACCACCAACAGAAGAACACCTCCTTGTACCACACACCCTGTTATTCCTACCACCACCAAGAGCACTCCTACTTCTACCACAGAAACCACTACTCCAACAACCACAATGAACACTGCTACTTCTACTGCAGAAACTACTGCTCCTACCACCACCACGAACGAACTACATCTACCACCGACACTACTATGCCTAACACCATCACGAGCGCTCCTACTTCTACCACAGACACTATTACTCCAAGAAACACCATGAGCTCTCCTCCCTCTACCATAGACACTACTCTTCCTACCAACACAACGAGCGCTCCTACTTCTATCAAAGAAACTACTACCCTACCACCAACATGAACGCTCCTACTTCTACCACAGAACATGCAACTCAGACCACCACCACAAGTGTTACTACTTCTACCACAATACCTGCTTCTCCTACCACCACCGCGAGTGGATCTTCTTGTACCCCAAAACCTTCTACTCCTACCAACACAACGAGAGCACCTACTTCTACCACAGGCCCTGCTACCTCTACCTCCATCACGAGAGATCCTATTTCTACAACAGAAACTACTACTCCTACCAACAGGAAGAGAGCTCCTACTTCTTCTACAGAAACTACTATTCCTACTACCACCACGAGCGCAACTACTTCTACCACAGACCGTACTACTCCTACCACCACCCCGAGTGTAAGTACTTCTACCACAGACACTACTGCTCTTACCACCACCACGAGTGCAAATACTTCTACCACAGACACTAGTGTTCCTACCACCAACACTGGTGCCAGTACTCTACCACAGAAACTACTACTCCTACACCCACCACGAGCGCAACTACTTCTACCACAGACATTTCTACTGCTATCACAACCATGAGCCTCCTACTTCTATCAGAGACCGTGCAATTACTACCAGGAGGACTAGCGCTCTTCCTTCTAACACAGACACTACTACGCCTACCTCCATCACTAGCCCTCCTACTTCTACCACCATACCTGCTACTTCTACCACCACCATGAGCACAACTACTTCTACCACAGACACTACGACTCCTGTCACCACCACGAATGCTCATACAAATACGAAACAGAATACTACTCCTACCACCCCCACGAGAACCACTGCTTCTAACACAGACACTACTACTCTTACCACTATCACGAGAGAACCTATGTGTACCACAGACCCTGCTATTCCTATCACCACCACGAGCACTGCGACTTCTACCACAGAAACTACTACTCGTAACACCACCATGGGCGCTCATACTTCTACCAAAGACACTACTACACCTTCAACCACCACGAGCGCTCATACTTCTACCAAAGACATTATTACTCCTAGAACCACTACGACCACCACTACTGCTATCACAAACACTACTAATTCTACCACAACCACGGGAGCACCTACTTCTACCACAGACCCTGATATTCCTACCAACACCCTGAGCGCTCCTACTTCTACCACAGAAACTACTACTACTACCACCAACACGAGCACTCCTATTTCTACCACGGAAACTACTAATTCTCCCTCCACCACGAGCACAGCTTCTACTACCACAGAGAACACTACTCTTACCACCACCACCAGTGCTCCTACTTCTACCACAGACACTACTACTCCAAGCACCTCCACGAGCACTCCTACATCTACCACAGACACTACTACTCCTACCAACAAAATGAGCACTCCTACTTCTACCAAAGAAACTACTACCCTACCACCACCATGAGCACTCCTACTTCTACCACAGAACATGCAACTCCAAGCACCACCACAGGCGATACTACTTCTAGCACAAAACCTGCTACTCCTACCACCACCACGAGTGCAACTACTTGTACCACAAAATATGCTACTCCTTCCAACACGATGAGAGCACCTACTTCTACCACAGGCCCTGCTACTCCTACCTCCATCACGAGCGATCATACTTCTACCACAGAATCTACTGCTCCTACCACCAAGAGTGCTCCTATTTCCACCACAGAAACTACTAGTTCTCCCACCCCCACGAGCACAACTACTTCTACCAGAGCACTACTACTCCTACCACCAGAACGAGAGCCACTACTTCTACCCTAGAAACTACTACTACCACAAACACCACGAGTGCTTCTTGTTCTACCACAAAACCTGTTATGCCTACCACCACCACGAGCGATCCTACTTCTACCACAGACACTACTACACCTACCACCACCACGAGCAATCCTACTTCTACCACAGAATCAACTACTCCTAACACCACCACGAGCGCTCCTGCTTCTACCACAGAAAGTACTACTCCTACCACCAGCACGAGCGCAACAACTTCTACTACAGACACTAATACACCTACAACCAAGATGAGTGCTCCTACTTCTACCACAGTCACCACTACTCCCACCAACACCACGAGCGCTCCTACTTCTACCACAGACAGTCCTACTCCTACCACCACCACGAGCACTCCTACCTCTAAGGAAGTATCTAGTACTCTGAACACCACCACGAGCTCTCCTACTTCTACTAGAGAAACTACTACTACCAAGACCACGAACGCTCCTACTTCTTCCACAGACTGTGCAACTCCTACCACCACCAAGTGTGCTCCTACTTCTAACACAGAACATGCTGCTCCTACCACCACCACGAGCAAAACTACTTCTAACAGAGACCCTGCTACTCGTACCACCACGAGAGCACCTACTTCTACCACAGGCACGGCAACTCCCACCACCACAATGAGCGCTCCTAATTCAACCACAGAAACTAAAACACCCACCAGCACCACGAGCGCCCCTACTTCTAGTACAGACTCTAGTACTCCTACCACCAACAGGAACGCTCCTACTTCTACCACAGAAACTACTACTAATACCACGGGAACGAGCACAACAACTTCTACCACAGACAGAACTATTCCTACCACCACCACGAGTTCCCGTACTTCTACCACAGACAATACTACTACCTCCACCACGAGCACAAGTACTTCTAGCACATAAACTACTACTCCTACCACCACCACGAGTGCAACTACTACTACCACTGACACTACTACTCCTACCACCACCACGAGTGCGCATATTTCTACGAAAGACTTTACTACTCCTACCTGCCCCACGATCACCAGTCCTTCAACCACAGAAACTACTACACCTACCACCAACAGAAGAACACCTCCTTGTACCACACACCCTGTTACTCCTACCACCACCAAGAGCACTCCTACTTCTACCACAGAAACTACTACTCCAACCACCACAACCAACACTCCTACTTCTACTGCAGAAACTACTGCACCTATCACCACCACGAGCGAACTACATCTGCCACAGACACTACTACTCCTAACACCATCACGAGCGCTCCTACTTCTACCACAGACACTATTACTCCAAGAAGCACCATGAGCGATCTCCTCCCTCTACCACAGACACTACTCCTCCTAACAACACAACAAGCGCTCCTACTTCTATCAAAGAAACTATTACCCTACCACCACCACGAGCGCTCGTACCTCTAACAAAGTATCTAGTACTCTGAACACCACCACGAGCTCTCCTACTTCTACTAGAGGAACTACTACTACCAAGACCACGAACGCTCCTATTTCTTCCACAGACTGTGCAACTCCTACCACCACCAAGTGCGCTCCTACTTCTCACACAGAACATGCTGCTCCTACCACCACCATGAGCAAAACTACTTCTAACAGAGACCCTGCTACTCGTACCACCACGAGAGCACCTACTTCTACCACAGGCACGGCAATTCCTACCACCACAATGAGCACTCCTAATTCAACCACAGAAACTAAAACACCCACCAGCACCACGAGCGCCCCTACTTCTAGTACAGACTCTAGTACTCCTACCACCAACAGGAACGCTCCTACTTCTACCACAGAAACTACTACTAATACCACGGGAACGAGCACAACAACTTCTACCACAGACAGAACTATTCCTACCACCACCACGAGTTCCCGTACTTCTACCACAGACAATACTACTACCTCCACCACGAGCACAAGTACTTCTAGCACATAAACTACTACTCCTACCACCACCACGAGTGCAACTACTACTACCACTGACACTACTACTCCTACCACCACCACGAGTGCGCATATTTCTACGAAAGACTTTACTACTCCTACCTGCCCCACGATCACCAGTCCTTCAACCACAGAAACTACTACACCTACCACCAACAGAAGAACACCTCCTTGTACCACACACCCTGTTACTCCTACCACCACCAAGAGCACTCCTACTTCTACCACAGAAACCACTACTCCAACAACCACAATGAACACTGCTACTTCTACTGCAGAAACTACTGCTCCTACCACCACCACGAACGAACTACATCTACCACCGACACTACTATGCCTAACACCATCACGAGCGCTCCTACTTCTACCACAGACACTATTACTCCAAGAAACACCATGAGCTCTCCTCCCTCTACCATAGACACTACTCCTCCTACCAACACAACGAGCGCTCCTACTTCTATCAAAGAAACTACTACCCTACCACCACCATGAACGCTCCTACTTCTACCACAGAACATGCAACTCAGACCACCACCACAAGTGTTACTACTTCTACCACAATACCTGCTTCTCCTACCACCACCGCGAGTGGATCTTCTTGTACCCCAAAGCCTTCTACTCCTACCAACACAACGAGAGCACCTACTTCTACCACAGGCCCTGCTACCTCTACCTCCATCACGAGAGATCCTATTTCTACAACAGAAACTACTACTCCTACCAACAGGAAGAGAGCTCCTACTTCTTCTACAGAAACTACTATTCCTACTACCACCACGAGCGCAACTACTTCTACCACAGACCGTACTACTCCTACCACCACCCCGAGTGTAAGTACTTCTACCACAGACACTACTGCTCTTACCACCACCACGAGTGCAAATACTTCTACCACAGACACTAGTGTTCCTACCACCAACACTGGTGCCAGTACTCTACCACAGAAACTACTACTCCTACACCCACCACGAGCACAACTACTTCTACCACAGACATTTCTACTGCTATCACAACCATGAGCCTCCTACTTCTATCAGAGACCGTGCAATTACTACCAGGAGGACTAGCGCTCTTCCTTCTAACACAGACACTACTACGCCTACCTCCATCACTAGCCCTCCTACTTCTATCACCATACCTGCTACTTCTACCACCACCATGAGCACAACTACTTCTACCACAGACACTACGACTCCTGTCACCACCACGAATGCTCATACAAATACGAAACAGAATACTACTCCTACCACACCCACGAGAACCACTGCTTCTAACACAGACACTACTACTCTTACCACTATCACGAGAGAACCTATGTGTACCACAGACCCTGCTATTCCTATCACCACCACGAGCACTGCGACTTCTACCACAGAAACTACTACTCGTAACACCACCATGGGCGCTCATACTTCTACCAAAGACACTACTACACCTTCAACCACCACGAGCGCTCATACTTCTACCAAAGACATTATTACTCCTAGAACCACTACGACCACCACTACTGCTATCACAAACACTACTAATTCTACCACAACCACGGGAGCACCTACTTCTACCACAGACCCTGATATTCCTACCAACACCCTGAGCGCTCCTACTTCTGCCACAGAAACTACTACTACTACCACCAACACGAGCACTCCTATTTCTACCACGGAAACTACTAATTCTCCCTCCACCACGAGCACAGCTTCTACTACCACAGAGAACACTATTCTTACCACCACCACCAGTGCTCCTACTTCTACCACAGACACTACTACTCCAAGCACCTCCACGAGCACTCCTACATCTACCACAGACACTACTACTCCTACCAACAAAATGAGCACTCCTACTTCTACCAAAGAAACTACTACCCTACCACCACCATGAGCACTCCTACTTCTACCACAGAACATGCAACTCCAAGCACCACCACAGGCGATACTACTTCTAGCACAAAACCTGCTACTCCTACCACCACCACGAGTGCAACTACTTGTACCACAAAATATGCTACTCCTTCCAACACGACGAGAGCACCTACTTCTACCACAGGCCCTGCTACTCCTACCTCCATCACGAGCGATCATACTTCTACCACAGAATCTACTGCTCTTACCACCAAGAGTGCTCCTACTTCTACCAAAGAAACTACTAGTTCTCCCACCCCCACGAGCACAACTACTTCTACCAGAGCACTACTACTCCTACCACCAGAACGAGAGCCACTACTTCTACCCTAGAAACTACTACTACCACAAACACCACGAGTGCTTCTTGTTCTACCACAAAACCTGTTATGCCTACCACCACCACGAGCGATCCTACTTCTACCACAGACACTACTACACCTACCACCACCACGAGCAATCCTACTTCTACCACAGAATCAACTACTCCTAACACCACCACGAGCGCTCCTGCTTCTACCACAGAAAGTACTACTCCTACCACCAGCACGAGCGCAACAACTTCTACTACAGACACTAATACACCTACAACCAAGATGAGTGCTCCTACTTCTACCACAGTCACCACTACTCCCACCAACACCACGAGCGCTCCTACTTCTACCACAGACAGTCCTACTCCTACCACCACCACGAGCGCTCCTACCTCTAAGGAAGTATCTAGTACTCTGAACACCACCACGAGCTCTCCTACTTCTACTAGAGAAACTACTACTACCAAGACCACGAACGCTCCTACTTCTTCCACAGACTGTGCAACTCCTACCACCACCAAGTGTGCTCCTACTTCTCACACAGAACATGCTGCTCCTACCACCACCACGAGCAAAACTACTTCTAACAGAGACCCTGCTACTCGTACCACCACGAGAGCACCTACTTCTACCACAGGCACGGCAACTCCTACCACCACAATGAGCGCTCCTAATTCAACCACAGAAACTAAAACACCCACCAGCACCACGAGCGCCCCTACTTCTAGTACAGACTCTAGTACTCCTACCACCAACAGGAACGCTCCTACTTCTACCACAGAAACTACTACTAATACCACGGGAACGAGCACAACAACTTCTACCACAGACAGAACTATTCCTACCACCACCACGAGTTCCCGTACTTCTACCACAGACAATACTACTACCTCCACCACGAGCACAAGTACTTCTAGCACATAAACTACTACTCCTACCACCACCACGAGTGCAACTACTACTACCACTGACACTACTACTCCTACCACCACCACGAGTGCGCATATTTCTACGAAAGACTTTACTACTCCTACCTGCCCCACGATCACCAGTCCTTCAACCACAGAAACTACTACACCTACCACCAACAGAAGAACACCTCCTTGTACCACACACCCTGTTACTCCTACCACCACCAAGAGCACTCCTACTTCTACCACAGAAACTACTACTCCAACCACCACAACCAACACTCCTACTTCTACTGCAGAAACTACTGCTCCTATCACCACCACGAGCGAACTACATCTGCCACAGACACTACTACTCCTAACACCATCACGAGCGCTCCTACTTCTACCACAGACACTATTACTCCAAGAAGCACCATGAGCGATCTCCTCCCTCTACCACAGACACTACTCCTCCTAACAACACAACAAGCACTCCTACTTCTATCAAAGAAACTATTACCCTACCACCACCACGATCGCTCGTACCTCTAACAAAGTATCTAGTACTCTGAACACCACCACGAGCTCTCCTACTTCTACTAGAGGAACTACTACTACCAAGACCACGAACGCTCCTATTTCTTCCACAGACTGTGCAACTCCTACCACCACCAAGTGCGCTCCTACTTCTCACACAGAACATGCTGCTCCTACCACCACCATGAGCAAAACTACTTCTAACAGAGACCCTGCTACTCGTACCACCACGAGAGCACCTACTTCTACCACAGGCACGGCAACTCCTACCACCACAATGAGCGCTCCTAATTCAACCACAGAAACTAAAACACCCACCAGCACCACGAGCGCACCTACTTCTAGTACAGACTCTAGTACTCCTACCACCAACAGGAACGCTCCTACTTCTACCACAGAAACTACTACTAATACCACGGGAACGAGCACAACAACTTCTACCACAGACAGAACTATTCCTACCACCACCACGAGTTCCCGTACTTCTACCACAGACAATACTACTACCTCCACCACGAGCACAAGTACTTCTAGCACATAAACTACTACTCCTACCACCACCACGAGTGCAACTACTACTACCACTGACACTACTACTCCTACCACCACAACGAGTGCGCATATTTCTACGAAAGACTTTACTACTCCTACCTGCCCCACGATCACCAGTCCTTCAACCACAGAAACTACTACACCTACCACCAACAGAAGAACACCTCCTTGTACCACACACCCTGTTATTCCTACCACCACCAAGAGCACTCCTACTTCTACCACAGAAACCACTACTCCAACAACCACAATGAACACTGCTACTTCTACTGCAGAAACTACTGCTCCTACCACCACCACGAACGAACTACATCTACCACTGACACTACTATGCCTAACACCATCACGAGCGCTCCTACTTCTACCACAGACACTATTACTCCAAGAAACACCATGAGCTCTCCTCCCTCTACCATAGACACTACTCTTCCTACCAACACAACGAGCGCTCCTACTTCTATCAAAGAAACTACTACCCTACCACCAACATGAACGCTCCTACTTCTACCACAGAACATGCAACTCAGACCACCACCACAAGTGTTACTACTTCTACCACAATACCTGCTTCTCCTACCACCACCGCGAGTGGATCCTCTTATACCCCAAAACCTTCTACTCATACCAACACAACGAGAGCACCTACTTCTACCACAGGCCCTGCTACCTCTACCTCCATCACGAGAGATCCTATTTCTACAACAGAAACTACTACTCCTACCAACAGGAAGAGAGCTCCTACTTCTTCTACAGAAACTACTATTCCTACTACCACCACGAGCGCAACTACTTCTACCACAGACCGTACTACTCCTACCACCACCCCGAGTGTAAGTACTTCTACCACAGACACTACTGCTCTTACCACCACCACGAGTGCAAATACTTCTACCACAGACACTAGTGTTCCTACCACCAACACTGGTGCCAGTACTCTACCACAGAAACTACTACTCCTACACCCACCACGAGCGCAACTACTTCTACCACAGACATTTCTACTGCTATCACAACCATGAGCCTCCTACTTCTATCAGAGACCGTGCAATTACTACCAGGAGGACTAGCGCTCTTCCTTCTAACACAGACACTACTACGCCTACCTCCATCACTAGCCCTCCTACTTCTACCACCATACCTGCTACTTCTACCACCACCATGAGCACAACTACTTCTACCACAGACACTACGACTCCTGTCACCACCACGAATGCTCATACAAATACGAAACAGAATACTACTCCTACCACCCCCACGAGAACCACTGCTTCTAACACAGACACTACTACTCTTACCACTATCACGAGAGAACCTATGTGTACCACAGACCCTGCTATTCCTATCAGCACCACGAGCACTGCGACTTCTACCACAGAAACTACTACTCGTAACACCACCATGGGCGCTCATACTTCTACCAAAGACACTACTACACCTTCAACCACCACGAGCGCTCATACTTCTACCAAAGACATTATTACTCCTAGAACCACTACGACCACCACTACTGCTATCACAAACACTACTAATTCTACCACAACCACGGGAGCACCTACTTCTACCACAGACCCTGATATTCCTACCAACACCCTGAGCGCTCCTACTTCTACCACAGAAACTACTACTACTACCACCAACACGAGCACTCCTATTTCTACCACGGAAACTACTAATTCTCCCTCCACCACGAGCACAGCTTCTACTACCACAGAGAACACTACTCTTACCACCACCACCAGTGCTCCTACTTCTACCACAGACACTACTACTCCAAGCACCTCCACGAGCACTCCTACATCTACCACAGACACTACTACTCCTACCAACAAAATGAGCACTCCTACTTCTACCAAAGAAACTACTACCCTACCACCACCATGAGCACTCCTACTTCTACCACAGAACATGCAACTCCAAGCACCACCACAGGCGATACTACTTCTAGCACAAAACCTGCTACTCCTACCACCACCACGAGTGCAACTACTTGTACCACAAAATATGCTACTCCTTCCAACACGATGAGAGCACCTACTTCTACCACAGGCCATGCTACTCCTACCTCCATCACGAGCGATCATACTTCTACCACAGAATCTACTGCTCCTACCACCAAGAGTGCTCCTATTTCCACCACAGAAACTACTAGTTCTCCCACCCCCACGAGCACAACTACTTCTACCAGAGCACTACTACTCCTACCACCAGAACCTGAGCCACTACTTCTACCCTAGAAACTACTACTACCACAAACACCACGAGTGCTTCTTGTTCTACCACAAAACCTGTTATGCCTACCACCACCACGAGCGATCCTACTTCTACCACAGACACTACTACACCTACCACCACCACGAGCAATCCTACTTCTACCACAGAATCAACTACTCCTAACACCACCACGAGCGCTCCTGCTTCTACCACAGAAAGTACTACTCCTACCACCAGCACGAGCGCAACAACTTCTACTACAGACACTAATACACCTACAACCAAGATGAGTGCTCCTACTTCTACCACAGTCACCACTACTCCCACCAACACCACGAGCGCTCCTACTTCTACCACAGACAGTCCTACTCCTACCACCACCACGAGCACTCCTACCTCTAAGGAAGTATCTAGTACTCTGAACACCACCACGAGCTCTCCTACTTCTACTAGAGGAACTACTACTACCAAGACCACGAGCGCTCCTATTTCTTCCACAGATTGTGCAACTCCTACCACCACCAAGTGCACTCCTACTTCTCACACAGAACATGCTGCTCCTACCACCACCACGAGCAAAACTACTTCTAACAGAGACCCTGCTACTCGTAACACCACCCTGAGAGCACCTACTTCTACCACAGGCACTGCAACTCCTACCACCACAATGAGCGCTCCTAATTCAACCACAGAAACTAAAACACCCACCAGCACCACGAGCGCCCCTACTTCTAGTACAGACTCTAGTACTCCTACCACCAACAGGAACGCTCCTACTTCTACCACAGAAACTAATACCAATACCACAGGAAGGAGCACAACAACTTCTACCACAGACAGAACTATTCCTACCACCACCACGAGTTCCCGTACGTCTACCACAGACAATACTACTACCTCCACCACGAGCACAAGTACTTCTAGCACATAAACTACTACTCCTACCACCACCACGAGTACAACTACTACTACCACTGACACTACTACTCCTACCACCACCACGAGTGCGCATATTTCTACGAAAGACTTTACTACTCCTACCTGCCCCACGATCACCAGTCCTTCAACCACAGAAACTACTACACCTACCACCAACAGAAGAACACCTCCTTGTACCACACACCCTGTTACTCCTACCACCACCAAGAGCACTCCTACTTCTACCACAGAAACTACTACTCCAACCTCCACAACGAACACTCCGACTTCTACTGCAGAAAATACTGCACCTATCACCACCACGAGCGAACTACATCTACCACAGACACTACTACTCCTAACACCATCACGAGCGCTCCTACTTCTACCACAGACACTATTACTCCAAGAAGCACCATGAGCGATCTCCTCCCTCTACCACAGCCACTACTCCTCCTAACAACACAACAAGCGCTCCTACTTTTATCAAGGAAACTATTACCCTACCACCACCACGAGCGCTCGTACCTCTAACAAAGTATCTAGTACTCTGAACACCACCACGAGCTCTCCTACTTCTACTAGAGGAACTACTACTACCAAGACCACGAGCGCTCCTATTTCTTCCACAGACTGTGCAACTCCTACCACCACCAAATGCGCTCCTACTTCTCAAACAGAACATGCTGCTCCTACCACCACCACGAGCAAAACTACTTCTAACAGAGACCTGCTACTCGTAACACCACCCTGAGAGCACCTACTTCTACCACAGGCACTGCAACTCCTACCACCACAATGAGCGCTCCTAATTCAACCACAGAAACAAAAACTCCCACCAGCACCACGAGCGCCCCTACTTCTACAACAGACACTAGTACTCCTAACACAACCAGGAACGCTCCTACTTCTACCACAGGAACTACTACTAATACCACGGGAACGAGTACAACAACTTCTACCACAGACAGTACTATTGCTACCACCACCACGAGCTCTCCTACTTCTGCCACAGACACTACTACTCCTATCACCATCACGAGTGCAACTACTACTACCACTGAAACTACTATTCCTACCACCACCATGAGTGCACATATGTCTACGAAAGTCATTACTACTCCTACCAACCACACAATCACCAGTCCTTCTACCACAGAAACTACTACTCCTACCTCTACCACAAGAGCACCTACTAGTTCCACAGACCCTGTGACGCCTACCACCACCAAGAGCACTCCTACTTCTACCACAGAAACCACTACTCCAACCACCACAACGAACACTGCTACTTCTACTGCAGAAACTACTGCTCCTACCACCACCACGAACGAACTACATCTACCACCGACACTACTATGCCTAACACCATCACGAGCGCTCCTACTTCTACCCCAGACACTATTACTCCAAGAAACACCATGAGCTCTCCTCCCTCTACCATAGACACTACTCCTCCTACCAACAAAACGAGCGCTCCTACTTCTATCAAAGAAACTACTACCCTACCACCAACAGGAACGCTCCTACTTCTACCACAGAAACTACTACTAATACCACGGGAACGAGCACAACAACTTCTACCACAGACAGAACTATTCCTACCACCACCACGAGTTCCCGTACTTCTACCACAGACAATACTACTACCTCCACCACGAGCACAAGTACTTCTAGCACATAAACTACTACTCCTACCACCACCACGAGTGCAACTACTACTACCACTGACACTACTACTCCTACCACCACAACGAGTGCGCATATTTCTACGAAAGACTTTACTACTCCTACCTGCCCCACGATCACCAGTCCTTCAACCACAGAAACTACTACACCTACCACCAACAGAAGAACACCTCCTTGTACCACACACCCTGTTATTCCTACCACCACCAAGAGCACTCCTACTTCTACCACAGAAACCACTACTCCAACAACCACAATGAACACTGCTACTTCTACTGCAGAAACTACTGCTCCTACCACCACCACGAACGAACTACATCTACCACTGACACTACTATGCCTAACACCATCACGAGCGCTCCTACTTCTACCACAGACACTATTACTCCAAGAAACACCATGAGCTCTCCTCCCTCTACCATAGACACTACTCTTCCTACCAACACAACGAGCGCTCCTACTTCTATCAAAGAAACTACTACCCTACCACCAACATGAACGCTCCTACTTCTACCACAGAACATGCAACTCAGACCACCACCACAAGTGTTACTACTTCTACCACAATACCTGCTTCTCCTACCACCACCGCGAGTGGATCCTCTTATACCCCAAAACCTTCTACTCATACCAACACAACGAGAGCACCTACTTCTACCACAGGCCCTGCTACCTCTACCTCCATCACGAGAGATCCTATTTCTACAACAGAAACTACTACTCCTACCAACAGGAAGAGAGCTCCTACTTCTTCTACAGAAACTACTATTCCTACTACCACCACGAGCGCAACTACTTCTACCACAGACCGTACTACTCCTACCACCACCCCGAGTGTAAGTACTTCTACCACAGACACTACTGCTCTTACCACCACCACGAGTGCAAATACTTCTACCACAGACACTAGTGTTCCTACCACCAACACTGGTGCCAGTACTCTACCACAGAAACTACTACTCCTACACCCACCACGAGCGCAACTACTTCTACCACAGACATTTCTACTGCTATCACAACCATGAGCCTCCTACTTCTATCAGAGACCGTGCAATTACTACCAGGAGGACTAGCGCTCTTCCTTCTAACACAGACACTACTACGCCTACCTCCATCACTAGCCCTCCTACTTCTACCACCATACCTGCTACTTCTACCACCACCATGAGCACAACTACTTCTACCACAGACACTACGACTCCTGTCACCACCACGAATGCTCATACAAATACGAAACAGAATACTACTCCTACCACCCCCACGAGAACCACTGCTTCTAACACAGACACTACTACTCTTACCACTATCACGAGAGAACCTATGTGTACCACAGACCCTGCTATTCCTATCAGCACCACGAGCACTGCGACTTCTACCACAGAAACTACTACTCGTAACACCACCATGGGCGCTCATACTTCTACCAAAGACACTACTACACCTTCAACCACCACGAGCGCTCATACTTCTACCAAAGACATTATTACTCCTAGAACCACTACGACCACCACTACTGCTATCACAAACACTACTAATTCTACCACAACCACGGGAGCACCTACTTCTACCACAGACCCTGATATTCCTACCAACACCCTGAGCGCTCCTACTTCTACCACAGAAACTACTACTACTACCACCAACACGAGCACTCCTATTTCTACCACGGAAACTACTAATTCTCCCTCCACCACGAGCACAGCTTCTACTACCACAGAGAACACTACTCTTACCACCACCACCAGTGCTCCTACTTCTACCACAGACACTACTACTCCAAGCACCTCCACGAGCACTCCTACATCTACCACAGACACTACTACTCCTACCAACAAAATGAGCACTCCTACTTCTACCAAAGAAACTACTACCCTACCACCACCATGAGCACTCCTACTTCTACCACAGAACATGCAACTCCAAGCACCACCACAGGCGATACTACTTCTAGCACAAAACCTGCTACTCCTACCACCACCACGAGTGCAACTACTTGTACCACAAAATATGCTACTCCTTCCAACACGATGAGAGCACCTACTTCTACCACAGGCCATGCTACTCCTACCTCCATCACGAGCGATCATACTTCTACCACAGAATCTACTGCTCCTACCACCAAGAGTGCTCCTATTTCCACCACAGAAACTACTAGTTCTCCCACCCCCACGAGCACAACTACTTCTACCAGAGCACTACTACTCCTACCACCAGAACCTGAGCCACTACTTCTACCCTAGAAACTACTACTACCACAAACACCACGAGTGCTTCTTGTTCTACCACAAAACCTGTTATGCCTACCACCACCACGAGCGATCCTACTTCTACCACAGACACTACTACACCTACCACCACCACGAGCAATCCTACTTCTACCACAGAATCAACTACTCCTAACACCACCACGAGCGCTCCTGCTTCTACCACAGAAAGTACTACTCCTACCACCAGCACGAGCGCAACAACTTCTACTACAGACACTAATACACCTACAACCAAGATGAGTGCTCCTACTTCTACCACAGTCACCACTACTCCCACCAACACCACGAGCGCTCCTACTTCTACCACAGACAGTCCTACTCCTACCACCACCACGAGCACTCCTACCTCTAAGGAAGTATCTAGTACTCTGAACACCACCACGAGCTCTCCTACTTCTACTAGAGGAACTACTACTACCAAGACCACGAGCGCTCCTATTTCTTCCACAGATTGTGCAACTCCTACCACCACCAAGTGCACTCCTACTTCTCACACAGAACATGCTGCTCCTACCACCACCACGAGCAAAACTACTTCTAACAGAGACCCTGCTACTCGTAACACCACCCTGAGAGCACCTACTTCTACCACAGGCACTGCAACTCCTACCACCACAATGAGCGCTCCTAATTCAACCACAGAAACTAAAACACCCACCAGCACCACGAGCGCCCCTACTTCTAGTACAGACTCTAGTACTCCTACCACCAACAGGAACGCTCCTACTTCTACCACAGAAACTAATACCAATACCACAGGAAGGAGCACAACAACTTCTACCACAGACAGAACTATTCCTACCACCACCACGAGTTCCCGTACGTCTACCACAGACAATACTACTACCTCCACCACGAGCACAAGTACTTCTAGCACATAAACTACTACTCCTACCACCACCACGAGTACAACTACTACTACCACTGACACTACTACTCCTACCACCACCACGAGTGCGCATATTTCTACGAAAGACTTTACTACTCCTACCTGCCCCACGATCACCAGTCCTTCAACCACAGAAACTACTACACCTACCACCAACAGAAGAACACCTCCTTGTACCACACACCCTGTTACTCCTACCACCACCAAGAGCACTCCTACTTCTACCACAGAAACTACTACTCCAACCTCCACAACGAACACTCCGACTTCTACTGCAGAAAATACTGCACCTATCACCACCACGAGCGAACTACATCTACCACAGACACTACTACTCCTAACACCATCACGAGCGCTCCTACTTCTACCACAGACACTATTACTCCAAGAAGCACCATGAGCGATCTCCTCCCTCTACCACAGCCACTACTCCTCCTAACAACACAACAAGCGCTCCTACTTTTATCAAGGAAACTATTACCCTACCACCACCACGAGCGCTCGTACCTCTAACAAAGTATCTAGTACTCTGAACACCACCACGAGCTCTCCTACTTCTACTAGAGGAACTACTACTACCAAGACCACGAGCGCTCCTATTTCTTCCACAGACTGTGCAACTCCTACCACCACCAAATGCGCTCCTACTTCTCAAACAGAACATGCTGCTCCTACCACCACCACGAGCAAAACTACTTCTAACAGAGACCTGCTACTCGTAACACCACCCTGAGAGCACCTACTTCTACCACAGGCACTGCAACTCCTACCACCACAATGAGCGCTCCTAATTCAACCACAGAAACAAAAACTCCCACCAGCACCACGAGCGCCCCTACTTCTACAACAGACACTAGTACTCCTAACACAACCAGGAACGCTCCTACTTCTACCACAGGAACTACTACTAATACCACGGGAACGAGTACAACAACTTCTACCACAGACAGTACTATTGCTACCACCACCACGAGCTCTCCTACTTCTGCCACAGACACTACTACTCCTATCACCATCACGAGTGCAACTACTACTACCACTGAAACTACTATTCCTACCACCACCATGAGTGCACATATGTCTACGAAAGTCATTACTACTCCTACCAACCACACAATCACCAGTCCTTCTACCACAGAAACTACTACTCCTACCTCTACCACAAGAGCACCTACTAGTTCCACAGACCCTGTGACGCCTACCACCACCAAGAGCACTCCTACTTCTACCACAGAAACCACTACTCCAACCACCACAACGAACACTGCTACTTCTACTGCAGAAACTACTGCTCCTACCACCACCACGAACGAACTACATCTACCACCGACACTACTATGCCTAACACCATCACGAGCGCTCCTACTTCTACCCCAGACACTATTACTCCAAGAAACACCATGAGCTCTCCTCCCTCTACCATAGACACTACTCCTCCTACCAACAAAACGAGCGCTCCTACTTCTATCAAAGAAACTACTACCCTACCACCAACATGAACGCTCCTACTTCTACCACAGAACATGCAACTCAGACCACCACCACAAGTGTTACTATTTCTACCACAATACCTGTTTCTCCTACCACCACCGCGAGTGGATCTTTTGTACCCCAAATCCTTCTACTCCTACCAACACAACGAGAGCACCTACTTCTACCACAGGCCCTGCTACCTCTACCTCCATCACGAGCGATCCTATTTCTACAACAGAAACTACTACTCCTACCAACAGGAAGAGAGCTCCTACTTCTTCTACAGAAACTACTATTCCTACTACCACCACGAGCGCAACTACTTCTACCACAGACCGTACTACTCCTACCACCACCCCGAGTGTAAGTACTTCTACCACAGACACTACTGCTCTTACCACCACCACGAGTGCAAATACTTCTACCACAGACACTAGTGTTCCTACCACCAACACTGGTGCCAGTACTTCTACCACAGAAACTACTACTCCTACACCCACCACGAGCGCAACTACTTCTACCACAGACATTTCTACTGCTATCACAACCATGAGCCTCCTACTTCTATCAGAGACCGTGCAATTACTACCAGGAGGACTAGCGCTCTTCCTTCTAACACAGACACTACTACGCCTACCTCCATCACTAGCCCTCCTACTTCTACCACCATACCTGCTACTTCTACCACCACCATGAGCACAACTACTTCTACCACAGACACTACGACTCCTGTCACCACCACGAATGCTCATACAAATACGAAACAGAATACTACTCCTACCACCCCCACGAGAACCACTGCTTCTAACACAGACACTACTACTCTTACCACTATCACGAGAGAACCTATGTGTACCACAGACCCTGCTATTCCTATCACCACCACGAGCACTGCGACTTCTACCACAGAAACTACTACTCGTAACACCACCATGGGCGCTCATACTTCTACCAAAGACACTACTACAGCTTCAACCACCACGAGCGCTCATACTTCTACCAAAGACATTATTACTCCTAGAACCACTACGACCACCACTACTGCTATCACAAACACTACTAATTCTACCACAACCACGGGAGAACCTACTTCTACCACAGACCCTGATATTCCTACCAACACCCTGAGCGCTCCTACTTCTGCCACAGAAACTACTACTACTACCACCAACACGAGCACTCCTATTTCTACCAAGGAAACTACTAATTCTCCCTCCACCACGAGCACAGCTTCTACTACCACAGAGAACACTACTCTTACCACCACCACCAGTGCTCCTACTTCTACCACAGACACTACTACTCCAAGCACCTCCACGAGCATTCCTACATCTACCACAGACACTACTACTCCTACCAACAAAATGAGCACTCCTACTTCTACCAAAGAAACTACTACCCTACCACCACCATGAACACTCCTACTTCTACCACAGAACATGCAACTCCAAGCACCACCACAGGCGATACTACTTCTAGCACAAAACCTGCTACTCCTACCACCACCACGAGTGCAACTACTTGTACCACAAAATATACTACTCCTTCCAACACGACGAGAGCACCTACTTCTACCACAGGCCCTGCTACTCCTACCTCCATCACGAGCGATCATACTTCTACCACAGAATCTACTGCTCTTACCACCAAGAGTGCTCCTACTTCTACCAAAGAAACTACTAGTTCTCCCACCCCCACGAGCACAACTACTTCTACCAGAGCACTACTACTCCTACCACCAGAACGAGAGCCACTACTTCTACCCTAGAAACTACTACTACCACAAACACCACGAGTGCTTCTTGTTCTACCACAAAACCTGTTATGCCTACCACCACCACGAGCGATCCTACTTCTACCACAGACACTACTACACCTACCACCACCACGAGCAATCCTACTTCTACCACAGAATCAACTACTCCTAACACCACCACGAGCGCTCCTGCTTCTACCACAGAAAGTACTACTCCTACCACCAGCACGAGCGCAACAACTTCTACTACAGACACTAATACACCTACAACCAAGATGAGTGCTCCTACTTCTACCACAGTC
Organism: Balaenoptera ricei; assembly: GCF_028023285.1. Classification (NCBI taxonomy): domain Eukaryota; kingdom Metazoa; phylum Chordata; class Mammalia; order Artiodactyla; family Balaenopteridae; genus Balaenoptera; species Balaenoptera ricei. The sequence goes on from NC_082654.1 coordinate 80,141,380, forward strand.
ACCACTACTCCCACCAACACCACGAGCGCTCCTACTTCTACCACAGACAGTCCTACTCCTACCACCACCACGAGCGCTCCTACCTCTAAGGAAGTATCTAGTACTCTGAACACCACCACGAGCTCTCCTACTTCTACTAGAGAAACTACTACTACCAAGACCACGAACGCTCCTACTTCTTCCACAGACTGTGCAACTCCTACCACCACCAAGTGTGCTCCTACTTCTCACACAGAACATGCTGCTCCTACCACCACCACGAGCAAAACTACTTCTAACAGAGACCCTGCTACTCGTACCACCACGAGAGCACCTACTTCTACCACAGGCACGGCAACTCCTACCACCACAATGAGCGCTCCTAATTCAACCACAGAAACTAAAACACCCACCAGCACCACGAGCGCCCCTACTTCTAGTACAGACTCTAGTACTCCTACCACCAACAGGAACGCTCCTACTTCTACCACAGAAACTACTACTAATACCACGGGAACGAGCACAACAACTTCTACCACAGACAGATCTATTCCTACCACCACCACGAGTTCCCGTACTTCTACCACAGACAATACTACTACCTCCACCACGAGCACAAGTACTTCTAGCACATAAACTACTACTCCTACCACCACCACGAGTGCAACTACTACTACCACTGACACTACTACTCCTACCACCACCACGAGTGCGCATATTTCTACGAAAGACTTTACTACTCCTACCTGCCCCACGATCACCAGTCCTTCAACCACAGAAACTACTACACCTACCACCAACAGAAGAACACCTCCTTGTACCACACACCCTGTTACTCCTACCACCACCAAGAGCACTCCTACTTCTACCACAGAAACTACTACTCCAACCACCACAACCAACACTCCTACTTCTACTGCAGAAACTACTGCTCCTATCACCACCACGAGCGAACTACATCTGCCACAGACACTAGTACTCCTAACACCATCACGAGCGCTCCTACTTCTACCACAGACACTATTACTCCAAGAAGCACCATGAGCGATCTCCTCCCTCTACCACAGACACTACTCCTCCTAACAACACAACAAGCACTCCTACTTCTATCAAAGAAACTATTACCCTACCACCACCACGAGCGCTCGTACCTCTAACAAAGTATCTAGTACTCTGAACACCACCACGAGCTCTCCTACTTCTACTAGAGGAACTACTACTACCAAGACCACGAACGCTCCTATTTCTTCCACAGACTGTGCAACTCCTACCACCACCAAGTGCGCTCCTACTTCTCACACAGAACATGCTGCTCCTACCACCACCATGAGCAAAACTACTTCTAACAGAGACCCTGCTACTCGTACCACCACGAGAGCACCTACTTCTACCACAGGCACGGCAACTCCTACCACCACAATGAGCGCTCCTAATTCAACCACAGAAACTAAAACACCCACCAGCACCACGAGCGCACCTACTTCTAGTACAGACTCTAGTACTCCTACCACCAACAGGAACGCTCCTACTTCTACCACAGAAACTACTACTAATACCACGGGAACGAGCACAACAACTTCTACCACAGACAGAACTATTCCTACCACCACCACGAGTTCCCGTACTTCTACCACAGACAATACTACTACCTCCACCACGAGCACAAGTACTTCTAGCACATAAACTACTACTCCTACCACCACCACGAGTGCAACTAATACTACCACTGACACTACTACTCCTACCACCACAACGAGTGCGCATATTTCTATGAAAGACTTTACTACTCCTACCTGCCCCACGATCACCAGTCCTTCAACCACAGAAACTACTACACCTACCACCAACAGAAGAACACCTCCTTGTACCACACACCCTGTTATTCCTACCACCACCAAGAGCACTCCTACTTCTACCACAGAAACCACTACTCCAACAACCACAATGAACACTGCTACTTCTACTGCAGAAACTACTGCTCCTACCACCACCACGAACGAACTACATCTACCACTGACACTACTATGCCTAACACCATCACGAGCGCTCCTACTTCTACCACAGACACTATTACTCCAAGAAACACCATGAGCTCTCCTCCCTCTACCATAGACACTACTCTTCCTACCAACACAACGAGCGCTCCTACTTCTATCAAAGAAACTACTACCCTACCACCAACATGAACGCTCCTACTTCTACCACAGAACATGCAACTCAGACCACCACCACAAGTGTTACTACTTCTACCACAATACCTGCTTCTCCTACCACCACCGCGAGTGGATCCTCTTGTACCCCAAAACCTTCTACTCATACCAACACAACGAGAGCACCTACTTCTACCACAGGCCCTGCTACCTCTACCTCCATCACGAGAGATCCTATTTCTACAACAGAAACTACTACTCCTACCAACAGGAAGAGAGCTCCTACTTCTTCTACAGAAACTACTATTCCTACTACCACCACGAGCGCAACTACTTCTACCACAGACCGTACTACTCCTACCACCACCCCGAGTGTAAGTACTTCTACCACAGACACTACTGCTCTTACCACCACCACGAGTGCAAATACTTCTACCACAGACACTAGTGTTCCTACCACCAACACTGGTGCCAGTACTCTACCACAGAAACTACTACTCCTACACCCACCACGAGCGCAACTACTTCTACCACAGACATTTCTACTGCTATCACAACCATGAGCCTCCTACTTCTATCAGAGACCGTGCAATTACTACCAGGAGGACTAGCGCTCTTCCTTCTAACACAGACACTACTACGCCTACCTCCATCACTAGCCCTCCTACTTCTACCACCATACCTGCTACTTCTACCACCACCATGAGCACAACTACTTCTACCACAGACACTACGACTCCTGTCACCACCACGAATGCTCATACAAATACGAAACAGAATACTACTCCTACCACCCCCACGAGAACCACTGCTTCTAACACAGACACTACTACTCTTACCACTATCACGAGAGAACCTATGTGTACCACAGACCCTGCTATTCCTATCACCACCACGAGCACTGCGACTTCTACCACAGAAACTACTACTCGTAACACCACCATGGGCGCTCATACTTCTACCAAAGACACTACTACACCTTCAACCACCACGAGCGCTCATACTTCTACCAAAGACATTATTACTCCTAGAACCACTACGACCACCACTACTGCTATCACAAACACTACTAATTCTACCACAACCACGGGAGCACCTACTTCTACCACAGACCCTGATATTCCTACCAACACCCTGAGCGCTCCTACTTCTACCACAGAAACTACTACTACTACCACCAACACGAGCACTCCTATTTCTACCACGGAAACTACTAATTCTCCCTCCACCACGAGCACAGCTTCTACTACCACAGAGAACACTACTCTTACCACCACCACCAGTGCTCCTACTTCTACCACAGACACTACTACTCCAAGCACCTCCACGAGCACTCCTACATCTACCACAGACACTACTACTCCTACCAACAAAATGAGCACTCCTACTTCTACCAAAGAAACTACTACCCTACCACCACCATGAGCACTCCTACTTCTACCACAGAACATGCAACTCCAAGCACCACCACAGGCGATACTACTTCTAGCACAAAACCTGCTACTCCTACCACCACCACGAGTGCAACTACTTGTACCACAAAATATGCTACTCCTTCCAACACGACGAGAGCACCTACTTCTACCACAGGCCCTGCTACTCCTACCTCCATCACGAGCGATCATACTTCTACCCCAGAATCTACTGCTCCTACCACCAAGAGTGCTCCTACTTCCACCACAGAAACTACTAGTTCTCCCACCCCCACGAGCACAACTACTTCTACCAGAGCACTACTACTCCTACCACCAGAACGAGAGCCACTACTTCTACCCTAGAAACTACTACTACCACAAACACCACGAGTGCTTCTTGTTCTACCACAAAACCTGTTATGCCTACCACCACCACGAGCGATCCTACTTCTACCACAGACACTACTACACCTACCACCACCACGAGCAATCCTACTTCTACCACAGAATCAACTACTCCTAACACCACCACGAGCGCTCCTGCTTCTACCACAGAAAGTACTACTCCTACCACCAGCACGAGCGCAACAACTTCTACTACAGACACTAATACACCTACAACCAAGATGAGTGCTCCTACTTCTACCACAGTCACCACTACTCCCACCAACACCACGAGCGCTCCTACTTCTACCACAGACAGTCCTACTCCTACCACCACCACGAGCACTCCTACCTCTAAGGAAGTATCTAGTACTCTGAACACCACCACGAGCTCTCCTACTTCTACTAGAGGAACTACTACTACCAAGACCACGAGCGCTCCTATTTCTTCCACAGATTGTGCAACTCCTACCACCACCAAGTGCACTCCTACTTCTCACACAGAACATGCTGCTCCTACCACCACCACGAGCAAAACTACTTCTAACAGAGACCCTGCTACTCGTAACACCACCCTGAGAGCACCTACTTCTACCACAGGCACTGCAACTCCTACCACCACAATGAGCGCTCCTAATTCAACCACAGAAACTAAAACACCCACCAGCACCACGAGCGCCCCTACTTCTAGTACAGACTCTAGTACTCCTACCACCAACAGGAACGCTCCTACTTCTACCACAGAAACTAATACCAATACCACAGGAAGGAGCACAACAACTTCTACCACAGACAGAACTATTCCTACCACCACCACGAGTTCCCGTACGTCTACCACAGACAATACTACTACCTCCACCACGAGCACAAGTACTTCTAGCACATAAACTACTACTCCTACCACCAGCACGAGTACAACTACTACTACCACTGACACTACTACTCCTACCACCACCACGAGTGCGCATATTTCTACGAAAGACTTTACTACTCCTACCTGCCCCACGATCACCAGTCCTTCAACCACAGAAACTACTACACCTACCACCAACAGAAGAACACCTCCTTGTACCACACACCCTGTTACTCCTACCACCACCAAGAGCACTCCTACTTCTACCACAGAAACTACTACTCCAACCTCCACAACGAACACTCCGACTTCTACTGCAGAAAATACTGCTCCTATCACCACCACGAGCGAACTACATCTACCACAGACACTACTACTCCTAACACCATCACGAGCGCTCCTACTTCTACCACAGACACTATTACTCCAAGAAGCACCATGAGCGATCTCCTCCCTCTACCACAGCCACTACTCCTCCTAACAACACAACAAGCGCTCCTACTTTTATCAAGGAAACTATTACCCTACCACCACCACGAGCGCTCGTACCTCTAACAAAGTATCTAGTACTCTGAACACCACCACGAGCTCTCCTACTTCTACTAGAGGAACTACTACTACCAAGACCACGAGCGCTCCTATTTCTTCCACAGACTGTGCAACTCCTACCACCACCAAATGCGCTCCTACTTCTCAAACAGAACATGCTGCTCCTACCACCACCACGAGCAAAACTACTTCTAACAGAGACCTGCTACTCGTAACACCACCCTGAGAGCACCTACTTCTACCACAGGCACTGCAACTCCTACCACCACAATGAGCGCTCCTAATTCAACCACAGAAACAAAAACTCCCACCAGCACCACGAGCGCCCCTACTTCTACAACAGACACTAGTACTCCTAACACAACCAGGAACGCTCCTACTTCTACCACAGGAACTACTACTAATACCACGGGAACGAGTACAACAACTTCTACCACAGACAGTACTATTGCTACCACCACCACGAGCTCTCCTACTTCTGCCACAGACACTACTACTCCTATCACCATCACGAGTGCAACTACTACTACCACTGAAACTACTATTCCTACCACCACCATGACTGCACATATGTCTACGAAAGTCATTACTACTCCTACCAACCACACAATCACCAGTCCTTCTACCACAGAAACTACTACTCCTACCTCTACCACAAGAGCACCTACTAGTTCCACAGACCCTGTGACGCCTACCACCAGCAAGAGCACTCCTACTTCTACCACAGAAACCACTACTCCAACCACCACAACGAACACTGCTACTTCTACTGCAGAAACTACTGCTCCTACCACCACCACGAACGAACTACATCTACCACCGACACTACTATGCCTAACACCATCACGAGCGCTCCTACTTCTACCCCAGACACTATTACTCCAAGAAACACCATGAGCTCTCCTCCCTCTACCATAGACACTACTCCTCCTACCAACACAACGAGCGCTCCTACTTCTATCAAAGAAACTACTACCCTACCACCAACATGAACGCTCCTACTTCTACCACAGAACATGCAACTCAGACCACCACCACAAGTGTTACTATTTCTACCACAATACCTGTTTCTCCTACCACCACCGCGAGTGGATCTTTTGTACCCCAAATCCTTCTACTCCTACCAACACAACGAGAGCACCTACTTCTACCACAGGCCCTGCTACCTCTACCTCCATCACGAGCGATCCTATTTCTACAACAGAAACTACTACTCCTACCAACAGGAAGAGAGCTCCTACTTCTTCTACAGAAACTACTATTCCTACTACCACCACGAGCGCAACTACTTCTACCACAGACCGTACTACGCCTACCACCACCCCGAGTGTAAGTACTTCTACCACAGACACTACTGCTCTTACCACCACCACGAGTGCAAATACTTCTACCACAGACACTAGTGTTCCTACCACCAACACTGGTGCCAGTACTTCTACCACAGAAACTACTACTCCTACACCCACCACGAGCGCAACTACTTCTACCACAGACATTTCTACTGCTATCACAACCATGAGCCTCCTACTTCTATCAGAGACCGTGCAATTACTACCAGGAGGACTAGCGCTCTTCCTTCTAACACAGACACTACTACGCCTACCTCCATCACTAGCCCTCCTACTTCTACCACCATACCTGCTACTTCTACCACCACCATGAGCACAACTACTTCTACCACAGACACTACGACTCCTGTCACCACCACGAATGCTCATACAAATACGAAACAGAATACTACTCCTACCACCCCCACGAGAACCACTGCTTCTAACACAGACACTACTACTCTTACCACTATCACGAGAGAACCTATGTGTACCACAGACCCTGCTATTCCTATCACCACCACGAGCACTGCGACTTCTACCACAGAAACTACTACTCGTAACACCACCATGGGCGCTCATACTTCTACCAAAGACACTACTACACCTTCAACCACCACGAGCGCTCATACTTCTACCAAAGACATTATTACTCCTAGAACCACTACGACCACCACTACTGCTATCACAAACACTACTAATTCTACCACAACCACGGGAGCACCTACTTCTACCACAGACCCTGATATTCCTACCAACACCCTGAGCGCTCCTACTTCTACCACAGAAACTACTACTACTACCACCAACACGAGCACTCCTATTTCTACCACGGAAACTACTAATTCTCCCTCCACCACGAGCACAGCTTCTACTACCACAGAGAACACTACTCTTACCACCACCACCAGTGCCCCTACTTCTACCACAGACACTACTACTCCAAGCACCTCCACGAGCACTCCTACATCTACCACAGACACTACTACTCCTACCAACAAAATGAGCACTCCTACTTCTACCAAAGAAACTACTACCCTACCAGCACCATGAGCACTCCTACTTCTACCACAGAACATGCAACTCCAAGCACCACCACAGGCGATACTACTTCTAGCACAAAACCTGCTACTCCTACCACCACCACGAGTGCAACTACTTGTACCACAAAATATGCTACTCCTTCCAACACGACGAGAGCACCTACTTCTACCACAGGCCCTGCTACTCCTACCTCCATCACGAGCGATCATACTTCTACCCCAGAATCTACTGCTCCTACCACCAAGAGTGCTCCTACTTCCACCACAGAAACTACTAGTTCTCCCACCCCCACGAGCACAACTACTTCTACCAGAGCACTACTACTCCTACCACCAGAACGAGAGCCACTACTTCTACCCTAGAAACTACTACTACCACAAACACCACGAGTGCTTCTTGTTCTACCACAAAACCTGTTATGCCTACCACCACCACGAGCGATCCTACTTCTACCACAGACACTACTACACCTACCACCACCACGAGCAATCCTACTTCTACCACAGAATCAACTACTCCTAACACCACCACAAGCGCTCCTGCTTCTACCACAGAAAGTACTACTCCTACCACCAGCACGAGCGCAACAACTTCTACTACAGACACTAATACACCTACAACCAAGATGAGTGCTCCTACTTCTACCACAGTCACCACTACTCCCACCAACACCACGAGCGCTCCTACTTCTACCACAGACAGTCCTACTCCTACCACCACCACGAGCGCTCCTACCTCTAAGGAAGTATCTAGTACTCTGAACACCACCACGAGCTCTCCTAATTCTACTAGAGAAACGACTACTACCAAGACCACGAACGCTCCTACTTCTTCCACAGACTGTGCAACTCCTACCACCACCAAGTGCGCTCCTACTTCTAACACAGAACATGCTGCTCCTACCACCACCACGAGCAAAACTACTTCTAACAGAGACCCTGCTACTCGTACCACCACGAGAGCACCTACTTCTACCACAGGCACGGCAACTCCTACCACCACAATGAGCACTCCTAATTCAACCACAGAAACTAAAACACCCACCAGCACCACGAGCGCCCCTACTTCTAGTACAGACTCTAGTACTCCTACCACCAACAGGAACGCTCCTACTTCTACCACAGAAACTAATACCAATACCACAGGAAGGAGCACAACAACTTCTACCACAGACAGAACTATTCCTACCACCACCACGAGTTCCCGTACTTCTACCACAGACAATACTACTACCTCCACCACGAGCACAAGTACTTCTAGCACATAAACTACTACTCCTACCACCAGCACGAGTGCAACTACTACTACCACTGACACTACTACTCCTACCACCACCACGAGTGCGCATATTTCTACAAAAGACTTTACTACTCCTACCTGCCCCACGATCACCAGTCCTTCAACCACAGAAACTACTACACCTACCACCAACAGAAGAACACCTCCTTGTACCACACACCCTGTTACTCCTACCACCACCAAGAGCACTCCTACTTCTACCACAGAAACTACTACTCCAACCACCACAACGAACACTCCGACTTCTACTGCAGAAAATACTGCTCCTATCACCACCACGAGCGAACTACATCTACCACAGACACTACTACTCCTAACACCATCACGAGCGCTCCTACTTCTACCACAGACACTATTACTCCAAGAAGCACCATGAGCGATCTCCTCCCTCTACCACAGACACTACTCCTCCTAACAACACAACAAGCGCTCCTACTTTTATCAAGGAAACTATTACCCTACCACCACCACGAGCGCTCGTACCTCTAACAAAGTATCTAGTACTCTGAACACCACCACGAGCTCTCCTACTTCTACTAGAGGAACTACTACTACCAAGACCACGAGCGCTCCTATTTCTTCCACAGACTGTGCAACTCCTACCACCACCAAATGCGCTCCTACTTCTCAAACAGAACATGCTGCTCCTACCACCACCACGAGCAAAACTACTTCTAACAGAGACCTGCTACTCGTAACACCACCCTGAGAGCACCTACTTCTACCACAGGCACTGCAACTCCTACCACCACAATGAGCGCTCCTAATTCAACCACAGAAACAAAAACTCCCACCAGCACCACGAGCGCCCCTACTTCTACAACAGACACTAGTACTCCTAACACAACCAGGAACGCTCCTACTTCTACCACAGGAACTACTACTAATACCACGGGAACGAGTACAACAACTTCTACCACAGACAGTACTATTGCTACCACCACCATGAGCTCTCCTACTTCTGCCACAGACACTACTACTCCTACCACCATCACGAGTGCAACTACTACTACCACTGAAACTACTATTCCTACCACCACCATGACTGCACATATGTCTACGAAAGTCATTACTACTCCTACCAACCACACAATCACCAGTCCTTCTACCACAGAAACTACTACTCCTACCTCCACCACAAGAGCACCTACTAGTTCCACAGACCCTGTGACTCCTACCACCACCAAGAGCACTCCTACTTCTACCACAGAAACCACTACTCCAACCACCACAACGAACACTGCTACTTCTACTGCAGAAACTACTGCTCCTACCACCACCACGAACGAACTACATCTACCACCGACACTACTATGCCTAACACCATCACGAGCGCTCCTACTTCTACCCCAGACACTATTACTCCAAGAAACACCATGAGCTCTCCTCCCTCTACCATAGACACTACTCCTCCTACCAACACAACGAGCGCTCCTACTTCTATCAAAGAAACTACTACCCTACCACCACCATGAACGCTCCTACTTCTACCACAGAACATGCAACGCATACCACCACCACAAGTGTTACTACTTCTACCACAATACCTGCTTCTCCCACCACCACCGCGAGTGGATCTTCTTGTACCCCAAAACCTTCTACTCCTACCAACACAACGAGAGCACCTACTTCTACCACAGGCCCTGCTACCTCTACCTCCATCACGAGCGATCCTATTTCTACAACAGAAACTACTACTCCTACCAACAGGAAGAGAGCTCCTACTTCTTCTACAGAAACTACTATTCCTACTACCACCACGAGCGCAACTACTTCTACCACAGACCGTACTACTCCTACCACCACCCCGAGTGTAAGTACTTCTACCACAGACACTACTGCTCTTACCACCACCACGAGTGCAAATACTTCTACCACAGACACTAGTGTTCCTACCACCAACACTGGTGCCAGTACTTCTACCACAGAAACTACTACTCCTACACCCACCACGAGCGCAACTACTTCTACCACAGACATTTCTACTGCTATCACAACCATGAGCCTCCTACTTCTATCAGAGACCGTGCAATTACTACCAGGAGGACTAGCGCTCTTCCTTCTAACACAGACACTACTACGCCTACCTCCATCACTAGCCCTCCTACTTCTACCACCATACCTGCTACTTCTACCACCACCATGAGCACAACTACTTCTACCACAGACACTACAACTCCTGTCACCACCACGAATGCTCATACAAATACGAAACAGAATACTACTCCTACCACCCCCACGAGAACCACTGCTTCTAACACAGACACTACTACTCTTACCACTATCACGAGAGAACCTATGTGTACCACAGACCCTGCTATTCCTATCACCACCACGAGCACTGCGACTTCTACCACAGAAACTACTACTCGTAACACCACCATGGGCGCTCATACTTCTACCAAAGACACTACTACACCTTCAACCACCACGAGCGCTCATACTTCTACCAAAGACATTATTACTCCTAGAACCACTACGACCACCACTACTGCTATCACAAACACTACTAATTCTACCACAACCACGGGAGCACCTACTTCTACCACAGACCCTGATATTCCTACCAACACCCTGAGCGCTCCTACTTCTACCACAGAAACTACTACTACTACCACCAACACGAGCACTCCTATTTCTACCACGGAAACTACTAATTCTCCCTCCACCACGAGCACAGCTTCTACTACCACAGAGAACACTACTCTTACCACCACCACCAGTGCCCCTACTTCTACCACAGACACTACTACTCCAAGCACCTCCACGAGCACTCCTACATCTACCACAGACACTACTACTCCTACCAACAAAATGAGCACTCCTACTTCTACCAAAGAAACTACTACCCTACCAGCACCATGAGCACTCCTACTTCTACCACAGAACATGCAACTCCAAGCACCACCACAGGCGATACTACTTCTAGCACAAAACCTGCTACTCCTACCACCACCACGAGTGCAACTACTTGTACCACAAAATATGCTACTCCTTCCAACACGACGAGAGCACCTACTTCTACCACAGGCCCTGCTACTCCTACCTCCATCACGAGCGATCATACTTCTACCCCAGAATCTACTGCTCCTACCACCAAGAGTGCTCCTACTTCCACCACAGAAACTACTAGTTCTCCCACCCCCACGAGCACAACTACTTCTACCAGAGCACTACTACTCCTACCACCAGAACGAGAGCCACTACTTCTACCCTAGAAACTACTACTACCACAAACACCACGAGTGCTTCTTGTTCTACCACAAAACCTGTTATGCCTACCACCACCACGAGCGATCCTACTTCTACCACAGACACTACTACACCTACCACCACCACGAGCAATCCTACTTCTACCACAGAATCAACTACTCCTAACACCACCACAAGCGCTCCTGCTTCTACCACAGAAACTACTACTCCTACCACCAGCACGAGCGCAACAACTTCTACTACAGACACTAATACACCTACAACCAAGATGAGTGCTCCTACTTCTACCACAGTCACCACTACTCCCACCAACACCACGAGCGCTCCTACTTCTACCACAGACAGTCCTACTCCTACCACCACCACGAGCGCTCCTACCTCTAAGGAAGTATCTAGTACTCTGAACACCAGCACGAGCTCTCCTAATTCTACTAGAGAAACGACTACTACCAAGACCACGAACGCTCCTACTTCTTCCACAGACTGTGCAACTCCTACCACCACCAAGTGCGCTCCTACTTCTAACACAGAACATGCTGCTCCTACCACCACCACGAGCAAAACTACTTCTAACAGAGACCCTGCTACTCGTACCACCACGAGAGCACCTACTTCTACCACAGGCACGGCAACTCCTACCACCACAATGAGCGCTCCTAATTCAACCACAGAAACTAAAACACCCACCAGCACCACGAGCGCCCCTACTTCTAGTACAGACTCTAGTACTCCTACCACCAACAGGAACGCTCCTACTTCTACCACAGAAACTAATACCAATACCACAGGAAGGAGCACAACAACTTCTACCACAGACAGAACTATTCCTACCACCACCACGAGTTCCCGTACTTCTACCACAGACAATACTACTACCTCCACCACGAGCACAAGTACTTCTAGCACATAAACTACTACTCCTACCACCAGCACGAGTGCAACTACTACTACCACTGACACTACTACTCCTACCACCACCACGAGTGCGCATATTTCTACAAAAGACTTTACTACTCCTACCTGCCCCACGATCACCAGTCCTTCAACCACAGAAACTACTACACCTACCACCAACAGAAGAACACCTCCTTGTACCACACACCCTGTTACTCCTACCACCACCAAGAGCACTCCTACTTCTACCACAGAAACTACTACTCCAACCACCACAACGAACACTCCGACTTCTACTGCAGAAAATACTGCTCCTATCACCACCACGAGCGAACTACATCTACCACAGACACTACTACTCCTAACACCATCACGAGCGCTCCTACTTCTACCACAGACACTATTACTCCAAGAAGCACCATGAGCGATCTCCTCCCTCTACCACAGACACTACTCCTCCTAACAACACAACAAGCGCTCCTACTTTTATCAAGGAAACTATTACCCTACCACCACCACGAGCGCTCGTACCTCTAACAAAGTATCTAGTACTCTGAACACCACCACGAGCTCTCCTACTTCTACTAGAGGAACTACTACTACCAAGACCACGAGCGCTCCTATTTCTTCCACAGACTGTGCAACTCCTACCACCACCAAATGCGCTCCTACTTCTCAAACAGAACATGCTGCTCCTACCACCACCACGAGCAAAACTACTTCTAACAGAGACCTGCTACTCGTAACACCACCCTGAGAGCACCTACTTCTACCACAGGCACTGCAACTCCTACCACCACAATGAGCGCTCCTAATTCAACCACAGAAACAAAAACTCCCACCAGCACCACGAGCGCCCCTACTTCTACAACAGACACTAGTACTCCTAACACAACCAGGAACGCTCCTACTTCTACCACAGGAACTACTACTAATACCACGGGAACGAGTACAACAACTTCTACCACAGACAGTACTATTGCTACCACCACCATGAGCTCTCCTACTTCTGCCACAGACACTACTACTCCTACCACCATCACGAGTGCAACTACTACTACCACTGAAACTACTATTCCTACCACCACCATGACTGCACATATGTCTACGAAAGTCATTACTACTCCTACCAACCACACAATCACCAGTCCTTCTACCACAGAAACTACTACTCCTACCTCCACCACAAGAGCACCTACTAGTTCCACAGACCCTGTGACTCCTACCACCACCAAGAGCACTCCTACTTCTACCACAGAAACCACTACTCCAACCACCACAACGAACACTGCTACTTCTACTGCAGAAACTACTGCTCCTACCACCACCACGAACGAACTACATCTACCACCGACACTACTATGCCTAACACCATCACGAGCGCTCCTACTTCTACCCCAGACACTATTACTCCAAGAAACACCATGAGCTCTCCTCCCTCTACCATAGACACTACTCCTCCTACCAACACAACAAGCGCTCCTACTTCTATCAAAGAAACTACTACCCTACCACCACCATGAACGCTCCTACTTCTACCACAGAACATGCAACGCATACCACCACCACAAGTGTTACTACTTCTACCACAATACCTGCTTCTCCCACCACCACCGCGAGTGGATCTTCTTGTACCCCAAAACCTTCTACTCCTACCAACACAACGAGAGCACCTACTTCTACCACAGGCCCTGCTACCTCTACCTCCATCACGAGCGATCCTATTTCTACAACAGAAACTACTACTCCTACCAACAGGAAGAGAGCTCCTACTTCTTCTACAGAAACTACTATTCCTACTACCACCACGAGCGCAACTACTTCTACCACAGACCGTACTACTCCTACCACCACCCCGAGTGTAAGTACTTCTACCACAGACACTACTGCTCTTACCACCACCACGAGTGCAAATACTTCTACCACAGACACTAGTGTTCCTACCACCAACACTGGTGCCAGTACTTCTACCACAGAAACTACTACTCCTACACCCACCACGAGCGCAACTACTTCTACCACAGACATTTCTACTGCTATCACAACCATGAGCCTCCTACTTCTATCAGAGACCGTGCAATTACTACCAGGAGGACTAGCGCTCTTCCTTCTAACACAGACACTACTACGCCTACCTCCATCACTAGCCCTCCTACTTCTACCACCATACCTGCTACTTCTACCACCACCATGAGCACAACTACTTCTACCACAGACACTACGACTCCTGTCACCACCACGAATGCTCATACAAATACGAAACAGAATACTACTCCTACCACCCCCACGAGAACCACTGCTTCTAACACAGACACTACTACTCTTACCACTATCACGAGAGAACCTATGTGTACCACAGACCCTGCTATTCCTATCACCACCACGAGCACTGCGACTTCTACCACAGAAACTACTACTCGTAACACCACCATGGGCGCTCATACTTCTACCAAAGACACTACTACACCTTCAACCACCACGAGCGCTCATACTTCTACCAAAGACATTATTACTCCTAGAACCACTACGACCACCACTACTGCTATCACAAACACTACTAATTCTACCACAACCACGGGAGCACCTACTTCTACCACAGACCCTGATATTCCTACCAACACCCTGAGCGCTCCTACTTCTACCACAGAAACTACTACTACTACCACCAACACGAGCACTCCTATTTCTACCACGGAAACTACTAATTCTCCCTCCACCACGAGCACAGCTTCTACTACCACAGAGAACACTACTCTTACCACCACCACCAGTGCCCCTACTTCTACCACAGACACTACTACTCCAAGCACCTCCACGAGCACTCCTACATCTACCACAGACACTACTACTCCTACCAACAAAATGAGCACTCCTACTTCTACCAAAGAAACTACTACCCTACCAGCACCATGAGCACTCCTACTTCTACCACAGAACATGCAACTCCAAGCACCACCACAGGCGATACTACTTCTAGCACAAAACCTGCTACTCCTACCACCACCACGAGTGCAACTACTTGTACCACAAAATATGCTACTCCTTCCAACACGACGAGAGCACCTACTTCTACCACAGGCCCTGCTACTCCTACCTCCATCACGAGCGATCATACTTCTACCCCAGAATCTACTGCTCCTACCACCAAGAGTGCTCCTACTTCCACCACAGAAACTACTAGTTCTCCCACCCCCACGAGCACAACTACTTCTACCAGAGCACTACTACTCCTACCACCAGAACGAGAGCCACTACTTCTACCCTAGAAACTACTACTACCACAAACACCACGAGTGCTTCTTGTTCTACCACAAAACCTGTTATGCCTACCACCACCACGAGCGATCCTACTTCTACCACAGACACTACTACACCTACCACCACCACGAGCAATCCTACTTCTACCACAGAATCAACTACTCCTAACACCACCACAAGCGCTCCTGCTTCTACCACAGAAACTACTACTCCTACCACCAGCACGAGCGCAACAACTTCTACTACAGACACTAATACACCTACAACCAAGATGAGTGCTCCTACTTCTACCACAGTCACCACTACTCCCACCAACACCACGAGCGCTCCTACTTCTACCACAGACAGTCCTACTCCTACCACCACCACGAGCGCTCCTACCTCTAAGGAAGTATCTAGTACTCTGAACACCAGCACGAGCTCTCCTAATTCTACTAGAGAAACGACTACTACCAAGACCACGAACGCTCCTACTTCTTCCACAGACTGTGCAACTCCTACCACCACCAAGTGCGCTCCTACTTCTAACACAGAACATGCTGCTCCTACCACCACCACGAGCAAAACTACTTCTAACAGAGACCCTGCTACTCGTACCACCACGAGAGCACCTACTTCTACCACAGGCACGGCAACTCCTACCACCACAATGAGCGCTCCTAATTCAACCACAGAAACTAAAACACCCACCAGCACCACGAGCGCCCCTACTTCTAGTACAGACTCTAGTACTCCTACCACCAACAGGAACGCTCCTACTTCTACCACAGAAACTAATACCAATACCACAGGAAGGAGCACAACAACTTCTACCACAGACAGAACTATTCCTACCACCACCACGAGTTCCCGTACTTCTACCACAGACAATACTACTACCTCCACCACGAGCACAAGTACTTCTAGCACATAAACTACTACTCCTACCACCAGCACGAGTGCAACTACTACTACCACTGACACTACTACTCCTACCACCACCACGAGTGCGCATATTTCTACAAAAGACTTTACTACTCCTACCTGCCCCACGATCACCAGTCCTTCAACCACAGAAACTACTACACCTACCACCAACAGAAGAACACCTCCTTGTACCACACACCCTGTTACTCCTACCACCACCAAGAGCACTCCTACTTCTACCACAGAAACTACTACTCCAACCACCACAACGAACACTCCGACTTCTACTGCAGAAAATACTGCTCCTATCACCACCACGAGCGAACTACATCTACCACAGACACTACTACTCCTAACACCATCACGAGCGCTCCTACTTCTAACACAGACACTATTACTCCAAGAAGCACCATGAGCGATCTCCTCCCTCTACCACAGACACTACTCCTCCTAACAACACAACAAGCGCTCCTACTTTTATCAAGGAAACTATTACCCTACCACCACCACGAGCGCTCGTACCTCTAACAAAGTATCTAGTACTCTGAACACCACCACGAGCTCTCCTACTTCTACTAGAGGAACTACTACTACCAAGACCACGAGCGCTCCTATTTCTTCCACAGACTGTGCAACTCCTACCACCACCAAATGCGCTCCTACTTCTCAAACAGAACATGCTGCTCCTACCACCACCACGAGCAAAACTACTTCTAACAGAGACCTGCTACTCGTAACACCACCCTGAGAGCACCTACTTCTACCACAGGCACTGCAACTCCTACCACCACAATGAGCGCTCCTAATTCAACCACAGAAACAAAAACTCCCACCAGCACCACTAGCGCCCCTACTTCTACAACAGACACTAGTACTCCTAACACAACCAGGAACGCTCCTACTTCTACCACAGGAACTACTACTAATACCACGGGAACGAGTACAACAACTTCTACCACAGACAGTACTATTGCTACCACCACCACGAGCTCTCCTACTTCTGCCACAGACACTACTACTCCTACCACCATCACGAGTGCAACTACTACTACCACTGAAACTACTATTCCTACCACCACCATGACTGCACATATGTCTACGAAAGTCATTACTACTCCTACCAACCACACAATCACCAGTCCTTCTACCACAGAAACTACTACTCCTACCTCCACCACAAGAGCACCTACTAGTTCCACAGACCCTGTGACTCCTACCACCACCAAGAGCACTCCTACTTCTACCACAGAAACCACTACTCCAACCACCACAACGAACACTGCTACTTCTGCTGCAGAAACTACTGCTCCTACCACCACCACGAACGAACTACATCTACCACCGACACTACTATGCCTAACACCATCACGAGCGCTCCTACTTCTACCCCAGACACTATTACTCCAAGAAACACGATGAGCTCTCCTCCCTCTACCATAGACACTACTCCTCCTACCAACACAACGAGCGCTCCTACTTCTATCAAAGAAACTACTACCCTACCACCAACATGAACGCTCCTACTTCTACCACAGAACATGCAACTCAGACCACCACCACAAGTGTTACTACTTCTACCACAATACCTGTTTCTCCTACCACCACCGCGAGTGGATCTTTTTGTACCCCAAATCCTTCTACTCCTACCAACACAACGAGAGCACCTACTTCTACCACAGGCCCTGCTACCTCTACCTCCATCACGAGCGATCCTATTTCTACAACAGAAACTACTACTCCTACCAACAGGAAGAGAGCTCCTACTTCTTCTACAGAAACTACTATTCCTACTACCACCACGAGCGCAACTACTTCTACCACAGACCGTACTACGCCTACCACCACCCCGAGTGTAAGTACTTCTACCACAGACACTACTGCTCTTACCACCACCACGAGTGCAAATACTTCTACCACAGACACTAGTGTTCCTACCACCAACACTGGTGCCAGTACTTCTACCACAGAAACTACTACTCCTACACCCACCACGAGCGCAACTACTTCTACCACAGACATTTCTACTGCTATCACAACCATGAGCCTCCTACTTCTATCAGAGACCGTGCAATTACTACCAGGAGGACTAGCGCTCTTCCTTCTAACACAGACACTACTACGCCTACCTCCATCACTAGCCCTCCTACTTCTACCACCATACCTGCTACTTCTACCACCACCATGAGCACAACTACTTCTACCACAGACACTACGACTCCTGTCACCACCACGAATGCTCATACAAATACGAAACAGAATACTACTCCTACCACCCCCACGAGAACCACTGCTTCTAACACAGACACTACTACTCTTACCACTATCACGAGAGAACCTATGTGTACCACAGACCCTGCTATTCCTATCACCACCACGAGCACTGCGACTTCTACCACAGAAACTACTACTCGTAACACCACCATGGGCGCTCATACTTCTACCAAAGACACTACTACACCTTCAACCACCACGAGCGCTCATACTTCTACCAAAGACATTATTACTCCTAGAACCACTACGACCACCACTACTGCTATCACAAACACTACTAATTCTACCACAACCACGGGAGCACCTACTTCTACCACAGACCCTGATATTCCTACCAACACCCTGAGCGCTCCTACTTCTACCACAGAAACTACTACTACTACCACCAACACGAGCACTCCTATTTCTACCACGGAAACTACTAATTCTCCCTCCACCACGAGCACAGCTTCTACTACCACAGAGAACACTACTCTTACCACCACCACCAGTGCCCCTACTTCTACCACAGACACTACTACTCCAAGCACCTCCACGAGCACTCCTACATCTACCACAGACACTACTACTCCTACCAACAAAATGAGCACTCCTACTTCTACCAAAGAAACTACTACCCTACCAGCACCATGAGCACTCCTACTTCTACCACAGAACATGCAACTCCAAGCACCACCACAGGCGATACTACTTCTAGCACAAAACCTGCTACTCCTACCACCACCACGAGTGCAACTACTTGTACCACAAAATATGCTACTCCTTCCAACACGACGAGAGCACCTACTTCTACCACAGGCCCTGCTACTCCTACCTCCATCACGAGCGATCATACTTCTACCCCAGAATCTACTGCTCCTACCACCAAGAGTGCTCCTACTTCTACCAAAGAAACTACTAGTTCTCCCACCCCCACGAGCACAACTACTTCTACCAGAACACTACTACTCCTACCACCAGAACGAGAGCCACTACTTCTACCCTAGAAACTACTACTACCACAAACACCACGAGTGCTTCTTCTTCTACCACAAAACCTGTTATGCCTACCACCACCACGAGCGATCCTACTTCTACCACAGACACTACTACACCTACCACCACCACGAGCAATCCTAATTCTACCACAGAATCAACTACTCCTAACACAACCACGAGCGCTCCTGCTTCTACCACAGAAAGTACTACTCCTACCACCAGCACGAGCGCAACAACTTCTACTACAGACACTAATACACCTACAACCAAGATGAGTGCTCCTACTTCTACCACAGTCACCACTACTCCCACCAACACCACGAGCGCTCCTACTTCTACCACAGACAGTCCTACTCCTACCACCACCACGAGCGCTCCTACCTCTAAGGAAGTATCTAGTACTCTGAACACCACCACGAGCTCTCCTACTTCTACTAGAGAAACTACTACTACCAAGACCACGAACGCTCCTACTTCTTCCACAGACTGCGCAACTCCTACCACCACCAAGTGTGCTCCTACTTCTAACACAGAACATGCTGCTCCTACCACCACCACGAGCAAAACTACTTCTAACAGAGACCCTGCTACTCGTACCACCACGAGAGCACCGACTTCTACCACAGGCACGGCAACTCCTACCACCACAATGAGCGCTCCTAATTCAACCACAGAAACTAAAACACCCACCAGCACCACGAGCGCCCCTACTTCTAGTACAGACTCTAGTACTCCTACCACCAACAGGATCGCTCCTACTTCTACCACAGAAACTACTACTAATACCACGGGAACGAGCACAACAACTTCTACCACAGACAGAACTATTCCTACCACCTCCACGAGTTCCCGTACTTCTACCACAGACAATACTACTACCTCCACCACGAGCACAAGTACTTCTAGCACATAAACTACTACTCCTACCACCAGCACGAGTGCAACTACTACTACCACTGACACTACTACTCCTACCACCACCACGAGTGCGCATATTTCTACGAAAGACTTTACTACTCCTACCTGCCCCACGATCACCAGTCCTTCAACCACAGAAACTACTACACCTACCACCAACAGAAGAACACCTCCTTGTACCGCACACCCTGTTACTCCTACCACCACCAAGAGCACTCCTACTTCTACCACAGAAACTACTACTCCAACCACCACAACGAACACTCCTACTTCTACTGCAGAAAATACTGCTCCTATCACCACCACGAGCGAACTACATCTACCACAGACACTACTACTCCTAACACCATCACGAGCGCTCCTACTTCTACCACAGACACTATTACTCCAAGAAGCACCATGAGTGATCTCCTCCCTCTACCACAGACACTACTCCTCCTAACAACACAACAAGCGCTCCTACTTCTATCAAAGAAACTATTACCCTACCACCACCACGAGCGCTCGTACCTCTAACAAAGTATCTAGTACTCTGAACACCACAACGAGCTCTCCTACTTCTACTAGAGGAACTACTACTACCAAGACCACGAACGCTCCTATTTCTTCCACAGACTGTGCAACTCCTACCACCACCAAGTGTGCTCCTACTTCTCACACAGAACATGCTGCTCCTACCACCACCACGAGCAAAACTACTTCTAACAGAGCCCCTGCTACTCGTACCACCACGAGAGCACCTACTTCTACCACCGGCACGGCAACTCCTACCACCGCAAAGAGCGCTCCTAATTCAACCACAGAAACTAAAACACCCACCAGCACCACGAGCGCCCCTACTTCTAGTACAGACTCTAGTACTCCTACCACCAACAGGAACGCTCCTACTTTTACCACAGAAACTACTACTAATACCACGGGAACGAGCACAACAACTTCTACCACAGACAGAACTATTCCTACCACCACCACGAGTTCCCGTACTTCTACCACAGACAATACTACTACCTCCACCACGAGCACAAGTACTTCTAGCACATAAACTATTACTCCTACCACCATCACGAGTGCAACTACTACTACCACTGACACTACTACTCCTACCACCACCACGAGTGCGCATATTTCTACGAAAGACTTTACTACTCCTACCTGCCCCACGATCACCAGTCCTTCAACCACAGAAACTACTACACCTACCACCAACAGAAGAACACCTCCTTGTACCACACACCCTGTTACTCCTACCACCACCAAGAGCACTCCTACTTCTACCACAGAAACTATTACTCCAACCACCACAACGAACACTCCGACTTCTACTGCAGAAAATACTGCTCCTATCACCACCACGAGCGAACTACATCTACCACAGACACTACTACTCCTAACACCATCACGAGCGCTCCTACTTCTACCACAGACACTATTACTCCAAGAAGCACCATGAGCGATCTCCTCCCTCTACCACAGACACTACTCCTCCTAACAACACAACAAGCGCTCCTACTTTTATCAAGGAAACTATTACCTTACCACCACCACGAGCGCTCGTACCTCTAACAAAGTATCTAGTACTCTGAACACCACCACGAGCTCTCCTACTTCTACTAGAGGAACTACTACTACCAAGACCACGAGCGCTCCTATTTCTTCCACAGACTGTGCAACTCCTACCACCACCAAATGCGCTCCTACTTCTCAAACAGAACATGCTGCTCCTACCACCACCACGAGCAAAACTACTTCTAACAGAGACCTGCTACTCGTAACACCACCCTGAGAGCACCTACTTCTACCACAGGCACTGCAACTCCTACCACCACAATGAGCGCTCCTAATTCAACCACAGAAACAAAAACTCCCACCAGCACCACGAGCGCCCCTACTTCTACAACAGACACTAGTACTCCTAACACAACCAGGAACGCTCCTACTTCTACCACAGGAACTACTACTAATACCACGGGAACGAGTACAACAACTTCTACCACAGACAGTACTATTGCTACCACCACCACGAGCTCTCCTACTTCTGCCACAGACACTACTACTCCTACCACCATCACGAGTGCAACTACTACTACCACTGAAACTACTATTCCTACCACCACCATGACTGCACATATGTCTACGAAAGTCATTACTACTCCTACCAACCACACAATCACCAGTCCTTCTACCACAGAAACTACTACTCCTACCTCCACCACAAGAGCACCTACTAGTTCCACAGACCCTGTGACTCCTACCACCACCAAGAGCACTCCTACTTCTACCACAGAAACCACTACTCCAACCACCACAACGAACACTGCTACTTCTACTGCAGAAACTACTGCTCCTACCACCACCACGAACGAACTACATCTACCACCGACACTACTATGCCTAACACCATCACGAGCGCTCCTACTTCTACCCCAGACACTATTACTCCAAGAAACACCATGAGCTCTCCTCCCTCTACCATAGACACTACTCCTCCTACCAACACAACGAGCGCTCCTACTTCTATCAAAGAAACTACTACCCTACCACCAACATGAACGCTCCTACTTCTACCACAGAACATGCAACTCAGACCACCACCACAAGTGTTACTACTTCTACCACAATACCTGTTTCTCCTACCACCACCGCGAGTGGATCTTTTTGTACCCCAAATCCTTCTACTCCTACCAACACAACGAGAGCACCTACTTCTACCACAGGCCCTGCTACCTCTACCTCCATCACGAGCGATCCTATTTCTACAACAGAAACTACTACTCCTACCAACAGGAAGAGAGCTCCTACTTCTTCTACAGAAACTACTATTCCTACTACCACCACGAGCGCAACTACTTCTACCACAGACCGTACTACTCCTACCACCACCCCGAGTGTAAGTACTTCTACCACAGACACTACTGCTCTTACCACCACCACGAGTGCAAATACTTCTACCACAGACACTAGTGTTCCTACCACCAACACTGGTGCCAGTACTTCTACCACAGAAACTACTACTCCTACACCCACCACGAGCGCAACTACTTCTACCACAGACATTTCTACTGCTATCACAACCATGAGCCTCCTACTTCTATCAGAGACCGTGCAATTACTACCAGGAGGACTAGCGCTCTTCCTTCTAACACAGACACTACTACGCCTACCTCCATCACTAGCCCTCCTACTTCTACCACCATACCTGCTACTTCTACCACCACCATGAGCACAACTACTTCTACCACAGACACTACGACTCCTGTCACCACCACGAATGCTCATACAAATACGAAACAGAATACTACTCCTACCACCCCCACGAGAACCACTGCTTCTAACACAGACACTACTACTCTTACCACTATCACGAGAGAACCTATGTGTACCACAGACCCTGCTATTCCTATCACCACCACGAGCACTGCGACTTCTACCACAGAAACTACTACTCGTAACACCACCATGGGCGCTCATACTTCTACCAAAGACACTACTACACCTTCAACCACCACGAGCGCTCATACTTCTACCAAAGACATTATTACTCCTAGAACCACTACGACCACCACTACTGCTATCACAAACACTACTAATTCTACCACAACCACGGGAGCACCTACTTCTACCACAGACCCTGATATTCCTACCAACACCCTGAGCGCTCCTACTTCTACCACAGAAACTACTACTACTACCACCAACACGAGCACTCCTATTTCTACCACGGAAACTACTAATTCTCCCTCCACCACGAGCACAGCTTCTACTACCACAGAGAACACTACTCTTACCACCACCACCAGTGCTCCTACTTCTACCACAGACACTACTACTCCAAGCACCTCCACGAGCACTCCTACATCTACCACAGACACTACTACTCCTACCAACAAAATGAGCACTCCTACTTCTACCAAAGAAACTACTACCCTACCAGCACCATGAGCACTCCTACTTCTACCACAGAACATGCAACTCCAAGCACCACCACAGGCGATACTACTTCTAGCACAAAACCTGCTACTCCTACCACCACCACGAGTGCAACTACTTGTACCACAAAATATGCTACTCCTTCCAACACGACGAGAGCACCTACTTCTACCACAGGCCCTGCTACTCCTACCTCCATCACGAGCGATCATACTTCTATCCCAGAATCTACTGCTCCTACCACCAAGAGTGCTCCTACTTCCACCACAGAAACTACTAGTTCTCCCACCCCCACGAGCACAACTACTTCTACCAGAGCACTACTACTCCTACCACCAGAACGAGAGCCACTACTTCTACCCTAGAAACTACTACTACCACAAACACCACGAGTGCTTCTTGTTCTACCACAAAACCTGTTATGCCTACCACCACCACGAGCGATCCTACTTCTACCACAGACACTACTACACCTACCACCACCACGAGCAATCCTACTTCTACCACAGAATCAACTACTCCTAACACCACCACAAGCGCTCCTGCTTCTACCACAGAAACTACTACTCCTACCACCAGCACGAGCGCAACAACTTCTACTACAGACACTAATACACCTACAACCAAGATGAGTGCTCCTACTTCTACCACAGTCACCACTACTCCCACCAACACCACGAGCGCTCCTACTTCTACCACAGACAGTCCTACTCCTACCACCACCACGAGCGCTCCTACCTCTAAGGAAGTATCTAGTACTCTGAACACCACCACGAGCTCTCCTACTTCTACTAGAGAAACTACTACTACCAAGACCACGAACGCTCCTACTTCTTCCACAGACTGTGCAACTCCTACCACCACCAAGTGCGCTCCTACTTCTAACACAGAACATGCTGCTCCTACCACCACCACGAGCAAAACTACTTCTAACAGAGACCCTGCTACTCGTACCACCACGAGAGCACCTACTTCTACCACAGGCACGGCAACTCCTACCACCACAATGAGCGCTCCTAATTCAACCACAGAAACTAAAACACCCACCAGCACCACGAGCGCCCCTACTTCTAGTACAGACTCTAGTACTCCTACCACCAACAGGAACGCTCCTACTTCTACCACAGAAACTAATACCAATACCACAGGAAGGAGCACAACAACTTCTACCACAGACAGAACTATTCCTACCACCACCACGAGTTCCCGTACTTCTACCACAGACAATACTACTACCTCCACCACGAGCACAAGTACTTCTAGCACATAAACTACTACTCCTACCACCAGCACGAGTGCAACTACTACTACCACTGACACTACTACTCCTACCACCACCACGAGTGCGCATATTTCTACGAAAGACTTTACTACTCCTACCTGCCCCACGATCACCAGTCCTTCAACCACAGAAACTACTACACCTACCACCAACAGAAGAACACCTCCTTGTACCACACACCCTGTTACTCCTACCACCACCAAGAGCACTCCTACTTCTACCACAGAAACTACTACTCCAACCACCACAACGAACACTCCGACTTCTACTGCAGAAAATACTGCTCCTATCACCACCACGAGCGAACTACATCTACCACAGACACTACTACTCCTAACACCATCACGAGCGCTCCTACTTCTACCACAGACACTATTACTCCAAGAAGCACCATGAGCGATCTCCTCCCTCTACCACAGACACTACTCCTCCTAACAACACAACAAGCGCTCCTACTTTTATCAAGGAAACTATTACCCTACCACCACCATGAGCGCTCGTACCTCTAACAAAGTATCTAGTACTCTGAACACCACCACGAGCTCTCCTACTTCTACTAGAGGAACTACTACTACCAAGACCACGAGCGCTCCTATTTCTTCCACAGACTGTGCAACTCCTACCACCACCAAATGCGCTCCTACTTCTCAAACAGAACATGCTGCTCCTACCACCACCACGAGCAAAACTACTTCTAACAGAGACCTGCTACTCGTAACACCACCCTGAGAGCACCTACTTCTACCACAGGCACTGCAACTCCTACCACCACAATGAGCGCTCCTAATTCAACCACAGAAACAAAAACTCCCACCAGCACCACGAGCGCCCCTACTTCTACAACAGACACTAGTACTCCTAACACAACCAGGAACGCTCCTACTTCTACCACAGGAACTACTACTAATACCACGGGAACGAGTACAACAACTTCTACCACAGACAGTACTATTGCTACCACCACCATGAGCTCTCCTACTTCTGCCACAGACACTACTACTCCTACCACCATCACGAGTGCAACTACTACTACCACTGAAACTACTATTCCTACCACCACCATGACTGCACATATGTCTACGAAAGTCATTACTACTCCTACCAACCACACAATCACCAGTCCTTCTACCACAGAAACTACTACTCCTACCTCCACCACAAGAGCACCTACTAGTTCCACAGACCCTGTGACTCCTACCACCACCAAGAGCACTCCTACTTCTACCACAGAAACCACTACTCCAACCACCACAACGAACACTGCTACTTCTACTGCAGAAACTACTGCTCCTACCACCACCACGAACGAACTACATCTACCACCGACACTACTATGCCTAACACCATCACGAGCGCTCCTACTTCTACCCCAGACACTATTACTCCAAGAAACACCATGAGCTCTCCTCCCTCTACCATAGACACTACTCCTCCTACCAACACAACGAGCGCTCCTACTTCTATCAAAGAAACTACTACCCTACCACCACCATGAACGCTCCTACTTCTACCACAGAACATGCAACGCATACCACCACCACAAGTGTTACTACTTCTACCACAATACCTGCTTCTCCCACCACCACCGCGAGTGGATCTTCTTGTACCCCAAAACCTTCTACTCCTACCAACACAACGAGAGCACCTACTTCTACCACAGGCCCTGCTACCTCTACCTCCATCACGAGCGATCCTATTTCTACAACAGAAACTACTACTCCTACCAACAGGAAGAGAGCTCCTACTTCTTCTACAGAAACTACTATTCCTACTACCACCACGAGCGCAACTACTTCTACCACAGACCGTACTACTCCTACCACCACCCCGAGTGTAAGTACTTCTACCACAGACACTACTGCTCTTACCACCACCACGAGTGCAAATACTTCTACCACAGACACTAGTGTTCCTACCACCAACACTGGTGCCAGTACTTCTACCACAGAAACTACTACTCCTACACCCACCACGAGCGCAACTACTTCTACCACAGACATTTCTACTGCTATCACAACCATGAGCCTCCTACTTCTATCAGAGACCGTGCAATTACTACCAGGAGGACTAGCGCTCTTCCTTCTAACACAGACACTACTACGCCTACCTCCATCACTAGCCCTCCTACTTCTACCACCATACCTGCTACTTCTACCACCACCATGAGCACAACTACTTCTACCACAGACACTACAACTCCTGTCACCACCACGAATGCTCATACAAATACGAAACAGAATACTACTCCTACCACCCCCACGAGAACCACTGCTTCTAACACAGACACTACTACTCTTACCACTATCACGAGAGAACCTATGTGTACCACAGACCCTGCTATTCCTATCACCACCACGAGCACTGCGACTTCTACCACAGAAACTACTACTCGTAACACCACCATGGGCGCTCATACTTCTACCAAAGACACTACTACACCTTCAACCACCACGAGCGCTCATACTTCTACCAAAGACATTATTACTCCTAGAACCACTACGACCACCACTACTGCTATCACAAACACTACTAATTCTACCACAACCACGGGAGCACCTACTTCTACCACAGACCCTGATATTCCTACCAACACCCTGAGCGCTCCTACTTCTACCACAGAAACTACTACTACTACCACCAACACGAGCACTCCTATTTCTACCACGGAAACTACTAATTCTCCCTCCACCACGAGCACAGCTTCTACTACCACAGAGAACACTACTCTTACCACCACCACCAGTGCCCCTACTTCTACCACAGACACTACTACTCCAAGCACCTCCACGAGCACTCCTACATCTACCACAGACACTACTACTCCTACCAACAAAATGAGCACTCCTACTTCTACCAAAGAAACTACTACCCTACCAGCACCATGAGCACTCCTACTTCTACCACAGAACATGCAACTCCAAGCACCACCACAGGCGATACTACTTCTAGCACAAAACCTGCTACTCCTACCACCACCACGAGTGCAACTACTTGTACCACAAAATATGCTACTCCTTCCAACACGACGAGAGCACCTACTTCTACCACAGGCCCTGCTACTCCTACCTCCATCACGAGCGATCATACTTCTACCCCAGGATCTACTGCTCCTACCACCAAGAGTGCTCCTACTTCCACCACAGAAACTACTAGTTCTCCCACCCCCACGAGCACAACTACTTCTACCAGAGCACTACTACTCCTACCACCAGAACGAGAGCCACTACTTCTACCCTAGAAACTACTACTACCACAAACACCACGAGTGCTTCTTGTTCTACCACAAAACCTGTTATGCCTACCACCACCACGAGCGATCCTACTTCTACCACAGACACTACTACACCTACCACCACCACGAGCAATCCTACTTCTACCACAGAATCAACTACTCCTAACACCACCACAAGCGCTCCTGCTTCTACCACAGAAAGTACTACTCCTACCACCAGCACGAGCACAACAACTTCTACTACAGACACTAATACACCTACAACCAAGATGAGTGCTCCTACTTCTACCACAGTCACCACTACTCCCACCAACACCACGAGCGCTCCTACTTCTACCACAGACAGTCCTACTCCTACCACCACCACGAGCGCTCCTACCTCTAAGGAAGTATCTAGTACTCTGAACACCACCACGAGCTCTCCTACTTCTACTAGAGAAACGACTACTACCAAGACCACGAACGCTCCTACTTCTTCCACAGACTGTGCAACTCCTACCACCACCAAGTGCGCTCCTACTTCTAACACAGAACATGCTGCTCCTACCACCACCACGAGCAAAACTACTTCTAACAGAGACCTTGCTACTCGTACCACCACGAGAGCACCTACTTCTACCACAGGCACGGCAACTCCTACCACCACAATGAGCGCTCCTAATTCAACCACAGAAACTAAAACACCCACCAGCACCACGAGCGCCCCTACTTCTAGTACAGACTCTAGTACTCCTACCACCAACAGGAACGCTCCTACTTCTACCACAGAAACTAATACCAATACCACAGGAAGGAGCACAACAACTTCTACCACAGACAGAACTATTCCTACCACCACCACGAGTTCCCGTACTTCTACCACAGACAATACTACTACCTCCACCACGAGCACAAGTACTTCTAGCACATAAACTACTACTCCTACCACCAGCACGAGTGCAACTACTACTACCACTGACACTACTACTCCTACCACCACCACGAGTGCGCATATTTCTACGAAAGACTTTACTACTCCTACCTGCCCCACGATCACCAGTCCTTCAACCACAGAAACTACTACACCTACCACCAACAGAAGAACACCTCCTTGTACCACACACCCTGTTACTCCTACCACCACCAAGAGCACTCCTACTTCTACCACAGAAACTACTACTCCAACCACCACAACGAACACTCCGACTTCTACTGCAGAAAATACTGCTCCTATCACCACCACGAGCGAACTACATCTACCACAGACACTACTACTCCTAACACCATCACGAGCGCTCCTACTTCTACCACAGACACTATTACTCCAAGAAGCACCATGAGCGATCTCCTCCCTCTACCACAGACACTACTCCTCCTAACAACACAACAAGCGCTCCTACTTTTATCAAGGAAACTATTACCCTACCACCACCACGAGCGCTCGTACCTCTAACAAAGTATCTAGTACTCTGAACACCACCACGAGCTCTCCTACTTCTACTAGAGGAACTACTACTACCAAGACCACGAGCGCTCCTATTTCTTCCACAGACTGTGCAACTCCTACCACCACCAAATGCGCTCCTACTTCTCAAACAGAACATGCTGCTCCTACCACCACCACGAGCAAAACTACTTCTAACAGAGACCTGCTACTCGTAACACCACCCTGAGAGCACCTACTTCTACCACAGGCACTGCAACTCCTACCACCACAATGAGCGCTCCTAATTCAACCACAGAAACAAAAACTCCCACCAGCACCACGAGCGCCCCTACTTCTACAACAGACACTAGTACTCCTAACACAACCAGGAACGCTCCTACTTCTACCACAGGAACTACTACTAATACCACGGGAACGAGTACAACAACTTCTACCACAGACAGTACTATTGCTACCACCACCACGAGCTCTCCTACTTCTGCCACAGACACTACTACTCCTACCACCATCACGAGTGCAACTACTACTACCACTGAAACTACTATTCCTACCACCACCATGACTGCACATATGTCTACGAAAGTCATTACTACTCCTACCAACCACACAATCACCAGTCCTTCTACCACAGAAACTACTACTCCTACCTCCACCACAAGAGCACCTACTAGTTCCACAGACCCTGTGACTCCTACCACCACCAAGAGCACTCCTACTTCTACCACAGAAACCACTACTCCAACCACCACAACGAACACTGCTACTTCTACTGCAGAAACTACTGCTCCTACCACCACCACGAACGAACTACATCTACCACCGACACTACTATGCCTAACACCATCACGAGCGCTCCTACTTCTACCCCAGACACTATTACTCCAAGAAACACCATGAGCTCTCCTCCCTCTACCATAGACACTACTCCTCCTACCAACACAACGAGCGCTCCTACTTCTATCAAAGAAACTACTACCCTACCACCAACATGAACGCTCCTACTTCTACCACAGAACATGCAACTCAGACCACCACCACAAGTGTTACTACTTCTACCACAATACCTGTTTCTCCTACCACCACCGCGAGTGGATCTTTTTGTACCCCAAATCCTTCTACTCCTACCAACACAACGAGAGCACCTACTTCTACCACAGGCCCTGCTACCTCTACCTCCATCACGAGCGATCCTATTTCTACAACAGAAACTACTACTCCTACCAACAGGAAGAGAGCTCCTACTTCTTCTACAGAAACTACTATTCCTACTACCACCACGAGCGCAACTACTTCTACCACAGACCGTACTATGCCTACCACCACCCCGAGTGTAAGTACTTCTACCACAGACACTACTGCTCTTACCACCACCACGAGTGCAAATACTTCTACCACAGACACTAGTGTTCCTACCACCAACACTGGTGCCAGTACTTCTACCACAGAAACTACTACTCCTACACCCACCACGAGCGCAACTACTTCTACCACAGACATTTCTACTGCTATCACAACCATGAGCCTCCTACTTCTATCAGAGACCGTGCAATTACTACCAGGAGGACTAGCGCTCTTCCTTCTAACACAGACACTACTACGCCTACCTCCATCACTAGCCCTCCTACTTCTACCACCATACCTGCTACTTCTACCACCACCATGAGCACAACTACTTCTACCACAGACACTACGACTCCTGTCACCACCACGAATGCTCATACAAATACGAAACAGAATACTACTCCTACCACCCCCACGAGAACCACTGCTTCTAACACAGACACTACTACTCTTACCACTATCACGAGAGAACCTATGTGTACCACAGACCCTGCTATTCCTATCACCACCACGAGCACTGCGACTTCTACCACAGAAACTACTACTCGTAACACCACCATGGGCGCTCATACTTCTACCAAAGACACTACTACACCTTCAACCACCACGAGCGCTCATACTTCTACCAAAGACATTATTACTCCTAGAACCACTACGACCACCACTACTGCTATCACAAACACTACTAATTCTACCACAACCACGGGAGCACCTACTTCTACCACAGACCCTGATATTCCTACCAACACCCTGAGCGCTCCTACTTCTACCACAGAAACTACTACTACTACCACCAACACGAGCACTCCTATTTCTACCACGGAAACTACTAATTCTCCCTCCACCACGAGCACAGCTTCTACTACCACAGAGAACACTACTCTTACCACCACCACCAGTGCCCCTACTTCTACCACAGACACTACTACTCCAAGCACCTCCACGAGCACTCCTACATCTACCACAGACACTACTACTCCTACCAACAAAATGAGCACTCCTACTTCTACCAAAGAAACTACTACCCTACCAGCACCATGAGCACTCCTACTTCTACCACAGAACATGCAACTCCAAGCACCACCACAGGCGATACTACTTCTAGCACAAAACCTGCTACTCCTACCACCACCACGAGTGCAACTACTTGTACCACAAAATATGCTACTCCTTCCAACACGACGAGAGCACCTACTTCTACCACAGGCCCTGCTACTCCTACCTCCATCACGAGCGATCATACTTCTACCCCAGGATCTACTGCTCCTACCACCAAGAGTGCTCCTACTTCCACCACAGAAACTACTAGTTCTCCCACCCCCACGAGCACAACTACTTCTACCAGAGCACTACTACTCCTACCACCAGAACGAGAGCCACTACTTCTACCCTAGAAACTACTACTACCACAAACACCACGAGTGCTTCTTGTTCTACCACAAAACCTGTTATGCCTACCACCACCACGAGCGATCCTACTTCTACCACAGACACTACTACACCTACCACCACCACGAGCAATCCTACTTCTACCACAGAATCAACTACTCCTAACACCACCACAAGCGCTCCTGCTTCTACCACAGAAAGTACTACTCCTACCACCAGCACGAGCACAACAACTTCTACTACAGACACTAATACACCTACAACCAAGATGAGTGCTCCTACTTCTACCACAGTCACCACTACTCCCACCAACACCACGAGCGCTCCTACTTCTACCACAGACAGTCC
Source organism: Balaenoptera ricei (assembly GCF_028023285.1). NCBI lineage: Eukaryota > Metazoa > Chordata > Mammalia > Artiodactyla > Balaenopteridae > Balaenoptera > Balaenoptera ricei. The sequence goes on from NC_082654.1 coordinate 80,175,764, forward strand.
TACTCCTACCACCACCACGAGCGCTCCTACCTCTAAGGAAGTATCTAGTACTCTGAACACCACCACGAGCTCTCCTACTTCTACTAGAGAAACGACTACTACCAAGACCACGAACGCTCCTACTTCTTCCACAGACTGTGCAACTCCTACCACCACCAAGTGCGCTCCTACTTCTAACACAGAACATGCTGCTCCTACCACCACCACGAGCAAAACTACTTCTAACAGAGACCCTGCTACTCGTACCACCACGAGAGTACCTACTTCTACCACAGGCACGGCAACTCCTACCACCACAATGAGCGCTCCTAATTCAACCACAGAAACTAAAACACCCACCAGCACCACGAGCGCCCCTACTTCTAGTACAGACTCTAGTACTCCTACCACCAACAGGAACGCTCCTACTTCTACCACAGAAACTAATACCAATACCACAGGAAGGAGCACAACAACTTCTACCACAGACAGAACTATTCCTACCACCACCACGAGTTCCCGTACTTCTACCACAGACAATACTACTACCTCCACCACGAGCACAAGTACTTCTAGCACATAAACTACTACTCCTACCACCAGCACGAGTGCAACTACTACTACCACTGACACTACTACTCCTACCACCACCACGAGTGCGCATATTTCTACGAAAGACTTTACTACTCCTACCTGCCCCACGATCACCAGTCCTTCAACCACAGAAACTACTACACCTACCACCAACAGAAGAACACCTCCTTGTACCACACACCCTGTTACTCCTACCACCACCAAGAGCACTCCTACTTCTACCACAGAAACTACTACTCCAACCACCACAACGAACACTCCGACTTCTACTGCAGAAAATACTGCTCCTATCACCACCACGAGCGAACTACATCTACCACAGACACTACTACTCCTAACACCATCACGAGCGCTCCTACTTCTACCACAGACACTATTACTCCAAGAAGCACCATGAGCGATCTCCTCCCTCTACCACAGACACTACTCCTCCTAACAACACAACAAGCGCTCCTACTTTTATCAAGGAAACTATTACCCTACCACCACCACGAGCGCTCGTACCTCTAACAAAGTATCTAGTACTCTGAACACCACCACGAGCTCTCCTACTTCTACTAGAGGAACTACTACTACCAAGACCACGAGCGCTCCTATTTCTTCCACAGACTGTGCAACTCCTACCACCACCAAATGCGCTCCTACTTCTCAAACAGAACATGCTGCTCCTACCACCACCACGAGCAAAACTACTTCTAACAGAGACCTGCTACTCGTAACACCACCCTGAGAGCACCTACTTCTACCACAGGCACTGCAACTCCTACCACCACAATGAGCGCTCCTAATTCAACCACAGAAACAAAAACTCCCACCAGCACCACGAGCGCCCCTACTTCTACAACAGACACTAGTACTCCTAACACAACCAGGAACGCTCCTACTTCTACCACAGGAACTACTACTAATACCACGGGAACGAGTACAACAACTTCTACCACAGACAGTACTATTGCTACCACCACCACGAGCTCTCCTACTTCTGCCACAGACACTACTACTCCTACCACCATCACGAGTGCAACTACTACTACCACTGAAACTACTATTCCTACCACCACCATGACTGCACATATGTCTACGAAAGTCATTACTACTCCTACCAACCACACAATCACCAGTCCTTCTACCACAGAAACTACTACTCCTACCTCCACCACAAGAGCACCTACTAGTTCCACAGACCCTGTGACTCCTACCACCACCAAGAGCACTCCTACTTCTACCACAGAAACCACTACTCCAACCACCACAACGAACACTGCTACTTCTACTGCAGAAACTACTGCTCCTACCACCACCACGAACGAACTACATCTACCACCGACACTACTATGCCTAACACCATCACGAGCGCTCCTACTTCTACCCCAGACACTATTACTCCAAGAAACACCATGAGCTCTCCTCCCTCTACCATAGACACTACTCCTCCTACCAACACAACGAGCGCTCCTACTTCTATCAAAGAAACTACTACCCTACCACCAACATGAACGCTCCTACTTCTACCACAGAACATGCAACTCAGACCACCACCACAAGTGTTACTACTTCTACCACAATACCTGTTTCTCCTACCACCACCGCGAGTGGATCTTTTTGTACCCCAAATCCTTCTACTCCTACCAACACAACGAGAGCACCTACTTCTACCACAGGCCCTGCTACCTCTACCTCCATCACGAGCGATCCTATTTCTACAACAGAAACTACTACTCCTACCAACAGGAAGAGAGCTCCTACTTCTTCTACAGAAACTACTATTCCTACTATCACCACGAGCGCAACTACTTCTACCACAGACCGTACTATGCCTACCACCACCCCGAGTGTAAGTACTTCTACCACAGACACTACTGCTCTTACCACCACCACGAGTGCAAATACTTCTACCACAGACACTAGTGTTCCTACCACCAACACTGGTGCCAGTACTTCTACCACAGAAACTACTACTCCTACACCCACCACGAGCGCAACTACTTCTACCACAGACATTTCTACTGCTATCACAACCATGAGCCTCCTACTTCTATCAGAGACCGTGCAATTACTACCAGGAGGACTAGCGCTCTTCCTTCTAACACAGACACTACTACGCCTACCTCCATCACTAGCCCTCCTACTTCTACCACCATACCTGCTACTTCTACCACCACCATGAGCACAACTACTTCTACCACAGACACTACGACTCCTGTCACCACCACGAATGCTCATACAAATACGAAACAGAATACTACTCCTACCACCCCCACGAGAACCACTGCTTCTAACACAGACACTACTACTCTTACCACTATCACGAGAGAACCTATGTGTACCACAGACCCTGCTATTCCTATCACCACCACGAGCACTGCGACTTCTACCACAGAAACTACTACTCGTAACACCACCATGGGCGCTCATACTTCTACCAAAGACACTACTACACCTTCAACCACCACGAGCGCTCATACTTCTACCAAAGACATTATTACTCCTAGAACCACTACGACCACCACTACTGCTATCACAAACACTACTAATTCTACCACAACCACGGGAGCACCTACTTCTACCACAGACCCTGATATTCCTACCAACACCCTGAGCGCTCCTACTTCTACCACAGAAACTACTACTACTACCACCAACACGAGCACTCCTATTTCTACCACGGAAACTACTAATTCTCCCTCCACCACGAGCACAGCTTCTACTACCACAGAGAACACTACTCTTACCACCACCACCAGTGCCCCTACTTCTACCACAGACACTACTACTCCAAGCACCTCCACGAGCACTCCTACATCTACCACAGACACTACTACTCCTACCAACAAAATGAGCACTCCTACTTCTACCAAAGAAACTACTACCCTACCAGCACCATGAGCACTCCTACTTCTACCACAGAACATGCAACTCCAAGCACCACCACAGGCGATACTACTTCTAGCACAAAACCTGCTACTCCTACCACCACCACGAGTGCAACTACTTGTACCACAAAATATGCTACTCCTTCCAACACGACGAGAGCACCTACTTCTACCACAGGCCCTGCTACTCCTACCTCCATCACGAGCGATCATACTTCTACCCCAGAATCTACTGCTCCTACCACCAAGAGTGCTCCTACTTCCACCACAGAAACTACTAGTTCTCCCACCCCCACGAGCACAACTACTTCTACCAGAGCACTACTACTCCTACCACCAGAACGAGAGCCACTACTTCTACCCTAGAAACTACTACTACCACAAACACCACGAGTGCTTCTTGTTCTACCACAAAACCTGTTATGCCTACCACCACCACGAGCGATCCTACTTCTACCACAGACACTACTACACCTACCACCACCACGAGCAATCCTACTTCTACCACAGAATCAACTACTCCTAACACCACCACAAGCGCTCCTGCTTCTACCACAGAAACTACTACTCCTACCACCAGCACGAGCGCAACAACTTCTACTACAGACACTAATACACCTACAACCAAGATGAGTGCTCCTACTTCTACCACAGTCACCACTACTCCCACCAACACCACGAGCGCTCCTACTTCTACCACAGACAGTCCTACTCCTACCACCACCACGAGCGCTCCTACCTCTAAGGAAGTATCTAGTACTCTGAACACCAGCACGAGCTCTCCTAATTCTACTAGAGAAACGACTACTACCAAGACCACGAACGCTCCTACTTCTTCCACAGACTGTGCAACTCCTACCACCACCAAGTGCGCTCCTACTTCTAACACAGAACATGCTGCTCCTACCACCACCACGAGCAAAACTACTTCTAACAGAGACCCTGCTACTCGTACCACCACGAGAGCACCTACTTCTACCACAGGCACGGCAACTCCTACCACCACAATGAGCGCTCCTAATTCAACCACAGAAACTAAAACACCCACCAGCACCACGAGCGCCCCTACTTCTAGTACAGACTCTAGTACTCCTACCACCAACAGGAACGCTCCTACTTCTACCACAGAAACTAATACCAATACCACAGGAAGGAGCACAACAACTTCTACCACAGACAGAACTATTCCTACCACCACCACGAGTTCCCGTACTTCTACCACAGACAATACTACTACCTCCACCACGAGCACAAGTACTTCTAGCACATAAACTACTACTCCTACCACCAGCACGAGTGCAACTACTACTACCACTGACACTACTACTCCTACCACCACCACGAGTGCGCATATTTCTACAAAAGACTTTACTACTCCTACCTGCCCCACGATCACCAGTCCTTCAACCACAGAAACTACTACACCTACCACCAACAGAAGAACACCTCCTTGTACCACACACCCTGTTACTCCTACCACCACCAAGAGCACTCCTACTTCTACCACAGAAACTACTACTCCAACCACCACAACGAACACTCCGACTTCTACTGCAGAAAATACTGCTCCTATCACCACCACGAGCGAACTACATCTACCACAGACACTACTACTCCTAACACCATCACGAGCGCTCCTACTTCTACCACAGACACTATTACTCCAAGAAGCACCATGAGCGATCTCCTCCCTCTACCACAGACACTACTCCTCCTAACAACACAACAAGCGCTCCTACTTTTATCAAGGAAACTATTACCCTACCACCACCACGAGCGCTCGTACCTCTAACAAAGTATCTAGTACTCTGAACACCACCACGAGCTCTCCTACTTCTACTAGAGGAACTACTACTACCAAGACCACGAGCGCTCCTATTTCTTCCACAGACTGTGCAACTCCTACCACCACCAAATGCGCTCCTACTTCTCAAACAGAACATGCTGCTCCTACCACCACCACGAGCAAAACTACTTCTAACAGAGACCTGCTACTCGTAACACCACCCTGAGAGCACCTACTTCTACCACAGGCACTGCAACTCCTACCACCACAATGAGCGCTCCTAATTCAACCACAGAAACAAAAACTCCCACCAGCACCACGAGCGCCCCTACTTCTACAACAGACACTAGTACTCCTAACACAACCAGGAACGCTCCTACTTCTACCACAGGAACTACTACTAATACCACGGGAACGAGTACAACAACTTCTACCACAGACAGTACTATTGCTACCACCACCATGAGCTCTCCTACTTCTGCCACAGACACTACTACTCCTACCACCATCACGAGTGCAACTACTACTACCACTGAAACTACTATTCCTACCACCACCATGACTGCACATATGTCTACGAAAGTCATTACTACTCCTACCAACCACACAATCACCAGTCCTTCTACCACAGAAACTACTACTCCTACCTCCACCACAAGAGCACCTACTAGTTCCACAGACCCTGTGACTCCTACCACCACCAAGAGCACTCCTACTTCTACCACAGAAACCACTACTCCAACCACCACAACGAACACTGCTACTTCTACTGCAGAAACTACTGCTCCTACCACCACCACGAACGAACTACATCTACCACCGACACTACTATGCCTAACACCATCACGAGCGCTCCTACTTCTACCCCAGACACTATTACTCCAAGAAACACCATGAGCTCTCCTCCCTCTACCATAGACACTACTCCTCCTACCAACACAACGAGCGCTCCTACTTCTATCAAAGAAACTACTACCCTACCACCACCATGAACGCTCCTACTTCTACCACAGAACATGCAACGCATACCACCACCACAAGTGTTACTACTTCTACCACAATACCTGCTTCTCCCACCACCACCGCGAGTGGATCTTCTTGTACCCCAAAACCTTCTACTCCTACCAACACAACGAGAGCACCTACTTCTACCACAGGCCCTGCTACCTCTACCTCCATCACGAGCGATCCTATTTCTACAACAGAAACTACTACTCCTACCAACAGGAAGAGAGCTCCTACTTCTTCTACAGAAACTACTATTCCTACTACCACCACGAGCGCAACTACTTCTACCACAGACCGTACTACTCCTACCACCACCCCGAGTGTAAGTACTTCTACCACAGACACTACTGCTCTTACCACCACCACGAGTGCAAATACTTCTACCACAGACACTAGTGTTCCTACCACCAACACTGGTGCCAGTACTTCTACCACAGAAACTACTACTCCTACACCCACCACGAGCGCAACTACTTCTACCACAGACATTTCTACTGCTATCACAACCATGAGCCTCCTACTTCTATCAGAGACCGTGCAATTACTACCAGGAGGACTAGCGCTCTTCCTTCTAACACAGACACTACTACGCCTACCTCCATCACTAGCCCTCCTACTTCTACCACCATACCTGCTACTTCTACCACCACCATGAGCACAACTACTTCTACCACAGACACTACAACTCCTGTCACCACCACGAATGCTCATACAAATACGAAACAGAATACTACTCCTACCACCCCCACGAGAACCACTGCTTCTAACACAGACACTACTACTCTTACCACTATCACGAGAGAACCTATGTGTACCACAGACCCTGCTATTCCTATCACCACCACGAGCACTGCGACTTCTACCACAGAAACTACTACTCGTAACACCACCATGGGCGCTCATACTTCTACCAAAGACACTACTACACCTTCAACCACCACGAGCGCTCATACTTCTACCAAAGACATTATTACTCCTAGAACCACTACGACCACCACTACTGCTATCACAAACACTACTAATTCTACCACAACCACGGGAGCACCTACTTCTACCACAGACCCTGATATTCCTACCAACACCCTGAGCGCTCCTACTTCTACCACAGAAACTACTACTACTACCACCAACACGAGCACTCCTATTTCTACCACGGAAACTACTAATTCTCCCTCCACCACGAGCACAGCTTCTACTACCACAGAGAACACTACTCTTACCACCACCACCAGTGCCCCTACTTCTACCACAGACACTACTACTCCAAGCACCTCCACGAGCACTCCTACATCTACCACAGACACTACTACTCCTACCAACAAAATGAGCACTCCTACTTCTACCAAAGAAACTACTACCCTACCAGCACCATGAGCACTCCTACTTCTACCACAGAACATGCAACTCCAAGCACCACCACAGGCGATACTACTTCTAGCACAAAACCTGCTACTCCTACCACCACCACGAGTGCAACTACTTGTACCACAAAATATGCTACTCCTTCCAACACGACGAGAGCACCTACTTCTACCACAGGCCCTGCTACTCCTACCTCCATCACGAGCGATCATACTTCTACCCCAGAATCTACTGCTCCTACCACCAAGAGTGCTCCTACTTCCACCACAGAAACTACTAGTTCTCCCACCCCCACGAGCACAACTACTTCTACCAGAGCACTACTACTCCTACCACCAGAACGAGAGCCACTACTTCTACCCTAGAAACTACTACTACCACAAACACCACGAGTGCTTCTTGTTCTACCACAAAACCTGTTATGCCTACCACCACCACGAGCGATCCTACTTCTACCACAGACACTACTACACCTACCACCACCACGAGCAATCCTACTTCTACCACAGAATCAACTACTCCTAACACCACCACAAGCGCTCCTGCTTCTACCACAGAAACTACTACTCCTACCACCAGCACGAGCGCAACAACTTCTACTACAGACACTAATACACCTACAACCAAGATGAGTGCTCCTACTTCTACCACAGTCACCACTACTCCCACCAACACCACGAGCGCTCCTACTTCTACCACAGACAGTCCTACTCCTACCACCACCACGAGCGCTCCTACCTCTAAGGAAGTATCTAGTACTCTGAACACCAGCACGAGCTCTCCTAATTCTACTAGAGAAACGACTACTACCAAGACCACGAACGCTCCTACTTCTTCCACAGACTGTGCAACTCCTACCACCACCAAGTGCGCTCCTACTTCTAACACAGAACATGCTGCTCCTACCACCACCACGAGCAAAACTACTTCTAACAGAGACCCTGCTACTCGTACCACCACGAGAGCACCTACTTCTACCACAGGCACGGCAACTCCTACCACCACAATGAGCGCTCCTAATTCAACCACAGAAACTAAAACACCCACCAGCACCACGAGCGCCCCTACTTCTAGTACAGACTCTAGTACTCCTACCACCAACAGGAACGCTCCTACTTCTACCACAGAAACTAATACCAATACCACAGGAAGGAGCACAACAACTTCTACCACAGACAGAACTATTCCTACCACCACCACGAGTTCCCGTACTTCTACCACAGACAATACTACTACCTCCACCACGAGCACAAGTACTTCTAGCACATAAACTACTACTCCTACCACCAGCACGAGTGCAACTACTACTACCACTGACACTACTACTCCTACCACCACCACGAGTGCGCATATTTCTACAAAAGACTTTACTACTCCTACCTGCCCCACGATCACCAGTCCTTCAACCACAGAAACTACTACACCTACCACCAACAGAAGAACACCTCCTTGTACCACACACCCTGTTACTCCTACCACCACCAAGAGCACTCCTACTTCTACCACAGAAACTACTACTCCAACCACCACAACGAACACTCCGACTTCTACTGCAGAAAATACTGCTCCTATCACCACCACGAGCGAACTACATCTACCACAGACACTACTACTCCTAACACCATCACGAGCGCTCCTACTTCTACCACAGACACTATTACTCCAAGAAGCACCATGAGCGATCTCCTCCCTCTACCACAGACACTACTCCTCCTAACAACACAACAAGCGCTCCTACTTTTATCAAGGAAACTATTACCCTACCACCACCACGAGCGCTCGTACCTCTAACAAAGTATCTAGTACTCTGAACACCACCACGAGCTCTCCTACTTCTACTAGAGGAACTACTACTACCAAGACCACGAGCGCTCCTATTTCTTCCACAGACTGTGCAACTCCTACCACCACCAAATGCGCTCCTACTTCTCAAACAGAACATGCTGCTCCTACCACCACCACGAGCAAAACTACTTCTAACAGAGACCTGCTACTCGTAACACCACCCTGAGAGCACCTACTTCTACCACAGGCACTGCAACTCCTACCACCACAATGAGCGCTCCTAATTCAACCACAGAAACAAAAACTCCCACCAGCACCACGAGCGCCCCTACTTCTACAACAGACACTAGTACTCCTAACACAACCAGGAACGCTCCTACTTCTACCACAGGAACTACTACTAATACCACGGGAACGAGTACAACAACTTCTACCACAGACAGTACTATTGCTACCACCACCACGAGCTCTCCTACTTCTGCCACAGACACTACTACTCCTACCACCATCACGAGTGCAACTACTACTACCACTGAAACTACTATTCCTACCACCACCATGACTGCACATATGTCTACGAAAGTCATTACTACTCCTACCAACCACACAATCACCAGTCCTTCTACCACAGAAACTACTACTCCTACCTCCACCACAAGAGCACCTACTAGTTCCACAGACCCTGTGACTCCTACCACCACCAAGAGCACTCCTACTTCTACCACAGAAACCACTACTCCAACCACCACAACGAACACTCCTACTTCTACTGCAGAAACTACTGCTCCTACCACCACCACGAACGAACTACATCTACCACCGACACTACTATGCCTAACACCATCACGAGCGCTCCTACTTCTACCCCAGACACTATTACTCCAAGAAACACCATGAGCTCTCCTCCCTCTACCATAGACACTACTCCTCCTACCAACACAACGAGCGCTCCTACTTCTATCAAAGAAACTACTACCCTACCACCAACATGAACGCTCCTACTTCTACCACAGAACATGCAACTCAGACCACCACCACAAGTGTTACTACTTCTACCACAATACCTGTTTCTCCTACCACCACCGCGAGTGGATCTTTTTGTACCCCAAATCCTTCTACTCCTACCAACACAACGAGAGCACCTACTTCTACCACAGGCCCTGCTACCTCTACCTCCATCACGAGCGATCCTATTTCTACAACAGAAACTACTACTCCTACCAACAGGAAGAGAGCTCCTACTTCTTCTACAGAAACTACTATTCCTACTACCACCACGAGCGCAACTACTTCTACCACAGACCGTACTACTCCTACCACCACCCCGAGTGTAAGTACTTCTACCACAGACACTACTGCTCTTACCACCACCACGAGTGCAAATACTTCTACCACAGACACTAGTGTTCCTACCACCAACACTGGTGCCAGTACTTCTACCACAGAAACTACTACTCCTACACCCACCACGAGCGCAACTACTTCTACCACAGACATTTCTACTGCTATCACAACCATGAGCCTCCTACTTCTATCAGAGACCGTGCAATTACTACCAGGAGGACTAGCGCTCTTCCTTCTAACACAGACACTACTACGCCTACCTCCATCACTAGCCCTCCTACTTCTACCACCATACCTGCTACTTCTACCACCACCATGAGCACAACTACTTCTACCACAGACACTACGACTCCTGTCACCACCACGAATGCTCATACAAATACGAAACAGAATACTACTCCTACCACCCCCACGAGAACCACTGCTTCTAACACAGACACTACTACTCTTACCACTATCACGAGAGAACCTATGTGTACCACAGACCCTGCTATTCCTATCACCACCACGAGCACTGCGACTTCTACCACAGAAACTACTACTCGTAACACCACCATGGGCGCTCATACTTCTACCAAAGACACTACTACACCTTCAACCACCACGAGCGCTCATACTTCTACCAAAGACATTATTACTCCTAGAACCACTACGACCACCACTACTGCTATCACAAACACTACTAATTCTACCACAACCACGGGAGCACCTACTTCTACCACAGACCCTGATATTCCTACCAACACCCTGAGCGCTCCTACTTCTACCACAGAAACTACTACTACTACCACCAACACGAGCACTCCTATTTCTACCACGGAAACTACTAATTCTCCCTCCACCACGAGCACAGCTTCTACTACCACAGAGAACACTACTCTTACCACCACCACCAGTGCTCCTACTTCTACCACAGACACTACTACTCCAAGCACCTCCACGAGCACTCCTACATCTACCACAGACACTACTACTCCTACCAACAAAATGAGCACTCCTACTTCTACCAAAGAAACTACTACCCTACCAGCACCATGAGCACTCCTACTTCTACCACAGAACATGCAACTCCAAGCACCACCACAGGCGATACTACTTCTAGCACAAAACCTGCTACTCCTACCACCACCACGAGTGCAACTACTTGTACCACAAAATATGCTACTCCTTCCAACACGACGAGAGCACCTACTTCTACCACAGGCCCTGCTACTCCTACCTCCATCACGAGCGATCATACTTCTATCCCAGAATCTACTGCTCCTACCACCAAGAGTGCTCCTACTTCCACCACAGAAACTACTAGTTCTCCCACCCCCACGAGCACAACTACTTCTACCAGAGCACTACTACTCCTACCACCAGAACGAGAGCCACTACTTCTACCCTAGAAACTACTACTACCACAAACACCACGAGTGCTTCTTCTTCTACCACAAAACCTGTTATGCCTACCACCACCACGAGCGATCCTACTTCTACCACAGACACTACTACACCTACCACCACCACGAGCAATCCTACTTCTACCACAGAATCAACTACTCCTAACACCACCACAAGCGCTCCTGCTTCTACCACAGAAACTACTACTCCTACCACCAGCACGAGCGCAACAACTTCTACTACAGACACTAATACACCTACAACCAAGATGAGTGCTCCTACTTCTACCACAGTCACCACTACTCCCACCAACACCACGAGCGCTCCTACTTCTACCACAGACAGTCCTACTCCTACCACCACCACGAGCGCTCCTACCTCTAAGGAAGTATCTAGTACTCTGAACACCACCACGAGCTCTCCTACTTCTACTAGAGAAACTACTACTACCAAGACCACGAACGCTCCTACTTCTTCCACAGACTGTGCAACTCCTACCACCACCAAGTGCGCTCCTACTTCTAACACAGAACATGCTGCTCCTACCACCACCACGAGCAAAACTACTTCTAACAGAGACCCTGCTACTCGTACCACCACGAGAGCACCTACTTCTACCACAGGCACGGCAACTCCTACCACCACAATGAGCGCTCCTAATTCAACCACAGAAACTAAAACACCCACCAGCACCACGAGCGCCCCTACTTCTAGTACAGACTCTAGTACTCCTACCACCAACAGGAACGCTCCTACTTCTACCACAGAAACTAATACCAATACCACAGGAAGGAGCACAACAACTTCTACCACAGACAGAACTATTCCTACCACCACCACGAGTTCCCGTACTTCTACCACAGACAATACTACTACCTCCACCACGAGCACAAGTACTTCTAGCACATAAACTACTACTCCTACCACCAGCACGAGTGCAACTACTACTACCACTGACACTACTACTCCTACCACCACCACGAGTGCGCATATTTCTACGAAAGACTTTACTACTCCTACCTGCCCCACGATCACCAGTCCTTCAACCACAGAAACTACTACACCTACCACCAACAGAAGAACACCTCCTTGTACCACACACCCTGTTACTCCTACCACCACCAAGAGCACTCCTACTTCTACCACAGAAACTACTACTCCAACCACCACAACGAACACTCCGACTTCTACTGCAGAAAATACTGCTCCTATCACCACCACGAGCGAACTACATCTACCACAGACACTACTACTCCTAACACCATCACGAGCGCTCCTACTTCTACCACAGACACTATTACTCCAAGAAGCACCATGAGCGATCTCCTCCCTCTACCACAGACACTACTCCTCCTAACAACACAACAAGCGCTCCTACTTTTATCAAGGAAACTATTACCCTACCACCACCATGAGCGCTCGTACCTCTAACAAAGTATCTAGTACTCTGAACACCACCACGAGCTCTCCTACTTCTACTAGAGGAACTACTACTACCAAGACCACGAGCGCTCCTATTTCTTCCACAGACTGTGCAACTCCTACCACCACCAAATGCGCTCCTACTTCTCAAACAGAACATGCTGCTCCTACCACCACCACGAGCAAAACTACTTCTAACAGAGACCTGCTACTCGTAACACCACCCTGAGAGCACCTACTTCTACCACAGGCACTGCAACTCCTACCACCACAATGAGCGCTCCTAATTCAACCACAGAAACAAAAACTCCCACCAGCACCACGAGCGCCCCTACTTCTACAACAGACACTAGTACTCCTAACACAACCAGGAACGCTCCTACTTCTACCACAGGAACTACTACTAATACCACGGGAACGAGTACAACAACTTCTACCACAGACAGTACTATTGCTACCACCACCATGAGCTCTCCTACTTCTGCCACAGACACTACTACTCCTACCACCATCACGAGTGCAACTACTACTACCACTGAAACTACTATTCCTACCACCACCATGACTGCACATATGTCTACGAAAGTCATTACTACTCCTACCAACCACACAATCACCAGTCCTTCTACCACAGAAACTACTACTCCTACCTCCACCACAAGAGCACCTACTAGTTCCACAGACCCTGTGACTCCTACCACCACCAAGAGCACTCCTACTTCTACCACAGAAACCACTACTCCAACCACCACAACGAACACTGCTACTTCTACTGCAGAAACTACTGCTCCTACCACCACCACGAACGAACTACATCTACCACCGACACTACTATGCCTAACACCATCACGAGCGCTCCTACTTCTACCCCAGACACTATTACTCCAAGAAACACCATGAGCTCTCCTCCCTCTACCATAGACACTACTCCTCCTACCAACACAACGAGCGCTCCTACTTCTATCAAAGAAACTACTACCCTACCACCACCATGAACGCTCCTACTTCTACCACAGAACATGCAACGCATACCACCACCACAAGTGTTACTACTTCTACCACAATACCTGCTTCTCCCACCACCACCGCGAGTGGATCTTCTTGTACCCCAAAACCTTCTACTCCTACCAACACAACGAGAGCACCTACTTCTACCACAGGCCCTGCTACCTCTACCTCCATCACGAGCGATCCTATTTCTACAACAGAAACTACTACTCCTACCAACAGGAAGAGAGCTCCTACTTCTTCTACAGAAACTACTATTCCTACTACCACCACGAGCGCAACTACTTCTACCACAGACCGTACTACTCCTACCACCACCCCGAGTGTAAGTACTTCTACCACAGACACTACTGCTCTTACCACCACCACGAGTGCAAATACTTCTACCACAGACACTAGTGTTCCTACCACCAACACTGGTGCCAGTACTTCTACCACAGAAACTACTACTCCTACACCCACCACGAGCGCAACTACTTCTACCACAGACATTTCTACTGCTATCACAACCATGAGCCTCCTACTTCTATCAGAGACCGTGCAATTACTACCAGGAGGACTAGCGCTCTTCCTTCTAACACAGACACTACTACGCCTACCTCCATCACTAGCCCTCCTACTTCTACCACCATACCTGCTACTTCTACCACCACCATGAGCACAACTACTTCTACCACAGACACTACAACTCCTGTCACCACCACGAATGCTCATACAAATACGAAACAGAATACTACTCCTACCACCCCCACGAGAACCACTGCTTCTAACACAGACACTACTACTCTTACCACTATCACGAGAGAACCTATGTGTACCACAGACCCTGCTATTCCTATCACCACCACGAGCACTGCGACTTCTACCACAGAAACTACTACTCGTAACACCACCATGGGCGCTCATACTTCTACCAAAGACACTACTACACCTTCAACCACCACGAGCGCTCATACTTCTACCAAAGACATTATTACTCCTAGAACCACTACGACCACCACTACTGCTATCACAAACACTACTAATTCTACCACAACCACGGGAGCACCTACTTCTACCACAGACCCTGATATTCCTACCAACACCCTGAGCGCTCCTACTTCTACCACAGAAACTACTACTACTACCACCAACACGAGCACTCCTATTTCTACCACGGAAACTACTAATTCTCCCTCCACCACGAGCACAGCTTCTACTACCACAGAGAACACTACTCTTACCACCACCACCAGTGCCCCTACTTCTACCACAGACACTACTACTCCAAGCACCTCCACGAGCACTCCTACATCTACCACAGACACTACTACTCCTACCAACAAAATGAGCACTCCTACTTCTACCAAAGAAACTACTACCCTACCAGCACCATGAGCACTCCTACTTCTACCACAGAACATGCAACTCCAAGCACCACCACAGGCGATACTACTTCTAGCACAAAACCTGCTACTCCTACCACCACCACGAGTGCAACTACTTGTACCACAAAATATGCTACTCCTTCCAACACGACGAGAGCACCTACTTCTACCACAGGCCCTGCTACTCCTACCTCCATCACGAGCGATCATACTTCTACCCCAGGATCTACTGCTCCTACCACCAAGAGTGCTCCTACTTCCACCACAGAAACTACTAGTTCTCCCACCCCCACGAGCACAACTACTTCTACCAGAGCACTACTACTCCTACCACCAGAACGAGAGCCACTACTTCTACCCTAGAAACTACTACTACCACAAACACCACGAGTGCTTCTTGTTCTACCACAAAACCTGTTATGCCTACCACCACCACGAGCGATCCTACTTCTACCACAGACACTACTACACCTACCACCACCACGAGCAATCCTACTTCTACCACAGAATCAACTACTCCTAACACCACCACAAGCGCTCCTGCTTCTACCACAGAAAGTACTACTCCTACCACCAGCACGAGCACAACAACTTCTACTACAGACACTAATACACCTACAACCAAGATGAGTGCTCCTACTTCTACCACAGTCACCACTACTCCCACCAACACCACGAGCGCTCCTACTTCTACCACAGACAGTCCTACTCCTACCACCACCACGAGCGCTCCTACCTCTAAGGAAGTATCTAGTACTCTGAACACCACCACGAGCTCTCCTACTTCTACTAGAGAAACGACTACTACCAAGACCACGAACGCTCCTACTTCTTCCACAGACTGTGCAACTCCTACCACCACCAAGTGCGCTCCTACTTCTAACACAGAACATGCTGCTCCTACCACCACCACGAGCAAAACTACTTCTAACAGAGACCTTGCTACTCGTACCACCACGAGAGCACCTACTTCTACCACAGGCACGGCAACTCCTACCACCACAATGAGCGCTCCTAATTCAACCACAGAAACTAAAACACCCACCAGCACCACGAGCGCCCCTACTTCTAGTACAGACTCTAGTACTCCTACCACCAACAGGAACGCTCCTACTTCTACCACAGAAACTAATACCAATACCACAGGAAGGAGCACAACAACTTCTACCACAGACAGAACTATTCCTACCACCACCACGAGTTCCCGTACTTCTACCACAGACAATTCTACTACCTCCACCACGAGCACAAGTACTTCTAGCACATAAACTACTACTCCTACCACCAGCACGAGTGCAACTACTACTACCACTGACACTACTACTCCTACCACCACCACGAGTGCGCATATTTCTACGAAAGACTTTACTACTCCTACCTGCCCCACGATCACCAGTCCTTCAACCACAGAAACTACTACACCTACCACCAACAGAAGAACACCTCCTTGTACCACACACCCTGTTACTCCTACCACCACCAAGAGCACTCCTACTTCTACCACAGAAACTACTACTCCAACCACCACAACGAACACTCCGACTTCTACTGCAGAAAATACTGCTCCTATCACCACCACGAGCGAACTACATCTACCACAGACACTACTACTCCTAACACCATCACGAGCGCTCCTACTTCTACCACAGACACTATTACTCCAAGAAGCACCATGAGCGATCTCCTCCCTCTACCACAGACACTACTCCTCCTAACAACACAACAAGCGCTCCTACTTTTATCAAGGAAACTATTACCCTACCACCACCACGAGCGCTCGTACCTCTAACAAAGTATCTAGTACTCTGAACACCACCACGAGCTCTCCTACTTCTACTAGAGGAACTACTACTACCAAGACCACGAGCGCTCCTATTTCTTCCACAGACTGTGCAACTCCTACCACCACCAAATGCGCTCCTACTTCTCAAACAGAACATGCTGCTCCTACCACCACCACGAGCAAAACTACTTCTAACAGAGACCTGCTACTCGTAACACCACCCTGAGAGCACCTACTTCTACCACAGGCACTGCAACTCCTACCACCACAATGAGCGCTCCTAATTCAACCACAGAAACAAAAACTCCCACCAGCACCACGAGCGCCCCTACTTCTACAACAGACACTAGTACTCCTAACACAACCAGGAACGCTCCTACTTCTACCACAGGAACTACTACTAATACCACGGGAACGAGTACAACAACTTCTACCACAGACAGTACTATTGCTACCACCACCACGAGCTCTCCTACTTCTGCCACAGACACTACTACTCCTACCACCATCACGAGTGCAACTACTACTACCACTGAAACTACTATTCCTACCACCACCATGACTGCACATATGTCTACGAAAGTCATTACTACTCCTACCAACCACACAATCACCAGTCCTTCTACCACAGAAACTACTACTCCTACCTCCACCACAAGAGCACCTACTAGTTCCACAGACCCTGTGACTCCTACCACCACCAAGAGCACTCCTACTTCTACCACAGAAACCACTACTCCAACCACCACAACGAACACTGCTACTTCTACTGCAGAAACTACTGCTCCTACCACCACCACGAACGAACTACATCTACCACCGACACTACTATGCCTAACACCATCACGAGCGCTCCTACTTCTACCACAGACACTATTACTCCAAGAAACACCATGAGCTCTCCTCCCTCTACCATAGACACTACTCCTCCTACCAACACAACGAGCGCTCCTACTTCTATCAAAGAAACTACTACCCTACCACCAACATGAACACTCCTACTTCTACCACAGAACATGCAACTCAGACCACCACCACAAGTGTTACTACTTCTACCACAATACCTGTTTCTCCTACCACCACCGCGAGTGGATCTTTTTGTACCCCAAATCCTTCTACTCCTACCAACACAACGAGAGCACCTACTTCTACCACAGGCCCTGCTACCTCTACCTCCATCACGAGCGATCCTATTTCTACAACAGAAACTACTACTCCTACCAACAGGAAGAGAGCTCCTACTTCTTCTACAGAAACTACTATTCCTACTACCACCACGAGCGCAACTACTTCTACCACAGACCGTACTATGCCTACCACCACCCCGAGTGTAAGTACTTCTACCACAGACACTACTGCTCTTACCACCACCACGAGTGCAAATACTTCTACCACAGACACTAGTGTTCCTACCACCAACACTGGTGCCAGTACTTCTACCACAGAAACTACTACTCCTACACCCACCACGAGCGCAACTACTTCTACCACAGACATTTCTACTGCTATCACAACCATGAGCCTCCTACTTCTATCAGAGACCGTGCAATTACTACCAGGAGGACTAGCGCTCTTCCTTCTAACACAGACACTACTACGCCTACCTCCATCACTAGCCCTCCTACTTCTACCACCATACCTGCTACTTCTACCACCACCATGAGCACAACTACTTCTACCACAGACACTACGACTCCTGTCACCACCACGAATGCTCATACAAATACGAAACAGAATACTACTCCTACCACCCCCACGAGAACCACTGCTTCTAACACAGACACTACTACTCTTACCACTATCACGAGAGAACCTATGTGTACCACAGACCCTGCTATTCCTATCACCACCACGAGCACTGCGACTTCTACCACAGAAACTACTACTCGTAACACCACCATGGGCGCTCATACTTCTACCAAAGACACTACTACACCTTCAACCACCACGAGCGCTCATACTTCTACCAAAGACATTATTACTCCTAGAACCACTACGACCACCACTACTGCTATCACAAACACTACTAATTCTACCACAACCACGGGAGCACCTACTTCTACCACAGACCCTGATATTCCTACCAACACCCTGAGCGCTCCTACTTCTACCACAGAAACTACTACTACTACCACCAACACGAGCACTCCTATTTCTACCACGGAAACTACTAATTCTCCCTCCACCACGAGCACAGCTTCTACTACCACAGAGAACACTACTCTTACCACCACCACCAGTGCCCCTACTTCTACCACAGACACTACTACTCCAAGCACCTCCACGAGCACTCCTACATCTACCACAGACACTACTACTCCTACCAACAAAATGAGCACTCCTACTTCTACCAAAGAAACTACTACCCTACCAGCACCATGAGCACTCCTACTTCTACCACAGAACATGCAACTCCAAGCACCACCACAGGCGATACTACTTCTAGCACAAAACCTGCTACTCCTACCACCACCACGAGTGCAACTACTTGTACCACAAAATATGCTACTCCTTCCAACACGACGAGAGCACCTACTTCTACCACAGGCCCTGCTACTCCTACCTCCATCACGAGCGATCATACTTCTACCCCAGAATCTACTGCTCCTACCACCAAGAGTGCTCCTACTTCCACCACAGAAACTACTAGTTCTCCCACCCCCACGAGCACAACTACTTCTACCAGAGCACTACTACTCCTACCACCAGAACGAGAGCCACTACTTCTACCCTAGAAACTACTACTACCACAAACACCACGAGTGCTTCTTGTTCTACCACAAAACCTGTTATGCCTACCACCACCACGAGCGATCCTACTTCTACCACAGACACTACTACACCTACCACCACCACGAGCAATCCTACTTCTACCACAGAATCAACTACTCCTAACACCACCACAAGCGCTCCTGCTTCTACCACAGAAACTACTACTCCTACCACCAGCACGAGCGCAACAACTTCTACTACAGACACTAATACACCTACAACCAAGATGAGTGCTCCTACTTCTACCACAGTCACCACTACTCCCACCAACACCACGAGCGCTCCTACTTCTACCACAGACAGTCCTACTCCTACCACCACCACGAGCGCTCCTACCTCTAAGGAAGTATCTAGTACTCTGAACACCAGCACGAGCTCTCCTAATTCTACTAGAGAAACGACTACTACCAAGACCACGAACGCTCCTACTTCTTCCACAGACTGTGCAACTCCTACCACCAACAAGTGCGCTCCTACTTCTAACACAGAACATGCTGCTCCTACCACCACCACGAGCAAAACTACTTCTAACAGAGACCCTGCTACTCGTACCACCACGAGAGCACCTACTTCTACCACAGGCACGGCAACTCCTACCACCACAATGAGCGCTCCTAATTCAACCACAGAAACTAAAACACCCACCAGCACCACGAGCGCCCCTACTTCTAGTACAGACTCTAGTACTCCTACCACCAACAGGAACGCTCCTACTTCTACCACAGAAACTAATACCAATACCACAGGAAGGAGCACAACAACTTCTACCACAGACAGAACTATTCCTACCACCACCACGAGTTCCCGTACTTCTACCACAGACAATACTACTACCTCCACCACGAGCACAAGTACTTCTAGCACATAAACTACTACTCCTACCACCAGCACGAGTGCAACTACTACTACCACTGACACTACTACTCCTACCACCACCACGAGTGCGCATATTTCTACAAAAGACTTTACTACTCCTACCTGCCCCACGATCACCAGTCCTTCAACCACAGAAACTACTACACCTACCACCAACAGAAGAACACCTCCTTGTACCACACACCCTGTTACTCCTACCACCACCAAGAGCACTCCTACTTCTACCACAGAAACTACTACTCCAACCACCACAACGAACACTCCGACTTCTACTGCAGAAAATACTGCTCCTATCACCACCACGAGCGAACTACATCTACCACAGACACTACTACTCCTAACACCATCACGAGCGCTCCTACTTCTACCACAGACACTATTACTCCAAGAAGCACCATGAGCGATCTCCTCCCTCTACCACAGACACTACTCCTCCTAACAACACAACAAGCGCTCCTACTTTTATCAAGGAAACTATTACCCTACCACCACCACGAGCGCTCGTACCTCTAACAAAGTATCTAGTACTCTGAACACCACCACGAGCTCTCCTACTTCTACTAGAGGAACTACTACTACCAAGACCACGAGCGCTCCTATTTCTTCCACAGACTGTGCAACTCCTACCACCACCAAATGCGCTCCTACTTCTCAAACAGAACATGCTGCTCCTACCACCACCACGAGCAAAACTACTTCTAACAGAGACCTGCTACTCGTAACACCACCCTGAGAGCACCTACTTCTACCACAGGCACTGCAACTCCTACCACCACAATGAGCGCTCCTAATTCAACCACAGAAACAAAAACTCCCACCAGCACCACGAGCGCCCCTACTTCTACAACAGACACTAGTACTCCTAACACAACCAGGAACGCTCCTACTTCTACCACAGGAACTACTACTAATACCACGGGAACGAGTACAACAACTTCTACCACAGACAGTACTATTGCTACCACCACCATGAGCTCTCCTACTTCTGCCACAGACACTACTACTCCTACCACCATCACGAGTGCAACTACTACTACCACTGAAACTACTATTCCTACCACCACCATGACTGCACATATGTCTACGAAAGTCATTACTACTCCTACCAACCACACAATCACCAGTCCTTCTACCACAGAAACTACTACTCCTACCTCCACCACAAGAGCACCTACTAGTTCCACAGACCCTGTGACTCCTACCACCACCAAGAGCACTCCTACTTCTACCACAGAAACCACTACTCCAACCACCACAACGAACACTGCTACTTCTACTGCAGAAACTACTGCTCCTACCACCACCACGAACGAACTACATCTACCACCGACACTACTATGCCTAACACCATCACGAGCGCTCCTACTTCTACCCCAGACACTATTACTCCAAGAAACACCATGAGCTCTCCTCCCTCTACCATAGACACTACTCCTCCTACCAACACAACAAGCGCTCCTACTTCTATCAAAGAAACTACTACCCTACCACCACCATGAACGCTCCTACTTCTACCACAGAACATGCAACGCATACCACCACCACAAGTGTTACTACTTCTACCACAATACCTGCTTCTCCCACCACCACCGCGAGTGGATCTTCTTGTACCCCAAAACCTTCTACTCCTACCAACACAACGAGAGCACCTACTTCTACCACAGGCCCTGCTACCTCTACCTCCATCACGAGCGATCCTATTTCTACAACAGAAACTACTACTCCTACCAACAGGAAGAGAGCTCCTACTTCTTCTACAGAAACTACTATTCCTACTACCACCACGAGCGCAACTACTTCTACCACAGACCGTACTACTCCTACCACCACCCCGAGTGTAAGTACTTCTACCACAGACACTACTGCTCTTACCACCACCACGAGTGCAAATACTTCTACCACAGACACTAGTGTTCCTACCACCAACACTGGTGCCAGTACTTCTACCACAGAAACTACTACTCCTACACCCACCACGAGCGCAACTACTTCTACCACAGACATTTCTACTGCTATCACAACCATGAGCCTCCTACTTCTATCAGAGACCGTGCAATTACTACCAGGAGGACTAGCGCTCTTCCTTCTAACACAGACACTACTACGCCTACCTCCATCACTAGCCCTCCTACTTCTACCACCATACCTGCTACTTCTACCACCACCATGAGCACAACTACTTCTACCACAGACACTACGACTCCTGTCACCACCACGAATGCTCATACAAATACGAAACAGAATACTACTCCTACCACCCCCACGAGAACCACTGCTTCTAACACAGACACTACTACTCTTACCACTATCACGAGAGAACCTATGTGTACCACAGACCCTGCTATTCCTATCACCACCACGAGCACTGCGACTTCTACCACAGAAACTACTACTCGTAACACCACCATGGGCGCTCATACTTCTACCAAAGACACTACTACACCTTCAACCACCACGAGCGCTCATACTTCTACCAAAGACATTATTACTCCTAGAACCACTACGACCACCACTACTGCTATCACAAACACTACTAATTCTACCACAACCACGGGAGCACCTACTTCTACCACAGACCCTGATATTCCTACCAACACCCTGAGCGCTCCTACTTCTACCACAGAAACTACTACTACTACCACCAACACGAGCACTCCTATTTCTACCACGGAAACTACTAATTCTCCCTCCACCACGAGCACAGCTTCTACTACCACAGAGAACACTACTCTTACCACCACCACCAGTGCCCCTACTTCTACCACAGACACTACTACTCCAAGCACCTCCACGAGCACTCCTACATCTACCACAGACACTACTACTCCTACCAACAAAATGAGCACTCCTACTTCTACCAAAGAAACTACTACCCTACCAGCACCATGAGCACTCCTACTTCTACCACAGAACATGCAACTCCAAGCACCACCACAGGCGATACTACTTCTAGCACAAAACCTGCTACTCCTACCACCACCACGAGTGCAACTACTTGTACCACAAAATATGCTACTCCTTCCAACACGACGAGAGCACCTACTTCTACCACAGGCCCTGCTACTCCTACCTCCATCACGAGCGATCATACTTCTACCCCAGAATCTACTGCTCCTACCACCAAGAGTGCTCCTACTTCCACCACAGAAACTACTAGTTCTCCCACCCCCACGAGCACAACTACTTCTACCAGAGCACTACTACTCCTACCACCAGAACGAGAGCCACTACTTCTACCCTAGAAACTACTACTACCACAAACACCACGAGTGCTTCTTGTTCTACCACAAAACCTGTTATGCCTACCACCACCACGAGCGATCCTACTTCTACCACAGACACTACTACACCTACCACCACCACGAGCAATCCTACTTCTACCACAGAATCAACTACTCCTAACACCACCACAAGCGCTCCTGCTTCTACCACAGAAACTACTACTCCTACCACCAGCACGAGCGCAACAACTTCTACTACAGACACTAATACACCTACAACCAAGATGAGTGCTCCTACTTCTACCACAGTCACCACTACTCCCACCAACACCACGAGCGCTCCTACTTCTACCACAGACAGTCCTACTCCTACCACCACCACGAGCGCTCCTACCTCTAAGGAAGTATCTAGTACTCTGAACACCACCACGAGCTCTCCTAATTCTACTAGAGAAACGACTACTACCAAGACCACGAACGCTCCTACTTCTTCCACAGACTGTGCAACTCCTACCACCACCAAGTGCGCTCCTACTTCTAACACAGAACATGCTGCTCCTACCACCACCACGAGCAAAACTACTTCTAACAGAGACCCTGCTACTCGTACCACCACGAGAGCACCTACTTCTACCACAGGCACGGCAACTCCTACCACCACAATGAGCGCTCCTAATTCAACCACAGAAACTAAAACACCCACCAGCACCACGAGCGCCCCTACTTCTAGTACAGACTCTAGTACTCCTACCACCAACAGGAACGCTCCTACTTCTACCACAGAAACTAATACCAATACCACAGGAAGGAGCACAACAACTTCTACCACAGACAGAACTATTCCTACCACCACCACGAGTTCCCGTACTTCTACCACAGACAATACTACTACCTCCACCACGAGCACAAGTACTTCTAGCACATAAACTACTACTCCTACCACCAGCACGAGTGCAACTACTACTACCACTGACACTACTACTCCTACCACCACCACGAGTGCGCATATTTCTACAAAAGACTTTACTACTCCTACCTGCCCCACGATCACCAGTCCTTCAACCACAGAAACTACTACACCTACCACCAACAGAAGAACACCTCCTTGTACCACACACCCTGTTACTCCTACCACCACCAAGAGCACTCCTACTTCTACCACAGAAACTACTACTCCAACCACCACAACGAACACTCCGACTTCTACTGCAGAAAATACTGCTCCTATCACCACCACGAGCGAACTACATCTACCACAGACACTACTACTCCTAACACCATCACGAGCGCTCCTACTTCTACCACAGACACTATTACTCCAAGAAGCACCATGAGCGATCTCCTCCCTCTACCACAGACACTACTCCTCCTAACAACACAACAAGCGCTCCTACTTTTATCAAGGAAACTATTACCCTACCACCACCACGAGCGCTCGTACCTCTAACAAAGTATCTAGTACTCTGAACACCACCACGAGCTCTCCTACTTCTACTAGAGGAACTACTACTACCAAGACCACGAGCGCTCCTATTTCTTCCACAGACTGTGCAACTCCTACCACCACCAAATGCGCTCCTACTTCTCAAACAGAACATGCTGCTCCTACCACCACCACGAGCAAAACTACTTCTAACAGAGACCTGCTACTCGTAACACCACCCTGAGAGCACCTACTTCTACCACAGGCACTGCAACTCCTACCACCACAATGAGCGCTCCTAATTCAACCACAGAAACAAAAACTCCCACCAGCACCACTAGCGCCCCTACTTCTACAACAGACACTAGTACTCCTAACACAACCAGGAACGCTCCTACTTCTACCACAGGAACTACTACTAATACCACGGGAACGAGTACAACAACTTCTACCACAGACAGTACTATTGCTACCACCACCACGAGCTCTCCTACTTCTGCCACAGACACTACTACTCCTACCACCATCACGAGTGCAACTACTACTACCACTGAAACTACTATTCCTACCACCACCATGACTGCACATATGTCTACGAAAGTCATTACTACTCCTACCAACCACACAATCACCAGTCCTTCTACCACAGAAACTACTACTCCTACCTCCACCACAAGAGCACCTACTAGTTCCACAGACCCTGTGACTCCTACCACCACCAAGAGCACTCCTACTTCTACCACAGAAACCACTACTCCAACCACCACAACGAACACTGCTACTTCTGCTGCAGAAACTACTGCTCCTACCACCACCACGAACGAACTACATCTACCACCGACACTACTATGCCTAACACCATCACGAGCGCTCCTACTTCTACCCCAGACACTATTACTCCAAGAAACACGATGAGCTCTCCTCCCTCTACCATAGACACTACTCCTCCTACCAACACAACGAGCGCTCCTACTTCTATCAAAGAAACTACTACCCTACCACCAACATGAACGCTCCTACTTCTACCACAGAACATGCAACTCAGACCACCACCACAAGTGTTACTACTTCTACCACAATACCTGTTTCTCCTACCACCACCGCGAGTGGATCTTTTTGTACCCCAAATCCTTCTACTCCTACCAACACAACGAGAGCACCTACTTCTACCACAGGCCCTGCTACCTCTACCTCCATCACGAGCGATCCTATTTCTACAACAGAAACTACTACTCCTACCAACAGGAAGAGAGCTCCTACTTCTTCTACAGAAACTACTATTCCTACTACCACCACGAGCGCAACTACTTCTACCACAGACCGTACTACGCCTACCACCACCCCGAGTGTAAGTACTTCTACCACAGACACTACTGCTCTTACCACCACCACGAGTGCAAATACTTCTACCACAGACACTAGTGTTCCTACCACCAACACTGGTGCCAGTACTTCTACCACAGAAACTACTACTCCTACACCCACCACGAGCGCAACTACTTCTACCACAGACATTTCTACTGCTATCACAACCATGAGCCTCCTACTTCTATCAGAGACCGTGCAATTACTACCAGGAGGACTAGCGCTCTTCCTTCTAACACAGACACTACTACGCCTACCTCCATCACTAGCCCTCCTACTTCTACCACCATACCTGCTACTTCTACCACCACCATGAGCACAACTACTTCTACCACAGACACTACGACTCCTGTCACCACCACGAATGCTCATACAAATACGAAACAGAATACTACTCCTACCACCCCCACGAGAACCACTGCTTCTAACACAGACACTACTACTCTTACCACTATCACGAGAGAACCTATGTGTACCACAGACCCTGCTATTCCTATCACCACCACGAGCACTGCGACTTCTACCACAGAAACTACTACTCGTAACACCACCATGGGCGCTCATACTTCTACCAAAGACACTACTACACCTTCAACCACCACGAGCGCTCATACTTCTACCAAAGACATTATTACTCCTAGAACCACTACGACCACCACTACTGCTATCACAAACACTACTAATTCTACCACAACCACGGGAGCACCTACTTCTACCACAGACCCTGATATTCCTACCAACACCCTGAGCGCTCCTACTTCTACCACAGAAACTACTACTACTACCACCAACACGAGCACTCCTATTTCTACCACGGAAACTACTAATTCTCCCTCCACCACGAGCACAGCTTCTACTACCACAGAGAACACTACTCTTACCACCACCACCAGTGCTCCTACTTCTACCACAGACACTACTACTCCAAGCACCTCCACGAGCACTCCTACATCTACCACAGACACTACTACTCCTACCAACAAAATGAGCACTCCTACTTCTACCAAAGAAACTACTACCCTACCAGCACCATGAGCACTCCTACTTCTACCACAGAACATGCAACTCCAAGCACCACCACAGGCGATACTACTTCTAGCACAAAACCTGCTACTCCTACCACCACCACGAGTGCAACTACTTGTACCACAAAATATGCTACTCCTTCCAACACGACGAGAGCACCTACTTCTACCACAGGCCCTGCTACTCCTACCTCCATCACGAGCGATCATACTTCTACCCCAGAATCTACTGCTCCTACCACCAAGAGTGCTCCTACTTCTACCAAAGAAACTACTAGTTCTCCCACCCCCACGAGCACAACTACTTCTACCAGAACACTACTACTCCTACCACCAGAACGAGAGCCACTACTTCTACCCTAGAAACTACTACTACCACAAACACCACGAGTGCTTCTTCTTCTACCACAAAACCTGTTATGCCTACCACCACCACGAGCGATCCTACTTCTACCACAGACACTACTACACCTACCACCACCACGAGCAATCCTAATTCTACCACAGAATCAACTACTCCTAACACAACCACGAGCGCTCCTGCTTCTACCACAGAAAGTACTACTCCTACCACCAGCACGAGCGCAACAACTTCTACTACAGACACTAATACACCTACAACCAAGATGAGTGCTCCTACTTCTACCACAGTCACCACTACTCCCACCAACACCACGAGCGCTCCTACTTCTACCACAGACAGTCCTACTCCTACCACCACCACGAGCGCTCCTACCTCTAAGGAAGTATCTAGTACTCTGAACACCACCACGAGCTCTCCTACTTCTACTAGAGAAACTACTACTACCAAGACCACGAACGCTCCTACTTCTTCCACAGACTGCGCAACTCCTACCACCACCAAGTGTGCTCCTACTTCTAACACAGAACATGCTGCTCCTACCACCACCACGAGCAAAACTACTTCTAACAGAGACCCTGCTACTCGTACCACCACGAGAGCACCGACTTCTACCACAGGCACGGCAACTCCTACCACCACAATGAGCGCTCCTAATTCAACCACAGAAACTAAAACACCCACCAGCACCACGAGCGCCCCTACTTCTAGTACAGACTCTAGTACTCCTACCACCAACAGGATCGCTCCTACTTCTACCACAGAAACTACTACTAATACCACGGGAACGAGCACAACAACTTCTACCACAGACAGAACTATTCCTACCACCTCCACGAGTTCCCGTACTTCTACCACAGACAATACTACTACCTCCACCACGAGCACAAGTACTTCTAGCACATAAACTACTACTCCTACCACCAGCACGAGTGCAACTACTACTACCACTGACACTACTACTCCTACCACCACCACGAGTGCGCATATTTCTACGAAAGACTTTACTACTCCTACCTGCCCCACGATCACCAGTCCTTCAACCACAGAAACTACTACACCTACCACCAACAGAAGAACACCTCCTTGTACCGCACACCCTGTTACTCCTACCACCACCAAGAGCACTCCTACTTCTACCACAGAAACTACTACTCCAACCACCACAACGAACACTCCTACTTCTACTGCAGAAAATACTGCTCCTATCACCACCACGAGCGAACTACATCTACCACAGACACTACTACTCCTAACACCATCACGAGCGCTCCTACTTCTACCACAGACACTATTACTCCAAGAAGCACCATGAGTGATCTCCTCCCTCTACCACAGACACTACTCCTCCTAACAACACAACAAGCGCTCCTACTTCTATCAAAGAAACTATTACCCTACCACCACCACGAGCGCTCGTACCTCTAACAAAGTATCTAGTACTCTGAACACCACAACGAGCTCTCCTACTTCTACTAGAGGAACTACTACTACCAAGACCACGAACGCTCCTATTTCTTCCACAGACTGTGCAACTCCTACCACCACCAAGTGTGCTCCTACTTCTCACACAGAACATGCTGCTCCTACCACCACCACGAGCAAAACTACTTCTAACAGAGCCCCTGCTACTCGTACCACCACGAGAGCACCTACTTCTACCACCGGCACGGCAACTCCTACCACCGCAATGAGCGCTCCTAATTCAACCACAGAAACTAAAACACCCACCAGCACCACGAGCGCCCCTACTTCTAGTACAGACTCTAGTACTCCTACCACCAACAGGAACGCTCCTACTTTTACCACAGAAACTACTACTAATACCACGGGAACGAGCACAACAACTTCTACCACAGACAGAACTATTCCTACCACCACCACGAGTTCCCGTACTTCTACCACAGACAATACTACTACCTCCACCACGAGCACAAGTACTTCTAGCACATAAACTATTACTCCTACCACCATCACGAGTGCAACTACTACTACCACTGACACTACTACTCCTACCACCACCACGAGTGCGCATATTTCTACGAAAGACTTTACTACTCCTACCTGCCCCACGATCACCAGTCCTTCAACCACAGAAACTACTACACCTACCACCAACAGAAGAACACCTCCTTGTACCACACACCCTGTTACTCCTACCACCACCAAGAGCACTCCTACTTCTACCACAGAAACTATTACTCCAACCACCACAACGAACACTCCGACTTCTACTGCAGAAAATACTGCTCCTATCACCACCACGAGCGAACTACATCTACCACAGACACTACTACTCCTAACACCATCACGAGCGCTCCTACTTCTACCACAGACACTATTACTCCAAGAAGCACCATGAGCGATCTCCTCCCTCTACCACAGACACTACTCCTCCTAACAACACAACAAGCGCTCCTACTTTTATCAAGGAAACTATTACCTTACCACCACCACGAGCGCTCGTACCTCTAACAAAGTATCTAGTACTCTGAACACCACCACGAGCTCTCCTACTTCTACTAGAGGAACTACTACTACCAAGACCACGAGCGCTCCTATTTCTTCCACAGACTGTGCAACTCCTACCACCACCAAATGCGCTCCTACTTCTCAAACAGAACATGCTGCTCCTACCACCACCACGAGCAAAACTACTTCTAACAGAGACCTGCTACTCGTAACACCACCCTGAGAGCACCTACTTCTACCACAGGCACTGCAACTCCTACCACCACAATGAGCGCTCCTAATTCAACCACAGAAACAAAAACTCCCACCAGCACCACGAGCGCCCCTACTTCTACAACAGACACTAGTACTCCTAACACAACCAGGAACGCTCCTACTTCTACCACAGGAACTACTACTAATACCACGGGAACGAGTACAACAACTTCTACCACAGACAGTACTATTGCTACCACCACCACGAGCTCTCCTACTTCTGCCACAGACACTACTACTCCTACCACCATCACGAGTGCAACTACTACTACCACTGAAACTACTATTCCTACCACCACCATGACTGCACATATGTCTACGAAAGTCATTACTACTCCTACCAACCACACAATCACCAGTCCTTCTACCACAGAAACTACTACTCCTACCTCCACCACAAGAGCACCTACTAGTTCCACAGACCCTGTGACTCCTACCACCACCAAGAGCACTCCTACTTCTACCACAGAAACCACTACTCCAACCACCACAACGAACACTGCTACTTCTACTGCAGAAACTACTGCTCCTACCACCACCACGAACGAACTACATCTACCACCGACACTACTATGCCTAACACCATCACGAGCGCTCCTACTTCTACCCCAGACACTATTACTCCAAGAAACACCATGAGCTCTCCTCCCTCTACCATAGACACTACTCCTCCTACCAACACAACGAGCGCTCCTACTTCTATCAAAGAAACTACTACCCTACCACCAACATGAACGCTCCTACTTCTACCACAGAACATGCAACTCAGACCACCACCACAAGTGTTACTACTTCTACCACAATACCTGTTTCTCCTACCACCACCGCGAGTGGATCTTTTTGTACCCCAAATCCTTCTACTCCTACCAACACAACGAGAGCACCTACTTCTACCACAGGCCCTGCTACCTCTACCTCCATCACGAGCGATCCTATTTCTACAACAGAAACTACTACTCCTACCAACAGGAAGAGAGCTCCTACTTCTTCTACAGAAACTACTATTCCTACTACCACCACGAGCGCAACTACTTCTACCACAGACCGTACTACTCCTACCACCACCCCGAGTGTAAGTACTTCTACCACAGACACTACTGCTCTTACCACCACCACGAGTGCAAATACTTCTACCACAGACACTAGTGTTCCTACCACCAACACTGGTGCCAGTACTTCTACCACAGAAACTACTACTCCTACACCCACCACGAGCGCAACTACTTCTACCACAGACATTTCTACTGCTATCACAACCATGAGCCTCCTACTTCTATCAGAGACCGTGCAATTACTACCAGGAGGACTAGCGCTCTTCCTTCTAACACAGACACTACTACGCCTACCTCCATCACTAGCCCTCCTACTTCTACCACCATACCTGCTACTTCTACCACCACCATGAGCACAACTACTTCTACCACAGACACTACGACTCCTGTCACCACCACGAATGCTCATACAAATACGAAACAGAATACTACTCCTACCACCCCCACGAGAACCACTGCTTCTAACACAGACACTACTACTCTTACCACTATCACGAGAGAACCTATGTGTACCACAGACCCTGCTATTCCTATCACCACCACGAGCACTGCGACTTCTACCACAGAAACTACTACTCGTAACACCACCATGGGCGCTCATACTTCTACCAAAGACACTACTACACCTTCAACCACCACGAGCGCTCATACTTCTACCAAAGACATTATTACTCCTAGAACCACTACGACCACCACTACTGCTATCACAAACACTACTAATTCTACCACAACCACGGGAGCACCTACTTCTACCACAGACCCTGATATTCCTACCAACACCCTGAGCGCTCCTACTTCTACCACAGAAACTACTACTACTACCACCAACACGAGCACTCCTATTTCTACCACGGAAACTACTAATTCTCCCTCCACCACGAGCACAGCTTCTACTACCACAGAGAACACTACTCTTACCACCACCACCAGTGCTCCTACTTCTACCACAGACACTACTACTCCAAGCACCTCCACGAGCACTCCTACATCTACCACAGACACTACTACTCCTACCAACAAAATGAGCACTCCT
The DNA here is from genome assembly GCF_028023285.1 of Balaenoptera ricei. Classification (NCBI taxonomy): domain Eukaryota; kingdom Metazoa; phylum Chordata; class Mammalia; order Artiodactyla; family Balaenopteridae; genus Balaenoptera; species Balaenoptera ricei. The sequence goes on from NC_082654.1 coordinate 80,209,316, forward strand.
ACTTCTACCAAAGAAACTACTACCCTACCAGCACCATGAGCACTCCTACTTCTACCACAGAACATGCAACTCCAAGCACCACCACAGGCGATACTACTTCTAGCACAAAACCTGCTACTCCTACCACCACCACGAGTGCAACTACTTGTACCACAAAATATGCTACTCCTTCCAACACGACGAGAGCACCTACTTCTACCACAGGCCCTGCTACTCCTACCTCCATCACGAGCGATCATACTTCTATCCCAGAATCTACTGCTCCTACCACCAAGAGTGCTCCTACTTCCACCACAGAAACTACTAGTTCTCCCACCCCCACGAGCACAACTACTTCTACCAGAGCACTACTACTCCTACCACCAGAACGAGAGCCACTACTTCTACCCTAGAAACTACTACTACCACAAACACCACGAGTGCTTCTTCTTCTACCACAAAACCTGTTATGCCTACCACCACCACGAGCGATCCTACTTCTACCACAGACACTACTACACCTACCACCACCACGAGCAATCCTACTTCTACCACAGAATCAACTACTCCTAACACCACCACAAGCGCTCCTGCTTCTACCACAGAAACTACTACTCCTACCACCAGCACGAGCGCAACAACTTCTACTACAGACACTAATACACCTACAACCAAGATGAGTGCTCCTACTTCTACCACAGTCACCACTACTCCCACCAACACCACGAGCGCTCCTACTTCTACCACAGACAGTCCTACTCCTACCACCACCACGAGCGCTCCTACCTCTAAGGAAGTATCTAGTACTCTGAACACCACCACGAGCTCTCCTACTTCTACTAGAGAAACTACTACTACCAAGACCACGAACGCTCCTACTTCTTCCACAGACTGTGCAACTCCTACCACCACCAAGTGCGCTCCTACTTCTAACACAGAACATGCTGCTCCTACCACCACCACGAGCAAAACTACTTCTAACAGAGACCCTGCTACTCGTACCACCACGAGAGCACCTACTTCTACCACAGGCACGGCAACTCCTACCACCACAATGAGCGCTCCTAATTCAACCACAGAAACTAAAACACCCACCAGCACCACGAGCGCCCCTACTTCTAGTACAGACTCTAGTACTCCTACCACCAACAGGAACGCTCCTACTTCTACCACAGAAACTAATACCAATACCACAGGAAGGAGCACAACAACTTCTACCACAGACAGAACTATTCCTACCACCACCACGAGTTCCCGTACTTCTACCACAGACAATACTACTACCTCCACCACGAGCACAAGTACTTCTAGCACATAAACTACTACTCCTACCACCAGCACGAGTGCAACTACTACTACCACTGACACTACTACTCCTACCACCACCACGAGTGCGCATATTTCTACGAAAGACTTTACTACTCCTACCTGCCCCACGATCACCAGTCCTTCAACCACAGAAACTACTACACCTACCACCAACAGAAGAACACCTCCTTGTACCACACACCCTGTTACTCCTACCACCACCAAGAGCACTCCTACTTCTACCACAGAAACTACTACTCCAACCACCACAACGAACACTCCGACTTCTACTGCAGAAAATACTGCTCCTATCACCACCACGAGCGAACTACATCTACCACAGACACTACTACTCCTAACACCATCACGAGCGCTCCTACTTCTACCACAGACACTATTACTCCAAGAAGCACCATGAGCGATCTCCTCCCTCTACCACAGACACTACTCCTCCTAACAACACAACAAGCGCTCCTACTTTTATCAAGGAAACTATTACCCTACCACCACCATGAGCGCTCGTACCTCTAACAAAGTATCTAGTACTCTGAACACCACCACGAGCTCTCCTACTTCTACTAGAGGAACTACTACTACCAAGACCACGAGCGCTCCTATTTCTTCCACAGACTGTGCAACTCCTACCACCACCAAATGCGCTCCTACTTCTCAAACAGAACATGCTGCTCCTACCACCACCACGAGCAAAACTACTTCTAACAGAGACCTGCTACTCGTAACACCACCCTGAGAGCACCTACTTCTACCACAGGCACTGCAACTCCTACCACCACAATGAGCGCTCCTAATTCAACCACAGAAACAAAAACTCCCACCAGCACCACGAGCGCCCCTACTTCTACAACAGACACTAGTACTCCTAACACAACCAGGAACGCTCCTACTTCTACCACAGGAACTACTACTAATACCACGGGAACGAGTACAACAACTTCTACCACAGACAGTACTATTGCTACCACCACCATGAGCTCTCCTACTTCTGCCACAGACACTACTACTCCTACCACCATCACGAGTGCAACTACTACTACCACTGAAACTACTATTCCTACCACCACCATGACTGCACATATGTCTACGAAAGTCATTACTACTCCTACCAACCACACAATCACCAGTCCTTCTACCACAGAAACTACTACTCCTACCTCCACCACAAGAGCACCTACTAGTTCCACAGACCCTGTGACTCCTACCACCACCAAGAGCACTCCTACTTCTACCACAGAAACCACTACTCCAACCACCACAACGAACACTGCTACTTCTACTGCAGAAACTACTGCTCCTACCACCACCACGAACGAACTACATCTACCACCGACACTACTATGCCTAACACCATCACGAGCGCTCCTACTTCTACCCCAGACACTATTACTCCAAGAAACACCATGAGCTCTCCTCCCTCTACCATAGACACTACTCCTCCTACCAACACAACGAGCGCTCCTACTTCTATCAAAGAAACTACTACCCTACCACCACCATGAACGCTCCTACTTCTACCACAGAACATGCAACGCATACCACCACCACAAGTGTTACTACTTCTACCACAATACCTGCTTCTCCCACCACCACCGCGAGTGGATCTTCTTGTACCCCAAAACCTTCTACTCCTACCAACACAACGAGAGCACCTACTTCTACCACAGGCCCTGCTACCTCTACCTCCATCACGAGCGATCCTATTTCTACAACAGAAACTACTACTCCTACCAACAGGAAGAGAGCTCCTACTTCTTCTACAGAAACTACTATTCCTACTACCACCACGAGCGCAACTACTTCTACCACAGACCGTACTACTCCTACCACCACCCCGAGTGTAAGTACTTCTACCACAGACACTACTGCTCTTACCACCACCACGAGTGCAAATACTTCTACCACAGACACTAGTGTTCCTACCACCAACACTGGTGCCAGTACTTCTACCACAGAAACTACTACTCCTACACCCACCACGAGCGCAACTACTTCTACCACAGACATTTCTACTGCCATCACAACCATGAGCCTCCTACTTCTATCAGAGACCGTGCAATTACTACCAGGAGGACTAGCGCTCTTCCTTCTAACACAGACACTACTACGCCTACCTCCATCACTAGCCCTCCTACTTCTACCACCATACCTGCTACTTCTACCACCACCATGAGCACAACTACTTCTACCACAGACACTACAACTCCTGTCACCACCACGAATGCTCATACAAATACGAAACAGAATACTACTCCTACCACCCCCACGAGAACCACTGCTTCTAACACAGACACTACTACTCTTACCACTATCACGAGAGAACCTATGTGTACCACAGACCCTGCTATTCCTATCACCACCACGAGCACTGCGACTTCTACCACAGAAACTACTACTCGTAACACCACCATGGGCGCTCATACTTCTACCAAAGACACTACTACACCTTCAACCACCACGAGCGCTCATACTTCTACCAAAGACATTATTACTCCTAGAACCACTACGACCACCACTACTGCTATCACAAACACTACTAATTCTACCACAACCACGGGAGCACCTACTTCTACCACAGACCCTGATATTCCTACCAACACCCTGAGCGCTCCTACTTCTACCACAGAAACTACTACTACTACCACCAACACGAGCACTCCTATTTCTACCACGGAAACTACTAATTCTCCCTCCACCACGAGCACAGCTTCTACTACCACAGAGAACACTACTCTTACCACCACCACCAGTGCCCCTACTTCTACCACAGACACTACTACTCCAAGCACCTCCACGAGCACTCCTACATCTACCACAGACACTACTACTCCTACCAACAAAATGAGCACTCCTACTTCTACCAAAGAAACTACTACCCTACCAGCACCATGAGCACTCCTACTTCTACCACAGAACATGCAACTCCAAGCACCACCACAGGCGATACTACTTCTAGCACAAAACCTGCTACTCCTACCACCACCACGAGTGCAACTACTTGTACCACAAAATATGCTACTCCTTCCAACACGACGAGAGCACCTACTTCTACCACAGGCCCTGCTACTCCTACCTCCATCACGAGCGATCATACTTCTACCCCAGGATCTACTGCTCCTACCACCAAGAGTGCTCCTACTTCCACCACAGAAACTACTAGTTCTCCCACCCCCACGAGCACAACTACTTCTACCAGAGCACTACTACTCCTACCACCAGAACGAGAGCCACTACTTCTACCCTAGAAACTACTACTACCACAAACACCACGAGTGCTTCTTGTTCTACCACAAAACCTGTTATGCCTACCACCACCACGAGCGATCCTACTTCTACCACAGACACTACTACACCTACCACCACCACGAGCAATCCTACTTCTACCACAGAATCAACTACTCCTAACACCACCACAAGCGCTCCTGCTTCTACCACAGAAAGTACTACTCCTACCACCAGCACGAGCACAACAACTTCTACTACAGACACTAATACACCTACAACCAAGATGAGTGCTCCTACTTCTACCACAGTCACCACTACTCCCACCAACACCACGAGCGCTCCTACTTCTACCACAGACAGTCCTACTCCTACCACCACCACGAGCGCTCCTACCTCTAAGGAAGTATCTAGTACTCTGAACACCACCACGAGCTCTCCTACTTCTACTAGAGAAACGACTACTACCAAGACCACGAACGCTCCTACTTCTTCCACAGACTGTGCAACTCCTACCACCACCAAGTGCGCTCCTACTTCTAACACAGAACATGCTGCTCCTACCACCACCACGAGCAAAACTACTTCTAACAGAGACCTTGCTACTCGTACCACCACGAGAGCACCTACTTCTACCACAGGCACGGCAACTCCTACCACCACAATGAGCGCTCCTAATTCAACCACAGAAACTAAAACACCCACCAGCACCACGAGCGCCCCTACTTCTAGTACAGACTCTAGTACTCCTACCACCAACAGGAACGCTCCTACTTCTACCACAGAAACTAATACCAATACCACAGGAAGGAGCACAACAACTTCTACCACAGACAGAACTATTCCTACCACCACCACGAGTTCCCGTACTTCTACCACAGACAATTCTACTACCTCCACCACGAGCACAAGTACTTCTAGCACATAAACTACTACTCCTACCACCAGCACGAGTGCAACTACTACTACCACTGACACTACTACTCCTACCACCACCACGAGTGCGCATATTTCTACGAAAGACTTTACTACTCCTACCTGCCCCACGATCACCAGTCCTTCAACCACAGAAACTACTACACCTACCACCAACAGAAGAACACCTCCTTGTACCACACACCCTGTTACTCCTACCACCACCAAGAGCACTCCTACTTCTACCACAGAAACTACTACTCCAACCACCACAACGAACACTCCGACTTCTACTGCAGAAAATACTGCTCCTATCACCACCACGAGCGAACTACATCTACCACAGACACTACTACTCCTAACACCATCACGAGCGCTCCTACTTCTACCACAGACACTATTACTCCAAGAAGCACCATGAGCGATCTCCTCCCTCTACCACAGACACTACTCCTCCTAACAACACAACAAGCGCTCCTACTTTTATCAAGGAAACTATTACCCTACCACCACCACGAGCGCTCGTACCTCTAACAAAGTATCTAGTACTCTGAACACCACCACGAGCTCTCCTACTTCTACTAGAGGAACTACTACTACCAAGACCACGAGCGCTCCTATTTCTTCCACAGACTGTGCAACTCCTACCACCACCAAATGCGCTCCTACTTCTCAAACAGAACATGCTGCTCCTACCACCACCACGAGCAAAACTACTTCTAACAGAGACCTGCTACTCGTAACACCACCCTGAGAGCACCTACTTCTACCACAGGCACTGCAACTCCTACCACCACAATGAGCGCTCCTAATTCAACCACAGAAACAAAAACTCCCACCAGCACCACGAGCGCCCCTACTTCTACAACAGACACTAGTACTCCTAACACAACCAGGAACGCTCCTACTTCTACCACAGGAACTACTACTAATACCACGGGAACGAGTACAACAACTTCTACCACAGACAGTACTATTGCTACCACCACCACGAGCTCTCCTACTTCTGCCACAGACACTACTACTCCTACCACCATCACGAGTGCAACTACTACTACCACTGAAACTACTATTCCTACCACCACCATGACTGCACATATGTCTACGAAAGTCATTACTACTCCTACCAACCACACAATCACCAGTCCTTCTACCACAGAAACTACTACTCCTACCTCCACCACAAGAGCACCTACTAGTTCCACAGACCCTGTGACTCCTACCACCACCAAGAGCACTCCTACTTCTACCACAGAAACCACTACTCCAACCACCACAACGAACACTGCTACTTCTACTGCAGAAACTACTGCTCCTACCACCACCACGAACGAACTACATCTACCACCGACACTACTATGCCTAACACCATCACGAGCGCTCCTACTTCTACCACAGACACTATTACTCCAAGAAACACCATGAGCTCTCCTCCCTCTACCATAGACACTACTCCTCCTACCAACACAACGAGCGCTCCTACTTCTATCAAAGAAACTACTACCCTACCACCAACATGAACGCTCCTACTTCTACCACAGAACATGCAACTCAGACCACCACCACAAGTGTTACTACTTCTACCACAATACCTGTTTCTCCTACCACCACCGCGAGTGGATCTTTTTGTACCCCAAATCCTTCTACTCCTACCAACACAACGAGAGCACCTACTTCTACCACAGGCCCTGCTACCTCTACCTCCATCACGAGCGATCCTATTTCTACAACAGAAACTACTACTCCTACCAACAGGAAGAGAGCTCCTACTTCTTCTACAGAAACTACTATTCCTACTACCACCACGAGCGCAACTACTTCTACCACAGACCGTACTATGCCTACCACCACCCCGAGTGTAAGTACTTCTACCACAGACACTACTGCTCTTACCACCACCACGAGTGCAAATACTTCTACCACAGACACTAGTGTTCCTACCACCAACACTGGTGCCAGTACTTCTACCACAGAAACTACTACTCCTACACCCACCACGAGCGCAACTACTTCTACCACAGACATTTCTACTGCTATCACAACCATGAGCCTCCTACTTCTATCAGAGACCGTGCAATTACTACCAGGAGGACTAGCGCTCTTCCTTCTAACACAGACACTACTACGCCTACCTCCATCACTAGCCCTCCTACTTCTACCACCATACCTGCTACTTCTACCACCACCATGAGCACAACTACTTCTACCACAGACACTACGACTCCTGTCACCACCACGAATGCTCATACAAATACGAAACAGAATACTACTCCTACCACCCCCACGAGAACCACTGCTTCTAACACAGACACTACTACTCTTACCACTATCACGAGAGAACCTATGTGTACCACAGACCCTGCTATTCCTATCACCACCACGAGCACTGCGACTTCTACCACAGAAACTACTACTCGTAACACCACCATGGGCGCTCATACTTCTACCAAAGACACTACTACACCTTCAACCACCACGAGCGCTCATACTTCTACCAAAGACATTATTACTCCTAGAACCACTACGACCACCACTACTGCTATCACAAACACTACTAATTCTACCACAACCACGGGAGCACCTACTTCTACCACAGACCCTGATATTCCTACCAACACCCTGAGCGCTCCTACTTCTACCACAGAAACTACTACTACTACCACCAACACGAGCACTCCTATTTCTACCACGGAAACTACTAATTCTCCCTCCACCACGAGCACAGCTTCTACTACCACAGAGAACACTACTCTTACCACCACCACCAGTGCCCCTACTTCTACCACAGACACTACTACTCCAAGCACCTCCACGAGCACTCCTACATCTACCACAGACACTACTACTCCTACCAACAAAATGAGCACTCCTACTTCTACCAAAGAAACTACTACCCTACCAGCACCATGAGCACTCCTACTTCTACCACAGAACATGCAACTCCAAGCACCACCACAGGCGATACTACTTCTAGCACAAAACCTGCTACTCCTACCACCACCACGAGTGCAACTACTTGTACCACAAAATATGCTACTCCTTCCAACACGACGAGAGCACCTACTTCTACCACAGGCCCTGCTACTCCTACCTCCATCACGAGCGATCATACTTCTACCCCAGAATCTACTGCTCCTACCACCAAGAGTGCTCCTACTTCCACCACAGAAACTACTAGTTCTCCCACCCCCACGAGCACAACTACTTCTACCAGAGCACTACTACTCCTACCACCAGAACGAGAGCCACTACTTCTACCCTAGAAACTACTACTACCACAAACACCACGAGTGCTTCTTGTTCTACCACAAAACCTGTTATGCCTACCACCACCACGAGCGATCCTACTTCTACCACAGACACTACTACACCTACCACCACCACGAGCAATCCTACTTCTACCACAGAATCAACTACTCCTAACACCACCACAAGCGCTCCTGCTTCTACCACAGAAAGTACTACTCCTACCACCAGCACGAGCACAACAACTTCTACTACAGACACTAATACACCTACAACCAAGATGAGTGCTCCTACTTCTACCACAGTCACCACTACTCCCACCAACACCACGAGCGCTCCTACTTCTACCACAGACAGTCCTACTCCTACCACCACCACGAGCGCTCCTACCTCTAAGGAAGTATCTAGTACTCTGAACACCACCACGAGCTCTCCTACTTCTACTAGAGAAACGACTACTACCAAGACCACGAACGCTCCTACTTCTTCCACAGACTGTGCAACTCCTACCACCACCAAGTGCGCTCCTACTTCTAACACAGAACATGCTGCTCCTACCACCACCACGAGCAAAACTACTTCTAACAGAGACCCTGCTACTCGTACCACCACGAGAGCACCTACTTCTACCACCGGCACGGCAACTCCTACCACCGCAATGAGCGCTCCTAATTCAACCACAGAAACTAAAACACCCACCAGCACCACGAGCGCCCCTACTTCTAGTACAGACTCTAGTACTCCTACCACCAACAGGAACGCTCCTACTTTTACCACAGAAACTACTACTAATACCACGGGAACGAGCACAACAACTTCTACCACAGACAGAACTATTCCTACCACCACCACGAGTTCCCGTACTTCTACCACAGACAATACTACTACCTCCACCACGAGCACAAGTACTTCTAGCACATAAACTATTACTCCTACCACCATCACGAGTGCAACTACTACTACCACTGACACTACTACTCCTACCACCACCATGAGTGCGCATATTTCTACGAAAGACTTTACTACTCCTACCTGCCCCACGATCACCAGTCCTTCAACCACAGAAACTACTACACCTACCACCAACAGAAGAACACCTCCTTGTACCACACACCCTGTTACTCCTACCACCACCAAGAGCACTCCTACTTCTACCACAGAAACTACTACTCCAACCACCACAACGAACACTCCTACTTCTACTGCAGAAAATACTGCTCCTATCACCACCACGAGCGAACTACATCTACCACAGACACTACTACTCCTAACACCATCACGAGCGCTCCTACTTCTACCACAGACACTATTACTCCAAGAAGCACCATGAGCGATCTCCTCCCTCTACCACAGACACTACTCCTCCTAACAACACAACAAGCGCTCCTACTTTTATCAAGGAAACTATTACCTTACCACCACCACGAGCGCTCGTACCTCTAACAAAGTATCTAGTACTCTGAACACCACCACGAGCTCTCCTACTTCTACTAGAGGAACTACTACTACCAAGACCACGAGCGCTCCTATTTCTTCCACAGACTGTGCAACTCCTACCACCACCAAATGCGCTCCTACTTCTCAAAGAGAACATGCTGCTCCTACCACCACCACGAGCAAAACTACTTCTAACAGAGACCTGCTACTCGTAACACCACCCTGAGAGCACCTACTTCTACCACAGGCACTGCAACTCCTATCACCACAATGAGCACTCCTAATTCAACCACAGAAACAAAAACTCCCACCAGCACCACGAGCGCCCCTACTTCTACAACAGACACTAGTACTCCTAACACAACCAGGAACGCTCCTACTTCTACCACAGGAACTACTACTAATACCACGGGAACGAGTACAACAACTTCTACCACAGACAGTACTATTGCTACCACCACCACGAGCTCTCCTACTTCTGCCACAGACACTACTACTCCTACCACCATCACGAGTGCAACTACTACTACCACTGAAACTACTATTCCTACCACCACCATGACTGCACATATGTCTACGAAAGTCATTACTACTCCTACCAACCACACGATCACCAGTCCTTCTACCACAGAAACTACTACTCCTACCTCCACCACAAGAGCACCTACTAGTTCCACAGACCCTGTGACTCCTACCACCACCAAGAGCACTCCTACTTCTACCACAGAAACCACTACTCCAACCACCACAACGAACACTGCTACTTCTACTGCAGAAACTACTGCTCCTACCACCACCACGAACGAACTACATCTACCACCGACACTACTATGCCTAACACCATCACGAGCGCTCCTACTTCTACCCCAGACACTATTACTCCAAGAAACACCATGAGCTCTCCTCCCTCTACCATAGACACTACTCCTCCTACCAACACAACGAGCGCTCCTACTTCTATCAAAGAAACTACTACCCTACCACCAACATGAACGCTCCTACTTCTACCACAGAACATGCAACTCAGACCACCACCACAAGTGTTACTACTTCTACCACAATACCTGTTTCTCCTACCACCACCGCGAGTGGATCTTTTTGTACCCCAAATCCTTCTACTCCTACCAACACAACGAGAGCACCTACTTCTACCACAGGCCCTGCTACCTCTACCTCCATCACGAGCGATCCTATTTCTACAACAGAAACTACTACTCCTACCAACAGGAAGAGAGCTCCTACTTCTTCTACAGAAACTACTATTCCTACTACCACCACGAGCGCAACTACTTCTACCACAGACCGTACTACGCCTACCACCACCCCGAGTGTAAGTACTTCTACCACAGACACTACTGCTCTTACCACCACCACGAGTGCAAATACTTCTACCACAGACACTAGTGTTCCTACCACCAACACTGGTGCCAGTACTTCTACCACAGAAACTACTACTCCTACACCCACCACGAGCGCAACTACTTCTACCACAGACATTTCTACTGCTATCACAACCATGAGCCTCCTACTTCTATCAGAGACCGTGCAATTACTACCAGGAGGACTAGCGCTCTTCCTTCTAACACAGACACTACTACGCCTACCTCCATCACTAGCCCTCCTACTTCTACCACCATACCTGCTACTTCTACCACCACCATGAGCACAACTACTTCTACCACAGACACTACGACTCCTGTCACCACCACGAATGCTCATACAAATACGAAACAGAATACTACTCCTACCACCCCCACGAGAACCACTGCTTCTAACACAGACACTACTACTCTTACCACTATCACGAGAGAACCTATGTGTACCACAGACCCTGCTATTCCTATCACCACCACGAGCACTGCGACTTCTACCACAGAAACTACTACTCGTAACACCACCATGGGCGCTCATACTTCTACCAAAGACACTACTACACCTTCAACCACCACGAGCGCTCATACTTCTACCAAAGACATTATTACTCCTAGAACCACTACGACCACCACTACTGCTATCACAAACACTACTAATTCTACCACAACCACGGGAGCACCTACTTCTACCACAGACCCTGATATTCCTACCAACACCCTGAGCGCTCCTACTTCTACCACAGAAACTACTACTACTACCACCAACACGAGCACTCCTATTTCTACCACGGAAACTACTAATTCTCCCTCCACCACGAGCACAGCTTCTACTACCACAGAGAACACTACTCTTACCACCACCACCAGTGCTCCTACTTCTACCACAGACACTACTACTCCAAGCACCTCCACGAGCACTCCTACATCTACCACAGACACTACTACTCCTACCAACAAAATGAGCACTCCTACTTCTACCAAAGAAACTACTACCCTACCAGCACCATGAGCACTCCTACTTCTACCACAGAACATGCAACTCCAAGCACCACCACAGGCGATACTACTTCTAGCACAAAACCTGCTACTCCTACCACCACCACGAGTGCAACTACTTGTACCACAAAATATGCTACTCCTTCCAACACGACGAGAGCACCTACTTCTACCACAGGCCCTGCTACTCCTACCTCCATCACGAGCGATCATACTTCTACCCCAGAATCTACTGCTCCTACCACCAAGAGTGCTCCTACTTCCACCAAAGAAACTACTAGTTCTCCCACCCCCACGAGCACAACTACTTCTACCAGAACACTACTACTCCTACCACCAGAACGAGAGCCACTACTTCTACCCTAGAAACTACTACTACCACAAACACCACGAGTGCTTCTTCTTCTACCACAAAACCTGTTATGCCTACCACCACCACGAGCGATCCTACTTCTACCACAGACACTACTACACCTACCACCACCACGAGCAATCCTACTTCTACCACAGAATCAACTACTCCTAACACCACCACAAGCGCTCCTGCTTCTACCACAGAAAGTACTACTCCTACCACCAGCACGAGCGCAACAACTTCTACTACAGACACTAATACACCTACAACCAAGATGAGTGCTCCTACTTCTACCACAGTCACCACTACTCCCACCAACACCACGAGCGCTCCTACTTCTACCACAGACAGTCCTACTCCTACCACCACCACGAGCGCTCCTACCTCTAAGGAAGTATCTAGTACTCTGAACACCACCACGAGCTCTCCTAATTCTACTAGAGAAACGACTACTACCAAGACCACGAACGCTCCTACTTCTTCCACAGACTGTGCAACTCCTACCACCACCAAGTGCGCTCCTACTTCTAACACAGAACATGCTGCTCCTACCACCACCACGAGCAAAACTACTTCTAACAGAGACCCTGCTACTCGTACCACCACGAGAGCACCTACTTCTACCACAGGCACGGCAACTCCTACCACCACAATGAGCACTCCTAATTCAACCACAGAAACTAAAACACCCACCAGCACCACGAGCGCCCCTACTTCTAGTACAGACTCTAGTACTCCTACCACCAACAGGAACGCTCCTACTTCTACCACAGAAACTAATACCAATACCACAGGAAGGAGCACAACAACTTCTACCACAGACAGAACTATTCCTACCACCACCACGAGTTCCCGTACTTCTACCACAGACAATACTACTACCTCCACCACGAGCACAAGTACTTCTAGCACATAAACTACTACTCCTACCACCAGCACGAGTGCAACTACTACTACCACTGACACTACTACTCCTACCACCACCACGAGTGCGCATATTTCTACGAAAGACTTTACTACTCCTACCTGCCCCACGATCACCAGTCCTTCAACCACAGAAACTACTACACCTACCACCAACAGAAGAACACCTCCTTGTACCACACACCCTGTTACTCCTACCACCACCAAGAGCACTCCTACTTCTACCACAGAAACTACTACTCCAACCACCACAACGAACACTCCGACTTCTACTGCAGAAAATACTGCTCCTATCACCACCACGAGCGAACTACATCTACCACAGACACTACTACTCCTAACACCATCACGAGCGCTCCTACTTCTACCACAGACACTATTACTCCAAGAAGCACCATGAGCGATCTCCTCCCTCTACCACAGACACTACTCCTCCTAACAACACAACAAGCGCTCCTACTTTTATCAAGGAAACTATTACCCTACCACCACCACGAGCGCTCGTACCTCTAACAAAGTATCTAGTACTCTGAACACCACCACGAGCTCTCCTACTTCTACTAGAGGAACTACTACTACCAAGACCACGAGCGCTCCTATTTCTTCCACAGACTGTGCAACTCCTACCACCACCAAATGCGCTCCTACTTCTCAAACAGAACATGCTGCTCCTACCACCACCACGAGCAAAACTACTTCTAACAGAGACCTGCTACTCGTAACACCACCCTGAGAGCACCTACTTCTACCACAGGCACTGCAACTCCTACCACCACAATGAGCGCTCCTAATTCAACCACAGAAACAAAAACTCCCACCAGCACCACGAGCGCCCCTACTTCTACAACAGACACTAGTACTCCTAACACAACCAGGAACGCTCCTACTTCTACCACAGGAACTACTACTAATACCACGGGAACGAGTACAACAACTTCTACCACAGACAGTACTATTGCTACCACCACCATGAGCTCTCCTACTTCTGCCACAGACACTACTACTCCTACCACCATCACGAGTGCAACTACTACTACCACTGAAACTACTATTCCTACCACCACCATGACTGCACATATGTCTACGAAAGTCATTACTACTCCTACCAACCACACAATCACCAGTCCTTCTACCACAGAAACTACTACTCCTACCTCCACCACAAGAGCACCTACTAGTTCCACAGACCCTGTGACTCCTACCACCACCAAGAGCACTCCTACTTCTACCACAGAAACCACTACTCCAACCACCACAACGAACACTGCTACTTCTACTGCAGAAACTACTGCTCCTACCACCACCACGAACGAACTACATCTACCACCGACACTACTATGCCTAACACCATCACGAGCGCTCCTACTTCTACCCCAGACACTATTACTCCAAGAAACACCATGAGCTCTCCTCCCTCTACCATAGACACTACTCCTCCTACCAACACAACGAGCGCTCCTACTTCTATCAAAGAAACTACTACCCTACCACCACCATGAACGCTCCTACTTCTACCACAGAACATGCAACGCATACCACCACCACAAGTGTTACTACTTCTACCACAATACCTGCTTCTCCCACCACCACCGCGAGTGGATCTTCTTGTACCCCAAAACCTTCTACTCCTACCAACACAACGAGAGCACCTACTTCTACCACAGGCCCTGCTACCTCTACCTCCATCACGAGCGATCCTATTTCTACAACAGAAACTACTACTCCTACCAACAGGAAGAGAGCTCCTACTTCTTCTACAGAAACTACTATTCCTACTACCACCACGAGCGCAACTACTTCTACCACAGACCGTACTACTCCTACCACCACCCCGAGTGTAAGTACTTCTACCACAGACACTACTGCTCTTACCACCACCACGAGTGCAAATACTTCTACCACAGACACTAGTGTTCCTACCACCAACACTGGTGCCAGTACTTCTACCACAGAAACTACTACTCCTACACCCACCACGAGCGCAACTACTTCTACCACAGACATTTCTACTGCTATCACAACCATGAGCCTCCTACTTCTATCAGAGACCGTGCAATTACTACCAGGAGGACTAGCGCTCTTCCTTCTAACACAGACACTACTACACCTACCTCCATCACTAGCCCTCCTACTTCTACCACCATACCTGCTACTTCTACCACCACCATGAGCACAACTACTTCTACCACAGACACTACGACTCCTGTCACCACCACGAATGCTCATACAAATACGAAACAGAATACTACTCCTACCACCCCCACGAGAACCACTGCTTCTAACACAGACACTACTACTCTTACCACTATCACGAGAGAACCTATGTGTACCACAGACCCTGCTATTCCTATCACCACCACGAGCACTGCGACTTCTACCACAGAAACTACTACTCGTAACACCACCATGGGCGCTCATACTTCTACCAAAGACACTACTACACCTTCAACCACCACGAGCGCTCATACTTCTACCAAAGACATTATTACTCCTAGAACCACTACGACCACCACTACTGCTATCACAAACACTACTAATTCTACCACAACCACGGGAGCACCTACTTCTACCACAGACCCTGATATTCCTACCAACACCCTGAGCGCTCCTACTTCTACCACAGAAACTACTACTACTACCACCAACACGAGCACTCCTATTTCTACCACGGAAACTACTAATTCTCCCTCCACCACGAGCACAGCTTCTACTACCACAGAGAACACTACTCTTACCACCACCACCAGTGCCCCTACTTCTACCACAGACACTACTACTCCAAGCACCTCCACGAGCACTCCTACATCTACCACAGACACTACTACTCCTACCAACAAAATGAGCACTCCTACTTCTACCAAAGAAACTACTACCCTACCAGCACCATGAGCACTCCTACTTCTACCACAGAACATGCAACTCCAAGCACCACCACAGGCGATACTACTTCTAGCACAAAACCTGCTACTCCTACCACCACCACGAGTGCAACTACTTGTACCACAAAATATGCTACTCCTTCCAACACGACGAGAGCACCTACTTCTACCACAGGCCCTGCTACTCCTACCTCCATCACGAGCGATCATACTTCTACCCCAGAATCTACTGCTCCTACCACCAAGAGTGCTCCTACTTCCACCACAGAAACTACTAGTTCTCCCACCCCCACGAGCACAACTACTTCTACCAGAGCACTACTACTCCTACCACCAGAACGAGAGCCACTACTTCTACCCTAGAAACTACTACTACCACAAACACCACGAGTGCTTCTTGTTCTACCACAAAACCTGTTATGCCTACCACCACCACGAGCGATCCTACTTCTACCACAGACACTACTACACCTACCACCACCACGAGCAATCCTACTTCTACCACAGAATCAACTACTCCTAACACCACCACAAGCGCTCCTGCTTCTACCACAGAAAGTACTACTCCTACCACCAGCACGAGCACAACAACTTCTACTACAGACACTAATACACCTACAACCAAGATGAGTGCTCCTACTTCTACCACAGTCACCACTACTCCCACCAACACCACGAGCGCTCCTACTTCTACCACAGACAGTCCTACTCCTACCACCACCACGAGCGCTCCTACCTCTAAGGAAGTATCTAGTACTCTGAACACCACCACGAGCTCTCCTACTTCTACTAGAGAAACGACTACTACCAAGACCACGAACGCTCCTACTTCTTCCACAGACTGTGCAACTCCTACCACCACCAAGTGCGCTCCTACTTCTAACACAGAACATGCTGCTCCTACCACCACCACGAGCAAAACTACTTCTAACAGAGACCCTGCTACTCGTACCACCACGAGAGCACCTACTTCTACCACAGGCACGGCAACTCCTACCACCACAATGAGCGCTCCTAATTCAACCACAGAAACTAAAACACCCACCAGCACCACGAGCGCCCCTACTTCTAGTACAGACTCTAGTACTCCTACCACCAACAGGAACGCTCCTACTTCTACCACAGAAACTAATACCAATACCACAGGAAGGAGCACAACAACTTCTACCACAGACAGAACTATTCCTACCACCACCACGAGTTCCCGTACTTCTACCACAGACAATACTACTACCTCCACCACGAGCACAAGTACTTCTAGCACATAAACTACTACTCCTACCACCAGCACGAGTGCAACTACTACTACCACTGACACTACTACTCCTACCACCACCACGAGTGCGCATATTTCTACGAAAGACTTTACTACTCCTACCTGCCCCACGATCACCAGTCCTTCAACCACAGAAACTACTACACCTACCACCAACAGAAGAACACCTCCTTGTACCACACACCCTGTTACTCCTACCACCACCAAGAGCACTCCTACTTCTACCACAGAAACTACTACTCCAACCACCACAACGAACACTCCGACTTCTACTGCAGAAAATACTGCTCCTATCACCACCACGAGCGAACTACATCTACCACAGACACTACTACTCCTAACACCATCACGAGCGCTCCTACTTCTACCACAGACACTATTACTCCAAGAAGCACCATGAGCGATCTCCTCCCTCTACCACAGACACTACTCCTCCTAACAACACAACAAGCGCTCCTACTTTTATCAAGGAAACTATTACCCTACCACCACCACGAGCGCTCGTACCTCTAACAAAGTATCTAGTACTCTGAACACCACCACGAGCTCTCCTACTTCTACTAGAGGAACTACTACTACCAAGACCACGAGCGCTCCTATTTCTTCCACAGACTGTGCAACTCCTACCACCACCAAATGCGCTCCTACTTCTCAAACAGAACATGCTGCTCCTACCACCACCACGAGCAAAACTACTTCTAACAGAGACCTGCTACTCGTAACACCACCCTGAGAGCACCTACTTCTACCACAGGCACTGCAACTCCTACCACCACAATGAGCGCTCCTAATTCAACCACAGAAACAAAAACTCCCACCAGCACCACTAGCGCCCCTACTTCTACAACAGACACTAGTACTCCTAACACAACCAGGAACGCTCCTACTTCTACCACAGGAACTACTACTAATACCACGGGAACGAGTACAACAACTTCTACCACAGACAGTACTATTGCTACCACCACCACGAGCTCTCCTACTTCTGCCACAGACACTACTACTCCTACCACCATCACGAGTGCAACTACTACTACCACTGAAACTACTATTCCTACCACCACCATGACTGCACATATGTCTACGAAAGTCATTACTACTCCTACCAACCACACAATCACCAGTCCTTCTACCACAGAAACTACTACTCCTACCTCCACCACAAGAGCACCTACTAGTTCCACAGACCCTGTGACTCCTACCACCACCAAGAGCACTCCTACTTCTACCACAGAAACCACTACTCCAACCACCACAACGAACACTGCTACTTCTACTGCAGAAACTACTGCTCCTACCACCACCACGAACGAACTACATCTACCACCGACACTACTATGCCTAACACCATCACGAGCGCTCCTACTTCTACCCCAGACACTATTACTCCAAGAAACACCATGAGCTCTCCTCCCTCTACCATAGACACTACTCCTCCTACCAACACAACGAGCGCTCCTACTTCTATCAAAGAAACTACTACCCTACCACCAACATGAACGCTCCTACTTCTACCACAGAACATGCAACTCAGACCACCACCACAAGTGTTACTACTTCTACCACAATACCTGTTTCTCCTACCACCACCGCGAGTGGATCTTTTTGTACCCCAAATCCTTCTACTCCTACCAACACAACGAGAGCACCTACTTCAACCACAGGCCCTGCTACCTCTACCTCCATCACGAGCGATCCTATTTCTACAACAGAAACTACTACTCCTACCAACAGGAAGAGAGCTCCTACTTCTTCTACAGAAACTACTATTCCTACTACCACCACGAGCGCAACTACTTCTACCACAGACCGTACTATGCCTACCACCACCCCGAGTGTAAGTACTTCTACCACAGACACTACTGCTCTTACCACCACCACGAGTGCAAATACTTCTACCACAGACACTAGTGTTCCTACCACCAACACTGGTGCCAGTACTTCTACCACAGAAACTACTACTCCTACACCCACCACGAGCGCAACTACTTCTACCACAGACATTTCTACTGCTATCACAACCATGAGCCTCCTACTTCTATCAGAGACCGTGCAATTACTACCAGGAGGACTAGCGCTCTTCCTTCTAACACAGACACTACTACGCCTACCTCCATCACTAGCCCTCCTACTTCTACCACCATACCTGCTACTTCTACCACCACCATGAGCACAACTACTTCTACCACAGACACTACGACTCCTGTCACCACCACGAATGCTCATACAAATACGAAACAGAATACTACTCCTACCACCCCCACGAGAACCACTGCTTCTAACACAGACACTACTACTCTTACCACTATCACGAGAGAACCTATGTGTACCACAGACCCTGCTATTCCTATCACCACCACGAGCACTGCGACTTCTACCACAGAAACTACTACTCGTAACACCACCATGGGCGCTCATACTTCTACCAAAGACACTACTACACCTTCAACCACCACGAGCGCTCATACTTCTACCAAAGACATTATTACTCCTAGAACCACTACGACCACCACTACTGCTATCACAAACACTACTAATTCTACCACAACCACGGGAGCACCTACTTCTACCACAGACCCTGATATTCCTACCAACACCCTGAGCGCTCCTACTTCTACCACAGAAACTACTACTACTACCACCAACACGAGCACTCCTATTTCTACCACGGAAACTACTAATTCTCCCTCCACCACGAGCACAGCTTCTACTACCACAGAGAACACTACTCTTACCACCACCACCAGTGCTCCTACTTCTACCACAGACACTACTACTCCAAGCACCTCCACGAGCACTCCTACATCTACCACAGACACTACTACTCCTACCAACAAAATGAGCACTCCTACTTCTACCAAAGAAACTACTACCCTACCAGCACCATGAGCACTCCTACTTCTACCACAGAACATGCAACTCCAAGCACCACCACAGGCGATACTACTTCTAGCACAAAACCTGCTACTCCTACCACCACCACGAGTGCAACTACTTGTACGACAAAATATGCTACTCCTTCCAACACGACGAGAGCACCTACTTCTACCACAGGCCCTGCTACTCCTACCTCCATCACGAGCGATCATACTTCTACCCCAGAATCTACTGCTCCTACCACCAAGAGTGCTCCTACTTCTACCAAAGAAACTACTAGTTCTCCCACCCCCACGAGCACAACTACTTCTACCAGAACACTACTACTCCTACCACCAGAACGAGAGCCACTACTTCTACCCTAGAAACTACTACTACCACAAACACCACGAGTGCTTCTTCTTCTACCACAAAACCTGTTATGCCTACCACCACCACGAGCGATCCTACTTCTACCACAGACACTACTACACCTACCACCACCACGAGCAATCCTACTTCTACCACAGAATCAACTACTCCTAACACCACCACAAGCGCTCCTGCTTCTACCACAGAAAGTACTACTCCTACCACCAGCACGAGCGCAACAACTTCTACTACAGACACTAATACACCTACAACCAAGATGAGTGCTCCTACTTCTACCACAGTCACCACTACTCCCACCAACACCACGAGCGCTCCTACTTCTACCACAGACAGTCCTATTCCTACCACCACCACGAGCGCTCCTACCTCTAAGGAAGTATCTAGTACTCTGAACACCACCACGAGCTCTCCTAATTCTACTAGAGAAACGACTACTACCAAGACCACGAACGCTCCTACTTCTTCCACAGACTGTGCAACTCCTACCACCACCAAGTGCGCTCCTACTTCTAACACAGAACATGCTGCTCCTACCACCACCACGAGCAAAACTACTTCTAACAGAGACCCTGCTACTCGTACCACCACGAGAGCACCTACTTCTACCACAGGCACGGCAACTCCTACCACCACAATGAGCGCTCCTAATTCAACCACAGAAACTAAAACACCCACCAGCACCACGAGCGCCCCTACTTCTAGTACAGACTCTAGTACTCCTACCACCAACAGGAACGCTCCTACTTCTACCACAGAAACTAATACCAATACCACAGGAAGGAGCACAACAACTTCTACCACAGACAGAACTATTCCTACCACCACCACGAGTTCCCGTACTTCTACCACAGACAATACTACTACCTCCACCACGAGCACAAGTACTTCTAGCACATAAACTACTACTCCTACCACCAGCACGAGTGCAACTACTACTACCACTGACACTACTACTCCTACCACCACCACGAGTGCGCATATTTCTACGAAAGACTTTACTACTCCTACCTGCCCCACGATCACCAGTCCTTCAACCACAGAAACTACTACACCTACCACCAACAGAAGAACACCTCCTTGTACCACACACCCTGTTACTCCTACCACCACCAAGAGCACTCCTACTTCTACCACAGAAACTACTACTCCAACCACCACAACGAACACTCCGACTTCTACTGCAGAAAATACTGCTCCTATCACCACCACGAGCGAACTACATCTACCACAGACACTACTACTCCTAACACCATCACGAGCGCTCCTACTTCTACCACAGACACTATTACTCCAAGAAGCACCATGAGCGATCTCCTCCCTCTACCACAGACACTACTCCTCCTAACAACACAACAAGCGCTCCTACTTTTATCAAGGAAACTATTACCCTACCACCACCACGAGCGCTCGTACCTCTAACAAAGTATCTAGTACTCTGAACACCACCACGAGCTCTCCTACTTCTACTAGAGGAACTACTACTACCAAGACCACGAGCGCTCCTATTTCTTCCACAGACTGTGCAACTCCTACCACCACCAAATGCGCTCCTACTTCTCAAACAGAACATGCTGCTCCTACCACCACCACGAGCAAAACTACTTCTAACAGAGACCTGCTACTCGTAACACCACCCTGAGAGCACCTACTTCTACCACAGGCACTGCAACTCCTACCACCACAATGAGCGCTCCTAATTCAACCACAGAAACAAAAACTCCCACCAGCACCACGAGCGCCCCTACTTCTACAACAGACACTAGTACTCCTAACACAACCAGGAACGCTCCTACTTCTACCACAGGAACTACTACTAATACCACGGGAACGAGTACAACAACTTCTACCACAGACAGTACTATTGCTACCACCACCACGAGCTCTCCTACTTCTGCCACAGACACTACTACTCCTACCACCATCACGAGTGCAACTACTACTACCACTGAAACTACTATTCCTACCACCACCATGACTGCACATATGTCTACGAAAGTCATTACTACTCCTACCAACCACACAATCACCAGTCCTTCTACCACAGAAACTACTACTCCTACCTCCACCACAAGAGCACCTACTAGTTCCACAGACCCTGTGACTCCTACCACCACCAAGAGCACTCCTACTTCTACCACAGAAACCACTACTCCAACCACCACAACGAACACTGCTACTTCTACTGCAGAAACTACTGCTCCTACCACCACCACGAACGAACTACATCTACCACCGACACTACTATGCCTAACACCATCACGAGCGCTCCTACTTCTACCACAGACACTATTACTCCAAGAAACACCATGAGCTCTCCTCCCTCTACCATAGACACTACTCCTCCTACCAACACAACGAGCGCTCCTACTTCTATCAAAGAAACTACTACCCTACCACCAACATGAACGCTCCTACTTCTACCACAGAACATGCAACTCAGACCACCACCACAAGTGTTACTACTTCTACCACAATACCTGTTTCTCCTACCACCACCGCGAGTGGATCTTTTTGTACCCCAAATCCTTCTACTCCTACCAACACAACGAGAGCACCTACTTCTACCACAGGCCCTGCTACCTCTACCTCCATCACGAGCGATCCTATTTCTACAACAGAAACTACTACTCCTACCAACAGGAAGAGAGCTCCTACTTCTTCTACAGAAACTACTATTCCTACTACCACCACGAGCGCAACTACTTCTACCACAGACCGTACTATGCCTACCACCACCCCGAGTGTAAGTACTTCTACCACAGACACTACTGCTCTTACCACCACCACGAGTGCAAATACTTCTACCACAGACACTAGTGTTCCTACCACCAACACTGGTGCCAGTACTTCTACCACAGAAACTACTACTCCTACACCCACCACGAGCGCAACTACTTCTACCACAGACATTTCTACTGCTATCACAACCATGAGCCTCCTACTTCTATCAGAGACCGTGCAATTACTACCAGGAGGACTAGCGCTCTTCCTTCTAACACAGACACTACTACGCCTACCTCCATCACTAGCCCTCCTACTTCTACCACCATACCTGCTACTTCTACCACCACCATGAGCACAACTACTTCTACCACAGACACTACGACTCCTGTCACCACCACGAATGCTCATACAAATACGAAACAGAATACTACTCCTACCACCCCCACGAGAACCACTGCTTCTAACACAGACACTACTACTCTTACCACTATCACGAGAGAACCTATGTGTACCACAGACCCTGCTATTCCTATCACCACCACGAGCACTGCGACTTCTACCACAGAAACTACTACTCGTAACACCACCATGGGCGCTCATACTTCTACCAAAGACACTACTACACCTTCAACCACCACGAGCGCTCATACTTCTACCAAAGACATTATTACTCCTAGAACCACTACGACCACCACTACTGCTATCACAAACACTACTAATTCTACCACAACCACGGGAGCACCTACTTCTACCACAGACCCTGATATTCCTACCAACACCCTGAGCGCTCCTACTTCTACCACAGAAACTACTACTACTACCACCAACACGAGCACTCCTATTTCTACCACGGAAACTACTAATTCTCCCTCCACCACGAGCACAGCTTCTACTACCACAGAGAACACTACTCTTACCACCACCACCAGTGCTCCTACTTCTACCACAGACACTACTACTCCAAGCACCTCCACGAGCACTCCTACATCTACCACAGACACTACTACTCCTACCAACAAAATGAGCACTCCTACTTCTACCAAAGAAACTACTACCCTACCAGCACCATGAGCACTCCTACTTCTACCACAGAACATGCAACTCCAAGCACCACCACAGGCGATACTACTTCTAGCACAAAACCTGCTACTCCTACCACCACCACGAGTGCAACTACTTGTACCACAAAATATGCTACTCCTTCCAACACGACGAGAGCACCTACTTCTACCACAGGCCCTGCTACTCCTACCTCCATCACGAGCGATCATACTTCTACCCCAGAATCTACTGCTCCTACCACCAAGAGTGCTCCTACTTCTACCAAAGAAACTACTAGTTCTCCCACCCCCACGAGCACAACTACTTCTACCAGAACACTACTACTCCTACCACCAGAACGAGAGCCACTACTTCTACCCTAGAAACTACTACTACCACAAACACCACGAGTGCTTCTTCTTCTACCACAAAACCTGTTATGCCTACCACCACCACGAGCGATCCTACTTCTACCACAGACACTACTACACCTACCACCACCACGAGCAATCCTAATTCTACCACAGAATCAACTACTCCTAACACAACCACGAGCGCTCCTGCTTCTACCACAGAAAGTACTACTCCTACCACCAGCACGAGCGCAACAACTTCTACTACAGACACTAATACACCTACAACCAAGATGAGTGCTCCTACTTCTACCACAGTCACCACTACTCCCACCAACACCACGAGCGCTCCTACTTCTACCACAGACAGTCCTACTCCTACCACCACCACGAGCGCTCCTACCTCTAAGGAAGTATCTAGTACTCTGAACACCACCACGAGCTCTCCTACTTCTACTAGAGAAACTACTACTACCAAGACCACGAACGCTCCTACTTCTTCCACAGACTGCGCAACTCCTACCACCACCAAGTGTGCTCCTACTTCTAACACAGAACATGCTGCTCCTACCACCACCACGAGCAAAACTACTTCTAACAGAGACCCTGCTACTCGTACCACCACGAGAGCACCTACTTCTACCACAGGCACGGCAACTCCTACCACCACAATGAGCGCTCCTAATTCAACCACAGAAACTAAAACACCCACCAGCACCACGAGCGCCCCTACTTCTAGTACAGACTCTAGTACTCCTACCACCAACAGGATCGCTCCTACTTCTACCACAGAAACTACTACTAATACCACGGGAACGAGCACAACAACTTCTACCACAGACAGAACTATTCCTACCACCTCCACGAGTTCCCGTACTTCTACCACAGACAATACTACTACCTCCACCACGAGCACAAGTACTTCTAGCACATTAACTACTACTCCTACCACCAGCACGAGTGCAACTACTACTACCACTGACACTACTACTCCTACCACCACCACGAGTGCGCATATTTCTACGAAAGACTTTACTACTCCTACCTGCCCCACGATCACCAGTCCTTCAACCACAGAAACTACTACACCTACCACCAACAGAAGAACACCTCCTTGTACCGCACACCCTGTTACTCCTACCACCACCAAGAGCACTCCTACTTCTACCACAGAAACTACTACTCCAACCACCACAACCAACACTCCTACTTCTACTGCAGAAAATACTGCTCCTATCACCACCACGAGCGAACTACATCTACCACAGACACTACTACTCCTAACACCATCACGAGCGCTCCTACTTCTACCACAGACACTATTACTCCAAGAAGCACCATGAGTGATCTCCTCCCTCTACCACAGACACTACTCCTCCTAACAACACAACAAGTGCTCCTACTTCTATCAAAGAAACTATTACCCTACCACCACCACGAGCGCTCGTACCTCTAACAAAGTATCTAGTACTCTGAACACCACCACGAGCTCTCCTACTTCTACTAGAGGAACTACTACTACCAAGACCACGAACGCTCCTATTTCTTCCACAGACTGTGCAACTCCTACCACCACCAAGTGTGCTCCTACTTCTCACACAGAACATGCTGCTCCTACCACCACCACGAGCAAAACTACTTCTAACAGAGCCCCTGCTACTCGTACCACCACGAGAGCACCTACTTCTACCACCGGCACGGCAACTCCTACCACCGCAATGAGCGCTCCTAATTCAACCACAGAAACTAAAACACCCACCAGCACCACGAGCGCCCCTACTTCTAGTACAGACTCTAGTACTCCTACCACCAACAGGAACGCTCCTACTTTTACCACAGAAACTACTACTAATACCACGGGAACGAGCACAACAACTTCTACCACAGACAGAACTATTCCTACCACCACCACGAGTTCCCGTACTTCTACCACAGACAATACTACTACCTCCACCACGAGCACAAGTACTTCTAGCACATAAACTATTACTCCTACCACCATCACGAGTGCAACTACTACTACCACTGACACTACTACTCCTACCACCACCATGAGTGCGCATATTTCTACGAAAGACTTTACTACTCCTACCTGCCCCACGATCACCAGTCCTTCAACCACAGAAACTACTACACCTACCACCAACAGAAGAACACCTCCTTGTACCACACACCCTGTTACTCCTACCACCACCAAGAGCACTCCTACTTCTACCACAGAAACTACTACTCCAACCACCACAACGAACACTCCGACTTCTACTGCAGAAAATACTGCTCCTATCACCACCACGAGCGAACTACATCTACCACAGACACTACTACTCCTAACACCATCACGAGCGCTCCTACTTCTACCACAGACACTATTACTCCAAGAAGCACCATGAGCGATCTCCTCCCTCTACCACAGACACTACTCCTCCTAACAACACAACAAGCGCTCCTACTTTTATCAAGGAAACTATTACCTTACCACCACCACGAGCGCTCGTACCTCTAACAAAGTATCTAGTACTCTGAACACCACCACGAGCTCTCCTACTTCTACTAGAGGAACTACTACTACCAAGACCACGAGCGCTCCTATTTCTTCCACAGACTGTGCAACTCCTACCACCACCAAATGCGCTCCTACTTCTCAAAGAGAACATGCTGCTCCTACCACCACCACGAGCAAAACTACTTCTAACAGAGACCTGCTACTCGTAACACCACCCTGAGAGCACCTACTTCTACCACAGGCACTGCAACTCCTACCACCACAATGAGCACTCCTAATTCAACCACAGAAACAAAAACTCCCACCAGCACCACGAGCGCCCCTACTTCTACAACAGACACTAGTACTCCTAACACAACCAGGAACGCTCCTACTTCTACCACAGGAACTACTACTAATACCACGGGAACGAGTACAACAACTTCTACCACAGACAGTACTATTGCTACCACCACCACGAGCTCTCCTACTTCTGCCACAGACACTACTACTCCTACCACCATCACGAGTGCAACTACTACTACCACTGAAACTACTATTCCTACCACCACCATGACTGCACATATGTCTACGAAAGTCATTACTACTCCTACCAACCACACAATCACCAGTCCTTCTACCACAGAAACTACTACTCCTATCTCCACCACAAGAGCACCTACTAGTTCCACAGACCCTGTGACTCCTACCACCACCAAGAGCACTCCTACTTCTACCACAGAAACCACTACTCCAACCACCACAACGAACACTGCTACTTCTACTGCAGAAACTACTGCTCCTACCACCACCACGAACGAACTACATCTACCACCGACACTACTATGCCTAACACCATCACGAGCGCTCCTACTTCTACCCCAGACACTATTACTCCAAGAAACACCATGAGCTCTCCTCCCTCTACCATAGACACTACTCCTCCTACCAACACAACGAGCGCTCCTACTTCTATCAAAGAAACTACTACCCTACCACCAACATGAACGCTCCTACTTCTACCACAGAACATGCAACTCAGACCACCACCACAAGTGTTACTACTTCTACCACAATACCTGTTTCTCCTACCACCACCGCGAGTGGATCTTTTTGTACCCCAAATCCTTCTACTCCTACCAACACAACGAGAGCACCTACTTCTACCACAGGCCCTGCTACCTCTACCTCCATCACGAGCGATCCTATTTCTACAACAGAAACTACTACTCCTACCAACAGGAAGAGAGCTCCTACTTCTTCTACAGAAACTACTATTCCTACTACCACCACGAGCGCAACTACTTCTACCACAGACCGTACTACGCCTACCACCACCCCGAGTGTAAGTACTTCTACCACAGACACTACTGCTCTTACCACCACCACGAGTGCAAATACTTCTACCACAGACACTAGTGTTCCTACCACCAACACTGGTGCCAGTACTTCTACCACAGAAACTACTACTCCTACACCCACCACGAGCGCAACTACTTCTACCACAGACATTTCTACTGCTATCACAACCATGAGCCTCCTACTTCTATCAGAGACCGTGCAATTACTACCAGGAGGACTAGCGCTCTTCCTTCTAACACAGACACTACTACGCCTACCTCCATCACTAGCCCTCCTACTTCTACCACCATACCTGCTACTTCTACCACCACCATGAGCACAACTACTTCTACCACAGACACTACGACTCCTGTCACCACCACGAATGCTCATACAAATACGAAACAGAATACTACTCCTACCACCCCCACGAGAACCACTGCTTCTAACACAGACACTACTACTCTTACCACTATCACGAGAGAACCTATGTGTACCACAGACCCTGCTATTCCTATCACCACCACGAGCACTGCGACTTCTACCACAGAAACTACTACTCGTAACACCACCATGGGCGCTCATACTTCTACCAAAGACACTACTACACCTTCAACCACCACGAGCGCTCATACTTCTACCAAAGACATTATTACTCCTAGAACCACTACGACCACCACTACTGCTATCACAAACACTACTAATTCTACCACAACCACGGGAGCACCTACTTCTACCACAGACCCTGATATTCCTACCAACACCCTGAGCGCTCCTACTTCTACCACAGAAACTACTACTACTACCACCAACACGAGCACTCCTATTTCTACCACGGAAACTACTAATTCTCCCTCCACCACGAGCACAGCTTCTACTACCACAGAGAACACTACTCTTACCACCACCACCAGTGCTCCTACTTCTACCACAGACACTACTACTCCAAGCACCTCCACGAGCACTCCTACATCTACCACAGACACTACTACTCCTACCAACAAAATGAGCACTCCTACTTCTACCAAAGAAACTACTACCCTACCAGCACCATGAGCACTCCTACTTCTACCACAGAACATGCAACTCCAAGCACCACCACAGGCGATACTACTTCTAGCACAAAACCTGCTACTCCTACCACCACCACGAGTGCAACTACTTGTACCACAAAATATGCTACTCCTTCCAACACGACGAGAGCACCTACTTCTACCACAGGCCCTGCTACTCCTACCTCCATCACGAGCGATCATACTTCTACCCCAGAATCTACTGCTCCTACCACCAAGAGTGCTCCTACTTCCACCACAGAAACTACTAGTTCTCCCACCCCCACGAGCACAACTACTTCTACCAGAGCACTACTACTCCTACCACCAGAACGAGAGCCACTACTTCTACCCTAGAAACTACTACTACCACAAACACCACGAGTGCTTCTTGTTCTACCACAAAACCTGTTATGCCTACCACCACCACGAGCGATCCTACTTCTACCACAGACACTACTACACCTACCACCACCACGAGCAATCCTACTTCTACCACAGAATCAACTACTCCTAACACCACCACAAGCGCTCCTGCTTCTACCACAGAAACTACTACTCCTACCACCAGCACGAGCGCAACAACTTCTACTACAGACACTAATACACCTACAACCAAGATGAGTGCTCCTACTTCTACCACAGTCACCACTACTCCCACCAACACCACGAGCGCTCCTACTTCTACCACAGACAGTCCTACTCCTACCACCACCACGAGCGCTCCTACCTCTAAGGAAGTATCTAGTACTCTGAACACCACCACGAGCTCTCCTAATTCTACTAGAGAAACGACTACTACCAAGACCACGAACGCTCCTACTTCTTCCACAGACTGTGCAACTCCTACCACCACCAAGTGCGCTCCTACTTCTAACACAGAACATGCTGCTCCTACCACCACCACGAGCAAAACTACTTCTAACAGAGACCCTGCTACTCGTACCACCACGAGAGCACCTACTTCTACCACAGGCACGGCAACTCCTACCACCACAATGAGCGCTCCTAATTCAACCACAGAAACTAAAACACCCACCAGCACCACGAGCGCCCCTACTTCTAGTACAGACTCTAGTACTCCTACCACCAACAGGAACGCTCCTACTTCTACCACAGAAACTAATACCAATACCACAGGAAGGAGCACAACAACTTCTACCACAGACAGAACTATTCCTACCACCACCACGAGTTCCCGTACTTCTACCACAGACAATACTACTACCTCCACCACGAGCACAAGTACTTCTAGCACATAAACTATTACTCCTACCACCATCACGAGTGCAACTACTACTACCACTGACACTACTACTCCTACCACCACCACGAGTGCGCATATTTCTACAAAAGACTTTACTACTCCTACCTGCCCCACGATCACCAGTCCTTCAACCACAGAAACTACTACACCTACCACCAACAGAAGAACACCTCCTTGTACCACACACCCTGTTACTCCTACCACCACCAAGAGCACTCCTACTTCTACCACAGAAACTACTACTCCAACCACCACAACGGACACTCCTACTTCTACTGCAGAAAATACTGCTCCTATCACCACCACGAGCGAACTACATCTACCACAGACACTACTACTCCTAACACCATCACGAGCGCTCCTACTTCTACCACAGACACTATTACTCCAAGAAGCACCATGAGCGATCTCCTCCCTCTACCACAGACACTACTCCTCGTAACAACACAACAAGCGCTCCTACTTTTATCAAGGAAACTATTACCTTACCACCACCACGAGCGCTCGTACCTCTAACAAAGTATCTAGTACTCTGAACACCACCACGAGCTCTCCTACTTCTACTAGAGGAACTACTACTACCAAGACCACGAGCGCTCCTATTTCTTCCACAGACTGTGCAACTCCTACCACCACCAAATGCGCTCCTACTTCTCAAACAGAACATGCTGCTCCTACCACCACCACGAGCAAAACTACTTCTAACAGAGACCTGCTACTCGTAACACCACCCTGAGAGCACCTACTTCTACCACAGGCACTGCAACTCCTACCACCACAATGAGCGCTCCTAATTCAACCACAGAAACAAAAACTCCCACCAGCACCACGAGCGCCCCTACTTCTACAACAGACACTAGTACTCCTAACACAACCAGGAACGCTCCTACTTCTACCACAGGAACTACTACTAATACCACGGGAACGAGTACAACAACTTCTACCACAGACAGTACTATTGCTACCACCACCACGAGCTCTCCTACTTCTGCCACAGACACTACTACTCCTACCACCATCACGAGTGCAACTACTACTACCACTGAAACTACTATTCCTACCACCACCATGACTGCACATATGTCTACGAAAGTCATTACTACTCCTACCAACCACACAATCACCAGTCCTTCTACCACAGAAACTACTACTCCTACCTCCACCACAAGAGCACCTACTAGTTCCACAGACCCTGTGACTCCTACCACCACCAAGAGCACTCCTACTTCTACCACAGAAACCACTACTCCAACCACCACAACGAACACTGCTACTTCTACTGCAGAAACTACTGCTCCTACCACCACCACGAACGAACTACATCTACCACCGACACTACTATGCCTAACACCATCACGAGCGCTCCTACTTCTACCCCAGACACTATTACTCCAAGAAACACCATGAGCTCTCCTCCCTCTACCATAGACACTACTCCTCCTACCAACACAACGAGCGCTCCTACTTCTATCAAAGAAACTACTACCCTACCACCAACATGAACGCTCCTACTTCTACCACAGAACATGCAACTCAGACCACCACCACAAGTGTTACTACTTCTACCACAATACCTGTTTCTCCTACCACCACCGCGAGTGGATCTTTTTGTACCCCAAATCCTTCTACTCCTACCAACACAACGAGAGCACCTACTTCTACCACAGGCCCTGCTACCTCTACCTCCATCACGAGCGATCCTATTTCTACAACAGAAACTACTACTCCTACCAACAGGAAGAGAGCTCCTACTTCTTCTACAGAAACTACTATTCCTACTACCACCACGAGCGCAACTACTTCTACCACAGACCGTACTACGCCTACCACCACCCCGAGTGTAAGTACTTCTACCACAGACACTACTGCTCTTACCACCACCACGAGTGCAAATACTTCTACCACAGACACTAGTGTTCCTACCACCAACACTGGTGCCAGTACTTCTACCACAGAAACTACTACTCCTACACCCACCACGAGCGCAACTACTTCTACCACAGACATTTCTACTGCTATCACAACCATGAGCCTCCTACTTCTATCAGAGACCGTGCAATTACTACCAGGAGGACTAGCGCTCTTCCTTCTAACACAGACACTACTACGCCTACCTCCATCACTAGCCCTCCTACTTCTACCACCATACCTGCTACTTCTACCACCACCATGAGCACAACTACTTCTACCACAGACACTACGACTCCTGTCACCACCACGAATGCTCATACAAATACGAAACAGAATACTACTCCTACCACCCCCACGAGAACCACTGCTTCTAACACAGACACTACTACTCTTACCACTATCACGAGAGAACCTATGTGTACCACAGACCCTGCTATTCCTATCACCACCACGAGCACTGCGACTTCTACCACAGAAACTACTACTCGTAACACCACCATGGGCGCTCATACTTCTACCAAAGACACTACTACACCTTCAACCACCACGAGCGCTCATACTTCTACCAAAGACATTATTACTCCTAGAACCACTACGACCACCACTACTGCTATCACAAACACTACTAATTCTACCACAACCACGGGAGCACCTACTTCTACCACAGACCCTGATATTCCTACCAACACCCTGAGCGCTCCTACTTCTACCACAGAAACTACTACTACTACCACCAACACGAGCACTCCTATTTCTACCACGGAAACTACTAATTCTCCCTCCACCACGAGCACAGCTTCTACTACCACAGAGAACACTACTCTTACCACCACCACCAGTGCTCCTACTTCTACCACAGACACTACTACTCCAAGCACCTCCACGAGCACTCCTACATCTACCACAGACACTACTACTCCTACCAACAAAATGAGCACTCCTACTTCTACCAAAGAAACTACTACCCTACCAGCACCATGAGCACTCCTACTTCTACCACAGAACATGCAACTCCAAGCACCACCACAGGCGATACTACTTCTAGCACAAAACCTGCTACTCCTACCACCACCACGAGTGCAACTACTTGTACCACAAAATATGCTACTCCTTCCAACACGACGAGAGCACCTACTTCTACCACAGGCCCTGCTACTCCTACCTCCATCACGAGCGATCATACTTCTACCCCAGAATCTACTGCTCCTACCACCAAGAGTGCTCCTACTTCCACCACAGAAACTACTAGTTCTCCCACCCCCACGAGCACAACTACTTCTACCAGAGCACTACTACTCCTACCACCAGAACGAGAGCCACTACTTCTACCCTAGAAACTACTACTACCACAAACACCACGAGTGCTTCTTGTTCTACCACAAAACCTGTTATGCCTACCACCACCACGAGCGATCCTACTTCTACCACAGACACTACTACACCTACCACCACCACGAGCAATCCTACTTCTACCACAGAATCAACTACTCCTAACACCACCACAAGCGCTCCTGCTTCTACCACAGAAACTACTACTCCTACCACC
The DNA here is from genome assembly GCF_028023285.1 of Balaenoptera ricei. Lineage (NCBI taxonomy): Eukaryota > Metazoa > Chordata > Mammalia > Artiodactyla > Balaenopteridae > Balaenoptera > Balaenoptera ricei. The sequence continues at coordinate 80,244,207 of NC_082654.1, forward strand.
AGCACGAGCGCAACAACTTCTACTACAGACACTAATACACCTACAACCAAGATGAGTGCTCCTACTTCTACCACAGTCACCACTACTCCCACCAACACCACGAGCGCTCCTACTTCTACCACAGACAGTCCTACTCCTACCACCACCACGAGCGCTCCTACCTCTAAGGAAGTATCTAGTACTCTGAACACCACCACGAGCTCTCCTACTTCTACTAGAGAAACTACTACTACCAAGACCACGAACGCTCCTACTTCTTCCACAGACTGTGCAACTCCTACCACCACCAAGTGCGCTCCTACTTCTAACACAGAACATGCTGCTCCTACCACCACCACGAGCAAAACTACTTCTAACAGAGACCCTGCTACTCGTACCACCACGAGAGCACCTACTTCTACCACAGGCACGGCAACTCCTACCACCACAATGAGCGCTCCTAATTCAACCACAGAAACTAAAACACCCACCAGCACCACGAGCGCCCCTACTTCTAGTACAGACTCTAGTACTCCTACCACCAACAGGAACGCTCCTACTTCTACCACAGAAACTAATACCAATACCACAGGAAGGAGCACAACAACTTCTACCACAGACAGAACTATTCCTACCACCACCACGAGTTCCCGTACTTCTACCACAGACAATACTACTACCTCCACCACGAGCACAAGTACTTCTAGCACATAAACTACTACTCCTACCACCAGCACGAGTGCAACTACTACTACCACTGACACTACTACTCCTACCACCACCACGAGTGCGCATATTTCTACGAAAGACTTTACTACTCCTACCTGCCCCACGATCACCAGTCCTTCAACCACAGAAACTACTACACCTACCACCAACAGAAGAACACCTCCTTGTACCACACACCCTGTTACTCCTACCACCACCAAGAGCACTCCTACTTCTACCACAGAAACTACTACTCCAACCACCACAACGAACACTCCGACTTCTACTGCAGAAAATACTGCTCCTATCACCACCACGAGCGAACTACATCTACCACAGACACTACTACTCCTAACACCATCACGAGCGCTCCTACTTCTACCACAGACACTATTACTCCAAGAAGCACCATGAGCGATCTCCTCCCTCTACCACAGACACTACTCCTCCTAACAACACAACAAGCGCTCCTACTTTTATCAAGGAAACTATTACCCTACCACCACCACGAGCGCTCATACCTCTAACAAAGTATCTAGTACTCTGAACACCACCACGAGCTCTCCTACTTCTACTAGAGGAACTACTACTACCAAGACCACGAGCGCTCCTATTTCTTCCACAGACTGTGCAACTCCTACCACCACCAAATGCGCTCCTACTTCTCAAACAGAACATGCTGCTCCTACCACCACCACGAGCAAAACTACTTCTAACAGAGACCTGCTACTCGTAACACCACCCTGAGAGCACCTACTTCTACCACAGGCACTGCAACTCCTACCACCACAATGAGCGCTCCTAATTCAACCACAGAAACAAAAACTCCCACCAGCACCACGAGCGCCCCTACTTCTACAACAGACACTAGTACTCCTAACACAACCAGGAACGCTCCTACTTCTACCACAGGAACTACTACTAATACCACGGGAACGAGTACAACAACTTCTACCACAGACAGTACTATTGCTACCACCACCATGAGCTCTCCTACTTCTGCCACAGACACTACTACTCCTACCACCATCACGAGTGCAACTACTACTACCACTGAAACTACTATTCCTACCACCACCCTGACTGCACATATGTCTACGAAAGTCATTACTACTCCTACCAACCACACAATCACCAGTCCTTCTACCACAGAAACTACTACTCCTACCTCCACCACAAGAGCACCTACTAGTTCCACAGACCCTGTGACTCCTACCACCACCAAGAGCACTCCTACTTCTACCACAGAAACCACTACTCCAACCACCACAACGAACACTGCTACTTCTACTGCAGAAACTACTGCTCCTACCACCACCACGAACGAACTACATCTACCACCGACACTACTATGCCTAACACCATCACGAGCGCTCCTACTTCTACCCCAGACACTATTACTCCAAGAAACACCATGAGCTCTCCTCCCTCTACCATAGACACTACTCCTCCTACCAACACAACGAGCGCTCCTACTTCTACCACAGACAGTCCTACTCCTACCACCACCACGAGCGCTCCTACCTCTAAGGAAGTATCTAGTACTCTGAACACCACCACGAGCTCTCCTACTTCTACTAGAGAAACTACTACTACCAAGACCACGAACGCTCCTACTTCTTCCACAGACTGTGCAACTCCTACCACCACCAAGTGCGCTCCTACTTCTAACACAGAACATGCTGCTCCTACCACCACCACGAGCAAAACTACTTCTAACAGAGACCCTGCTACTCGTACCACCACGAGAGCACCTACTTCTACCACAGGCACGGCAACTCCTACCACCACAATGAGCGCTCCTAATTCAACCACAGAAACTAAAACACCCACCAGCACCACGAGCGCCCCTACTTCTAGTACAGACTCTAGTACTCCTACCACCAACAGGAACGCTCCTACTTCTACCACAGAAACTAATACCAATACCACAGGAAGGAGCACAACAACTTCTACCACAGACAGAACTATTCCTACCACCACCACGAGTTCCCGTACTTCTACCACAGACAATACTACTACCTCCACCACGAGCACAAGTACTTCTAGCACATAAACTACTACTCCTACCACCAGCACGAGTGCAACTACTACTACCACTGACACTACTACTCCTACCACCACCACGAGTGCGCATATTTCTACGAAAGACTTTACTACTCCTACCTGCCCCACGATCACCAGTCCTTCGACCACAGAAACTACTACACCTACCACCAACAGAAGAACACCTCCTTGTACCACACACCCTGTTACTCCTACCACCACCAAGAGCACTCCTACTTCTACCACAGAAACTACTACTCCAACCACCACAACGAACACTCCGACTTCTACTGCAGAAAATACTGCTCCTATCACCACCACGAGCGAACTACATCTACCACAGACACTACTACTCCTAACACCATCACGAGCGCTCCTACTTCTACCACAGACACTATTACTCCAAGAAGCACCATGAGCGATCTCCTCCCTCTACCACAGACACTACTCCTCCTAACAACACAACAAGCGCTCCTACTTTTATCAAGGAAACTATTACCCTACCACCACCACGAGCGCTCGTACCTCTAACAAAGTATCTAGTACTCTGAACACCACCACGAGCTCTCCTACTTCTACTAGAGGAACTACTACTACCAAGACCACGAGCGCTCCTATTTCTTCCACAGACTGTGCAACTCCTACCACCACCAAATGCGCTCCTACTTCTCAAACAGAACATGCTGCTCCTACCACCACCACGAGCAAAACTACTTCTAACAGAGACCTGCTACTCGTAACACCACCCTGAGAGCACCTACTTCTACCACAGGCACTGCAACTCCTACCACCACAATGAGCGCTCCTAATTCAACCACAGAAACAAAAACTCCCACCAGCACCACGAGCGCCCCTACTTCTACAACAGACACTAGTACTCCTAACACAACCAGGAACGCTCCTACTTCTACCACAGGAACTACTACTAATACCACGGGAACGAGTACAACAACTTCTACCACAGACAGTACTATTGCTACCACCACCATGAGCTCTCCTACTTCTGCCACAGACACTACTACTCCTACCACCATCACGAGTGCAACTACTACTACCACTGAAACTACTATTCCTACCACCACCCTGACTGCACATATGTCTACGAAAGTCATTACTACTCCTACCAACCACACAATCACCAGTCCTTCTACCACAGAAACTACTACTCCTACCTCCACCACAAGAGCACCTACTAGTTCCACAGACCCTGTGACTCCTACCACCACCAAGAGCACTCCTACTTCTACCACAGAAACCACTACTCCAACCACCACAACGAACACTGCTACTTCTACTGCAGAAACTACTGCTCCTACCACCACCACGAACGAACTACATCTACCACCGACACTACTATGCCTAACACCATCACGAGCGCTCCTACTTCTACCCCAGACACTATTACTCCAAGAAACACCATGAGCTCTCCTCCCTCTACCATAGACACTACTCCTCCTACCAACACAACGAGCGCTCCTACTTCTATCAAAGAAACTACTACCCTACCACCACCATGAACGCTCCTACTTCTACCACAGAACATGCAACGCATACCACCACCACAAGTGTTACTACTTCTACCACAATACCTGCTTCTCCCACCACCACCGCGAGTGGATCTTCTTGTACCCCAAAACCTTCTACTCCTACCAACACAACGAGAGCACCTACTTCTACCACAGGCCCTGCTACCTCTACCTCCATCACGAGCGATCCTATTTCTACAACAGAAACTACTACTCCTACCAACAGGAAGAGAGCTCCTACTTCTTCTACAGAAACTACTATTCCTACTACCACCACGAGCGCAACTACTTCTACCACAGACCGTACTATTCCTACCACCACCCCGAGTGTAAGTACTTCTACCACAGACACTACTGCTCTTACCACCACCACGAGTGCAAATACTTCTACCACAGACACTAGTGTTCCTACCACCAACACTGGTGCCAGTACTTCTACCACAGAAACTACTACTCCTACACCCACCACGAGCGCAACTACTTCTACCACAGACATTTCTACTGCTATCACAACCATGAGCCTCCTACTTCTATCAGAGACCGTGCAATTACTACCAGGAGGACTAGCGCTCTTCCTTCTAACACAGACACTACTACGCCTACCTCCATCACTAGCCCTCCTACTTCTACCACCATACCTGCTACTTCTACCACCACCATGAGCACAACTACTTCTACCACAGACACTACGACTCCTGTCACCACCACGAATGCTCATACAAATACGAAACAGAATACTACTCCTACCACCCCCACGAGAACCACTGCTTCTAACACAGACACTACTACTCTTACCACTATCACGAGAGAACCTATGTGTACCACAGACCCTGCTATTCCTATCACCACCACGAGCACTGCGACTTCTACCACAGAAACTACTACTCGTAACACCACCATGGGCGCTCATACTTCTACCAAAGACACTACTACACCTTCAACCACCACGAGCGCTCATACTTCTACCAAAGACATTATTACTCCTAGAACCACTACGACCACCACTACTGCTATCACAAACACTACTAATTCTACCACAACCACGGGAGCACCTACTTCTACCACAGACCCTGATATTCCTACCAACACCCTGAGCGCTCCTACTTCTACCACAGAAACTACTACTACTACCACCAACACGAGCACTCCTATTTCTACCACGGAAACTACTAATTCTCCCTCCACCACGAGCACAGCTTCTACTACCACAGAGAACACTACTCTTACCACCACCACCAGTGCCCCTACTTCTACCACAGACACTACTACTCCAAGCACCTCCACGAGCACTCCTACATCTACCACAGACACTACTACTCCTACCAACAAAATGAGCACTCCTACTTCTACCAAAGAAACTACTACCCTACCAGCACCATGAGCACTCCTACTTCTACCACAGAACATGCAACTCCAAGCACCACCACAGGCGATACTACTTCTAGCACAAAACCTGCTACTCCTACCACCACCACGAGTGCAACTACTTGTACCACAAAATATGCTACTCCTTCCAACACGACGAGAGCACCTACTTCTACCACAGGCCCTGCTACTCCTACCTCCATCACGAGCGATCATACTTCTACCCCAGAATCTACTGCTCCTACCACCAAGAGTGCTCCTACTTCCACCACAGAAACTAGTAGTTCTCCCACCCCCACGAGCACAACTACTTCTACCAGAGCACTACTACTCCTACCACCAGAACGAGAGCCACTACTTCTACCCTAGAAACTACTACTACCACAAACACCACGAGTGCTTCTTGTTCTACCACAAAACCTGTTATGCCTACCACCACCACGAGCGATCCTACTTCTACCACAGACACTACTACACCTACCACCACCACGAGCAATCCTACTTCTACCACAGAATCAACTACTCCTAACACCACCACAAGCGCTCCTGCTTCTACCACAGAAAGTACTACTCCTACCACCAGCACGAGCACAACAACTTCTACTACAGACACTAATACACCTACAACCAAGATGAGTGCTCCTACTTCTACCACAGTCACCACTACTCCCACCAACACCACGAGCGCTCCTACTTCTACCACAGACAGTCCTACTCCTACCACCACCACGAGCGCTCCTACCTCTAAGGAAGTATCTAGTACTCTGAACACCACCACGAGCTCTCCTAATTCTACTAGAGAAACGACTACTACCAAGACCACGAACGCTCCTACTTCTTCCACAGACTGTGCAACTCCTACCACCACCAAGTGCGCTCCTACTTCTAACACAGAACATGCTGCTCCTACCACCACCACGAGCAAAACTACTTCTAACAGAGACCCTGCTACTCGTACCACCACGAGAGCACCTACTTCTACCACAGGCACGGCAACTCCTACCACCACAATGAGCGCTCCTAATTCAACCACAGAAACTAAAACACCCACCAGCACCACGAGCGCCCCTACTTCTAGTACAGACTCTAGTACTCCTACCACCAACAGGAACGCTCCTACTTCTACCACAGAAACTAATACCAATACCACAGGAAGGAGCACAACAACTTCTACCACAGACAGAACTATTCCTACCACCACCACGAGTTCCCGTACTTCTACCACAGACAATACTACTACCTCCACCACGAGCACAAGTACTTCTAGCACATAAACTACTACTCCTACCACCAGCACGAGTGCAACTACTACTACCACTGACACTACTACTCCTACCACCACCACGAGTGCGCATATTTCTACGAAAGACTTTACTACTCCTACCTGCCCCACGATCACCAGTCCTTCAACCACAGAAACTACTACACCTACCACCAACAGAAGAACACCTCCTTGTACCACACACCCTGTTACTCCTACCACCACCAAGAGCACTCCTACTTCTACCACAGAAACTACTACTCCAACCACCACAACGAACACTCCGACTTCTACTGCAGAAAATACTGCTCCTATCACCACCACGAGCGAACTACATCTACCACAGACACTACTACTCCTAACACCATCACGAGCGCTCCTACTTCTACCACAGACACTATTACTCCAAGAAGCACCATGAGCGATCTCCTCCCTCTACCACAGACACTACTCCTCCTAACAACACAACAAGCGCTCCTACTTTTATCAAGGAAACTCTTACCCTACCACCACCACGAGCGCTCGTACCTCTAACAAAGTATCTAGTACTCTGAACACCACCACGAGCTCTCCTACTTCTACTAGAGGAACTACTACTACCAAGACCACGAGCGCTCCTATTTCTTCCACAGACTGTGCAACTCCTACCACCACCAAATGCGCTCCTACTTCTCAAACAGAACATGCTGCTCCTACCACCACCACGAGCAAAACTACTTCTAACAGAGACCTGCTACTCGTAACACCACCCTGAGAGCACCTACTTCTACCACAGGCACTGCAACTCCTACCACCACAATGAGCGCTCCTAATTCAACCACAGAAACTAAAACACCCACCAGCACCACGAGCGCCCCTACTTCTAGTACAGACTCTAGTACTCCTACCACCAACAGGATCGCTCCTACTTCTACCACAGAAACTACTACTAATACCACGGGAACGAGCACAACAACTTCTACCACAGACAGAACTATTCCTACCACCTCCACGAGTTCCCGTACTTCTACCACAGACAATACTACTACCTCCACCACGAGCACAAGTACTTCTAGCACATAAACTACTACTCCTACCACCAGCACGAGTGCAACTACTACTACCACTGACACTACTACTCCTACCACCACCACGAGTGCGCATATTTCTACAAAAGACTTTACTACTCCTACCTGCCCCACGATCACCAGTCCTTCAACCACAGAAACTACTACACCTACCACCAACAGAAGAACACCTCCTTGTACCGCACACCCTGTTACTCCTACCACCACCAAGAGCACTCCTACTTCTACCACAGAAACTACTACTCCAACCACCACAACGAACACTCCTACTTCTACTGCAGAAAATACTGCTCCTATCACCACCACGAGCGAACTACATCTACCACAGACACTACTACTCCTAACACCATCACGAGCGCTCCTACTTCTACCACAGACACTATTACTCCAAGAAGCACCATGAGTGATCTCCTCCCTCTACCACAGACACTACTCCTCCTAACAACACAACAAGCGCTCCTACTTCTATCAAAGAAACTATTACCCTACCACCACCACGAGCGCTCGTACCTCTAACAAAGTATCTAGTACTCTGAACACCACCACGAGCTCTCCTACTTCTACTAGAGGAACTACTACTACCAAGACCACGAACGCTCCTATTTCTTCCACAGACTGTGCAACTCCTACCACCACCAAGTGTGCTCCTACTTCTCACACAGAACATGCTGCTCCTACCACCACCACGAGCAAAACTACTTCTAACAGAGCCCCTGCTACTCGTACCACCACGAGAGCACCTACTTCTACCACCGGCACGGCAACTCCTACCACCGCAATGAGCGCTCCTAATTCAACCACAGAAACTAAAACACCCACCAGCACCACGAGCGCCCCTACTTCTAGTACAGACTCTAGTACTCCTACCACCAACAGGAACGCTCCTACTTTTACCACAGAAACTACTACTAATACCACGGGAACGAGCACAACAACTTCTACCACAGACAGAACTATTCCTACCACCACCACGAGTTCCCGTACTTCTACCACAGACAATACTACTACCTCCACCACGAGCACAAGTACTTCTAGCACATAAACTATTACTCCTACCACCATCACGAGTGCAACTACTACTACCACTGACACTACTACTCCTACCACCACCACGAGTGCGCATATTTCTACAAAAGACTTTACTACTCCTACCTGCCCCACGATCACCAGTCCTTCAACCACAGAAACTACTACACCTACCACCAACAGAAGAACACCTCCTTGTACCACACACCCTGTTACTCCTACCACCACCAAGAGCACTCCTACTTCTACCACAGAAACTACTACTCCAACCACCACAACGAACACTCCGACTTCTACTGCAGAAAATACTGCTCCTATCACCACCACGAGCGAACTACATCTACCACAGACACTACTACTCCTAACACCATCACGAGCGCTCCTACTTCTACCACAGACACTATTACTCCAAGAAGCACCATGAGCGATCTCCTCCCTCTACCACAGACACTACTCCTCCTAACAACACAACAAGCGCTCCTACTTTTATCAAGGAAACTATTACCTTACCACCACCACGAGCGCTCGTACCTCTAACAAAGTATCTAGTACTCTGAACACCACCACGAGCTCTCCTACTTCTACTAGAGGAACTACTACTACCAAGACCACGAGCGCTCCTATTTCTTCCACAGACTGTGCAACTCCTACCACCACCAAATGCGCTCCTACTTCTCAAACAGAACATGCTGCTCCTACCACCACCACGAGCAAAACTACTTCTAACAGAGACCTGCTACTCGTAACACCACCCTGAGAGCACCTACTTCTACCACAGGCACTGCAACTCCTACCACCACAATGAGCACTCCTAATTCAACCACAGAAACAAAAACTCCCACCAGCACCACGAGCGCCCCTACTTCTACAACAGACACTAGTACTCCTAACACAACCAGGAACGCTCCTACTTCTACCACAGGAACTACTACTAATACCACGGGAACGAGTACAACAACTTCTACCACAGACAGTACTATTGCTACCACCACCACGAGCTCTCCTACTTCTGCCACAGACACTACTACTCCTACCACCATCACGAGTGCAACTACTACTACCACTGAAACTACTATTCCTACCACCACCATGACTGCACATATGTCTACGAAAGTCATTACTACTCCTACCAACCACACAATCACCAGTCCTTCTACCACAGAAACTACTACTCCTACCTCCACCACAAGAGCACCTACTAGTTCCACAGACCCTGTGACTCCTACCACCACCAAGAGCACTCCTACTTCTACCACAGAAACCACTACTCCAACCACCACAACGAACACTGCTACTTCTACTGCAGAAACTACTGCTCCTACCACCACCACGAACGAACTACATCTACCACCGACACTACTATGCCTAACACCATCACGAGCGCTCCTACTTCTACCCCAGACACTATTACTCCAAGAAACACCATGAGCTCTCCTCCCTCTACCATAGACACTACTCCTCCTACCAACACAACGAGCGCTCCTACTTCTATCAAAGAAACTACTACCCTACCACCAACATGAACGCTCCTACTTCTACCACAGAACATGCAACTCAGACCACCACCACAAGTGTTACTACTTCTACCACAATACCTGTTTCTCCTACCACCACCGCGAGTGGATCTTTTTGTACCCCAAATCCTTCTACTCCTACCAACACAACGAGAGCACCTACTTCTACCACAGGCCCTGCTACCTCTACCTCCATCACGAGCGATCCTATTTCTACAACAGAAACTACTACTCCTACCAACAGGAAGAGAGCTCCTACTTCTTCTACAGAAACTACTATTCCTACTACCACCACGAGCGCAACTACTTCTACCACAGACCGTACTACTCCTACCACCACCCCGAGTGTAAGTACTTCTACCACAGACACTACTGCTCTTACCACCACCACGAGTGCAAATACTTCTACCACAGACACTAGTGTTCCTACCACCAACACTGGTGCCAGTACTTCTACCACAGAAACTACTACTCCTACACCCACCACGAGCGCAACTACTTCTACCACAGACATTTCTACTGCTATCACAACCATGAGCCTCCTACTTCTATCAGAGACCGTGCAATTACTACCAGGAGGACTAGCGCTCTTCCTTCTAACACAGACACTACTACGCCTACCTCCATCACTAGCCCTCCTACTTCTACCACCATACCTGCTACTTCTACCACCACCATGAGCACAACTACTTCTACCACAGACACTACGACTCCTGTCACCACCACGAATGCTCATACAAATACGAAACAGAATACTACTCCTACCACCCCCACGAGAACCACTGCTTCTAACACAGACACTACTACTCTTACCACTATCACGAGAGAACCTATGTGTACCACAGACCCTGCTATTCCTATCACCACCACGAGCACTGCGACTTCTACCACAGAAACTACTACTCGTAACACCACCATGGGCGCTCATACTTCTACCAAAGACACTACTACACCTTCAACCACCACGAGCGCTCATACTTCTACCAAAGACATTATTACTCCTAGAACCACTACGACCACCACTACTGCTATCACAAACACTACTAATTCTACCACAACCACGGGAGCACCTACTTCTACCACAGACCCTGATATTCCTACCAACACCCTGAGCGCTCCTACTTCTACCACAGAAACTACTACTACTACCACCAACACGAGCACTCCTATTTCTACCACGGAAACTACTAATTCTCCCTCCACCACGAGCACAGCTTCTACTACCACAGAGAACACTACTCTTACCACCACCACCAGTGCTCCTACTTCTACCACAGACACTACTACTCCAAGCACCTCCACGAGCACTCCTACATCTACCACAGACACTACTACTCCTACCAACAAAATGAGCACTCCTACTTCTACCAAAGAAACTACTACCCTACCAGCACCATGAGCACTCCTACTTCTACCACAGAACATGCAACTCCAAGCACCACCACAGGCGATACTACTTCTAGCACAAAACCTGCTACTCCTACCACCACCACGAGTGCAACTACTTGTACCACAAAATATGCTACTCCTTCCAACACGACGAGAGCACCTACTTCTACCACAGGCCCTGCTACTCCTACCTCCATCACGAGCGATCATACTTCTACCCCAGAATCTACTGCTCCTACCACCAAGAGTGCTCCTACTTCCACCACAGAAACTACTAGTTCTCCCACCCCCACGAGCACAACTACTTCTACCAGAGCACTACTACTCCTACCACCAGAACGAGAGCCACTACTTCTACCCTAGAAACTACTACTACCACAAACACCACGAGTGCTTCTTGTTCTACCACAAAACCTGTTATGCCTACCACCACCACGAGCGATCCTACTTCTACCACAGACACTACTACACCTACCACCACCACGAGCAATCCTACTTCTACCACAGAATCAACTACTCCTAACACCACCACAAGCGCTCCTGCTTCTACCACAGAAACTACTACTCCTACCACCAGCACGAGCGCAACAACTTCTACTACAGACACTAATACACCTACAACCAAGATGAGTGCTCCTACTTCTACCACAGTCACCACTACTCCCACCAACACCACGAGCGCTCCTACTTCTACCACAGACAGTCCTACTCCTACCACCACCACGAGCGCTCCTACCTCTAAGGAAGTATCTAGTACTCTGAACACCACCACGAGCTCTCCTAATTCTACTAGAGAAACGACTACTACCAAGACCACGAACGCTCCTACTTCTTCCACAGACTGTGCAACTCCTACCACCACCAAGTGCGCTCCTACTTCTAACACAGAACATGCTGCTCCTACCACCACCACGAGCAAAACTACTTCTAACAGAGACCCTGCTACTCGTACCACCACGAGAGCACCTACTTCTACCACAGGCACGGCAACTCCTACCACCACAATGAGCACTCCTAATTCAACCACAGAAACTAAAACACCCACCAGCACCACGAGCGCCCCTACTTCTAGTACAGACTCTAGTACTCCTACCACCAACAGGAACGCTCCTACTTCTACCACAGAAACTAATACCAATACCACAGGAAGGAGCACAACAACTTCTACCACAGACAGAACTATTCCTACCACCACCACGAGTTCCCGTACTTCTACCACAGACAATACTACTACCTCCACCACGAGCACAAGTACTTCTAGCACATAAACTACTACTCCTACCACCACCACGAGTGCAACTACTACTACCACTGACACTACTACTCCTACCACCACCACGAGTGCGCATATTTCTACAAAAGACTTTACTACTCCTACCTGCCCCACGATCACCAGTCCTTCAACCACAGAAACTACTACACCTACCACCAACAGAAGAACACCTCCTTGTACCACACACCCTGTTACTCCTACCACCACCAAGAGCACTCCTACTTCTACCACAGAAACTACTACTCCAACCACCACAACGAACACTCCGACTTCTACTGCAGAAAATACTGCTCCTATCACCACCACGAGCGAACTACATCTACCACAGACACTACTACTCCTAACACCATCACGAGCGCTCCTACTTCTACCACAGACACTATTACTCCAAGAAGCACCATGAGCGGTCTCCTCCCTCTACCACAGACACTACTCCTCCTAACAACACAACAAGCGCTCCTACTTTTATCAAGGAAACTATTACCTTACCACCACCACGAGCGCTCGTACCTCTAACAAAGTATCTAGTACTCTGAACACCACCACGAGCTCTCCTACTTCTACTAGAGGAACTACTACTACCAAGACCACGAGCGCTCCTATTTCTTCCACAGACTGTGCAACTCCTACCACCACCAAATGCGCTCCTACTTCTCAAACAGAACATGCTGCTCCTACCACCACCACGAGCAAAACTACTTCTAACAGAGACCTGCTACTCGTAACACCACCCTGAGAGCACCTACTTCTACCACAGGCACTGCAACTCCTACCACCACAATGAGCGCTCCTAATTCAACCACAGAAACAAAAACTCCCACCAGCACCACGAGCGCCCCTACTTCTACAACAGACACTAGTACTCCTAACACAACCAGGAACGCTCCTACTTCTACCACAGGAACTACTACTAATACCACGGGAACGAGTACAACAACTTCTACCACAGACAGTACTATTGCTACCACCACCACGAGCTCTCCTACTTCTGCCACAGACACTACTACTCCTACCACCATCACGAGTGCAACTACTACTACCACTGAAACTACTATTCCTACCACCACCATGACTGCACATATGTCTACGAAAGTCATTACTACTCCTACCAACCACACAATCACCAGTCCTTCTACCACAGAAACTACTACTCCTACCTCCACCACAAGAGCACCTACTAGTTCCACAGACCCTGTGACTCCTACCACCACCAAGAGCACTCCTACTTCTACCACAGAAACCACTACTCCAACCACCACAACGAACACTGCTACTTCTACTGCAGAAACTACTGCTCCTACCACCACCACGAACGAACTACATCTACCACCGACACTACTATGCCTAACACCATCACGAGCGCTCCTACTTCTACCCCAGACACTATTACTCCAAGAAACACCATGAGCTCTCCTCCCTCTACCATAGACACTACTCCTCCTACCAACACAACGAGCGCTCCTACTTCTATCAAAGAAACTACTACCCTACCACCAACATGAACGCTCCTACTTCTACCACAGAACATGCAACTCAGACCACCACCACAAGTGTTACTACTTCTACCACAATACCTGTTTCTCCTACCACCACCGCGAGTGGATCTTTTTGTACCCCAAATCCTTCTACTCCTACCAACACAACGAGAGCACCTACTTCTACCACAGGCCCTGCTACCTCTACCTCCATCACGAGCGATCCTATTTCTACAACAGAAACTACTACTCCTACCAACAGGAAGAGAGCTCCTACTTCTTCTACAGAAACTACTATTCCTACTACCACCACGAGCGCAACTACTTCTACCACAGACCGTACTACGCCTACCACCACCCCGAGTGTAAGTACTTCTACCACAGACACTACTGCTCTTACCACCACCACGAGTGCAAATACTTCTACCACAGACACTAGTGTTCCTACCACCAACACTGGTGCCAGTACTTCTACCACAGAAACTACTACTCCTACACCCACCACGAGCGCAACTACTTCTACCACAGACATTTCTACTGCTATCACAACCATGAGCCTCCTACTTCTATCAGAGACCGTGCAATTACTACCAGGAGGACTAGCGCTCTTCCTTCTAACACAGACACTACTACGCCTACCTCCATCACTAGCCCTCCTACTTCTACCACCATACCTGCTACTTCTACCACCACCATGAGCACAACTACTTCTACCACAGACACTACGACTCCTGTCACCACCACGAATGCTCATACAAATACGAAACAGAATACTACTCCTACCACCCCCACGAGAACCACTGCTTCTAACACAGACACTACTACTCTTACCACTATCACAAGAGAACCTATGTGTACCACAGACCCTGCTATTCCTATCACCACCACGAGCACTGCGACTTCTACCACAGAAACTACTACTCGTAACACCACCATGGGCGCTCATACTTCTACCAAAGACACTACTACACCTTCAACCACCACGAGCGCTCATACTTCTACCAAAGACATTATTACTCCTAGAACCACTACGACCACCACTACTGCTATCACAAACACTACTAATTCTACCACAACCACGGGAGCACCTACTTCTACCACAGACCCTGATATTCCTACCAACACCCTGAGCGCTCCTACTTCTACCACAGAAACTACTACTACTACCACCAACACGAGCACTCCTATTTCTACCACGGAAACTACTAATTCTCCCTCCACCACGAGCACAGCTTCTACTACCACAGAGAACACTACTCTTACCACCACCACCAGTGCTCCTACTTCTACCACAGACACTACTACTCCAAGCACCTCCACGAGCACTCCTACATCTACCACAGACACTACTACTCCTACCAACAAAATGAGCACTCCTACTTCTACCAAAGAAACTACTACCCTACCAGCACCATGAGCACTCCTACTTCTACCACAGAACATGCAACTCCAAGCACCACCACAGGCGATACTACTTCTAGCACAAAACCTGCTACTCCTACCACCACCACGAGTGCAACTACTTGTACCACAAAATATGCTACTCCTTCCAACACGACGAGAGCACCTACTTCTACCACAGGCCCTGCTACTCCTACCTCCATCACGAGCGATCATACTTCTACCCCAGAATCTACTGCTCCTACCACCAAGAGTGCTCCTACTTCTACCAAAGAAACTACTAGTTCTCCCACCCCCACGAGCACAACTACTTCTACCAGAACACTACTACTCCTACCACCAGAACGAGAGCCACTACTTCTACCCTAGAAACTACTACTACCACAAACACCACGAGTGCTTCTTCTTCTACCACAAAACCTGTTATGCCTACCACCACCACGAGCGATCCTACTTCTACCACAGACACTACTACACCTACCACCACCACGAGCAATCCTAATTCTACCACAGAATCAACTACTCCTAACACAACCACGAGCGCTCCTGCTTCTACCACAGAAAGTACTACTCCTACCACCAGCACGAGCGCAACAACTTCTACTACAGACACTAATACACCTACAACCAAGATGAGTGCTCCTACTTCTACCACAGTCACCACTACTCCCACCAACACCACGAGCGCTCCTACTTCTACCACAGACAGTCCTACTCCTACCACCACCACGAGCGCTCCTACCTCTAAGGAAGTATCTAGTACTCTGAACACCACCACGAGCTCTCCTACTTCTACTAGAGAAACTACTACTACCAAGACCACGAACGCTCCTACTTCTTCCACAGACTGCGCAACTCCTACCACCACCAAGTGTGCTCCTACTTCTAACACAGAACATGCTGCTCCTACCACCACCACGAGCAAAACTACTTCTAACAGAGACCCTGCTACTCGTACCACCACGAGAGCACCGACTTCTACCACAGGCACGGCAACTCCTACCACCACAATGAGCGCTCCTAATTCAACCACAGAAACTAAAACACCCACCAGCACCACGAGCGCCCCTACTTCTAGTACAGACTCTAGTACTCCTACCACCAACAGGATCGCTCCTACTTCTACCACAGAAACTACTACTAATACCACGGGAACGAGCACAACAACTTCTACCACAGACAGAACTATTCCTACCACCTCCACGAGTTCCCGTACTTCTACCACAGACAATACTACTACCTCCACCACGAGCACAAGTACTTCTAGCACATAAACTACTACTCCTACCACCAGCACGAGTGCAACTACTACTACCACTGACACTACTACTCCTACCACCACCACGAGTGCGCATATTTCTACGAAAGACTTTACTACTCCTACCTGCCCCACGATCACCAGTCCTTCAACCACAGAAACTACTACACCTACCACCAACAGAAGAACACCTCCTTGTACCGCACACCCTGTTACTCCTACCACCACCAAGAGCACTCCTACTTCTACCACAGAAACTACTACTCCAACCACCACAACGAACACTCCTACTTCTACTGCAGAAAATACTGCTCCTATCACCACCACGAGCGAACTACATCTACCACAGACACTACTACTCCTAACACCATCACGAGCGCTCCTACTTCTACCACAGACACTATTACTCCAAGAAGCACCATGAGTGATCTCCTCCCTCTACCACAGACACTACTCCTCCTAACAACACAACAAGCGCTCCTACTTCTATCAAAGAAACTATTACCCTACCACCACCACGAGCGCTCGTACCTCTAACAAAGTATCTAGTACTCTGAACACCACAACGAGCTCTCCTACTTCTACTAGAGGAACTACTACTACCAAGACCACGAACGCTCCTATTTCTTCCACAGACTGTGCAACTCCTACCACCACCAAGTGTGCTCCTACTTCTCACACAGAACATGCTGCTCCTACCACCACCACGAGCAAAACTACTTCTAACAGAGCCCCTGCTACTCGTACCACCACGAGAGCACCTACTTCTACCACCGGCACGGCAACTCCTACCACCGCAATGAGCGCTCCTAATTCAACCACAGAAACTAAAACACCCACCAGCACCACGAGCGCCCCTACTTCTAGTACAGACTCTAGTACTCCTACCACCAACAGGAACGCTCCTACTTTTACCACAGAAACTACTACTAATACCACGGGAACGAGCACAACAACTTCTACCACAGACAGAACTATTCCTACCACCACCACGAGTTCCCGTACTTCTACCACAGACAATACTACTACCTCCACCACGAGCACAAGTACTTCTAGCACATAAACTATTACTCCTACCACCATCACGAGTGCAACTACTACTACCACTGACACTACTACTCCTACCACCACCACGAGTGCGCATATTTCTACGAAAGACTTTACTACTCCTACCTGCCCCACGATCACCAGTCCTTCAACCACAGAAACTACTACACCTACCACCAACAGAAGAACACCTCCTTGTACCACACACCCTGTTACTCCTACCACCACCAAGAGCACTCCTACTTCTACCACAGAAACTACTACTCCAACCACCACAACGAACACTCCTACTTCTACTGCAGAAAATACTGCTCCTATCACCACCACGAGCGAACTACATCTACCACAGACACTACTACTCCTAACACCATCACGAGCGCTCCTACTTCTACCACAGACACTATTACTCCAAGAAGCACCATGAGCGGTCTCCTCCCTCTACCACAGACACTACTCCTCCTAACAACACAACAAGCGCTCCTACTTTTATCAAGGAAACTATTACCTTACCACCACCACGAGCGCTCGTACCTCTAACAAAGTATCTAGTACTCTGAACACCACCACGAGCTCTCCTACTTCTACTAGAGGAACTACTACTACCAAGACCACGAGCGCTCCTATTTCTTCCACAGACTGTGCAACTCCTACCACCACCAAATGCGCTCCTACTTCTCAAACAGAACATGCTGCTCCTACCACCACCACGAGCAAAACTACTTCTAACAGAG
The DNA here is from genome assembly GCF_028023285.1 of Balaenoptera ricei. Lineage (NCBI taxonomy): Eukaryota > Metazoa > Chordata > Mammalia > Artiodactyla > Balaenopteridae > Balaenoptera > Balaenoptera ricei. Next base: position 80,263,273 of record NC_082654.1, read on the forward strand.
ACCTGCTACTCGTAACACCACCCTGAGAGCACCTACTTCTACCACAGGCACTGCAACTCCTACCACCACAATGAGCGCTCCTAATTCAACCACAGAAACAAAAACTCCCACCAGCACCACGAGCGCCCCTACTTCTACAACAGACACTAGTACTCCTAACACAACCAGGAACGCTCCTACTTCTACCACAGGAACTACTACTAATACCACGGGAACGAGTACAACAACTTCTACCACAGACAGTACTATTGCTACCACCACCACGAGCTCTCCTACTTCTGCCACAGACACTACTACTCCTACCACCATCACGAGTGCAACTACTACTACCACTGAAACTACTATTCCTACCACCACCATGACTGCACATATGTCTACGAAAGTCATTACTACTCCTACCAACCACACAATCACCAGTCCTTCTACCACAGAAACTACTACTCCTACCTCCACCACAAGAGCACCTACTAGTTCCACAGACCCTGTGACTCCTACCACCACCAAGAGCACTCCTACTTCTACCACAGAAACCACTACTCCAACCACCACAACGAACACTGCTACTTCTACTGCAGAAACTACTGCTCCTACCACCACCACGAACGAACTACATCTACCACCGACACTACTATGCCTAACACCATCACGAGCGCTCCTACTTCTACCCCAGACACTATTACTCCAAGAAACACCATGAGCTCTCCTCCCTCTACCATAGACACTACTCCTCCTACCAACACAACGAGCGCTCCTACTTCTATCAAAGAAACTACTACCCTACCACCAACATGAACGCTCCTACTTCTACCACAGAACATGCAACTCAGACCACCACCACAAGTGTTACTACTTCTACCACAATACCTGTTTCTCCTACCACCACCGCGAGTGGATCTTTTTGTACCCCAAATCCTTCTACTCCTACCAACACAACGAGAGCACCTACTTCTACCACAGGCCCTGCTACCTCTACCTCCATCACGAGCGATCCTATTTCTACAACAGAAACTACTACTCCTACCAACAGGAAGAGAGCTCCTACTTCTTCTACATAAACTACTATTCCTACTACCACCACGAGCGCAACTACTTCTACCACAGACCGTACTACTCCTACCACCACCCCGAGTGTAAGTACTTCTACCACAGACACTACTGCTCTTACCACCACCACGAGTGCAAATACTTCTACCACAGACACTAGTGTTCCTACCACCAACACTGGTGCCAGTACTTCTACCACAGAAACTACTACTCCTACACCCACCACGAGCGCAACTACTTCTACCACAGACATTTCTACTGCTATCACAACCATGAGCCTCCTACTTCTATCAGAGACCGTGCAATTACTACCAGGAGGACTAGCGCTCTTCCTTCTAACACAGACACTACTACGCCTACCTCCATCACTAGCCCTCCTACTTCTACCACCATACCTGCTACTTCTACCACCACCATGAGCACAACTACTTCTACCACAGACACTACGACTCCTGTCACCACCACGAATGCTCATACAAATACGAAACAGAATACTACTCCTACCACCCCCACGAGAACCACTGCTTCTAACACAGACACTACTACTCTTACCACTATCACGAGAGAACCTATGTGTACCACAGACCCTGCTATTCCTATCACCACCACGAGCACTGCGACTTCTACCACAGAAACTACTACTCGTAACACCACCATGGGCGCTCATACTTCTACCAAAGACACTACTACACCTTCAACCACCACGAGCGCTCATACTTCTACCAAAGACATTATTACTCCTAGAACCACTACGACCACCACTACTGCTATCACAAACACTACTAATTCTACCACAACCACGGGAGCACCTACTTCTACCACAGACCCTGATATTCCTACCAACACCCTGAGCGCTCCTACTTCTACCACAGAAACTACTACTACTACCACCAACACGAGCACTCCTATTTCTACCACGGAAACTACTAATTCTCCCTCCACCACGAGCACAGCTTCTACTACCACAGAGAACACTACTCTTACCACCACCACCAGTGCTCCTACTTCTACCACAGACACTACTACTCCAAGCACCTCCACGAGCACTCCTACATCTACCACAGACACTACTACTCCTACCAACAAAATGAGCACTCCTACTTCTACCAAAGAAACTACTACCCTACCAGCACCATGAGCACTCCTACTTCTACCACAGAACATGCAACTCCAAGCACCACCACAGGCGATACTACTTCTAGCACAAAACCTGCTACTCCTACCACCACCACGAGTGCAACTACTTGTACCACAAAATATGCTACTCCTTCCAACACGACGAGAGCACCTACTTCTACCACAGGCCCTGCTACTCCTACCTCCATCACGAGCGATCATACTTCTACCCCAGAATCTACTGCTCCTACCACCAAGAGTGCTCCTACTTCTACCAAAGAAACTACTAGTTCTCGCACCCCCACGAGCACAACTACTTCTACCAGAACACTACTACTCCTACCACCAGAACGAGAGCCACTACTTCTACCCTAGAAACTACTACTACCACAAACACCACGAGTGCTTCTTCTTCTACCACAAAACCTGTTATGCCTACCACCACCACGAGCGATCCTACTTCTACCACAGACACTACTACACCTACCACCACCACGAGCAATCCTAATTCTACCACAGAATCAACTACTCCTAACACAACCACGAGCGCTCCTGCTTCTACCACAGAAAGTACTACTCCTACCACCAGCACGAGCGCAACAACTTCTACTACAGACACTAATACACCTACAACCAAGATGAGTGCTCCTACTTCTACCACAGTCACCACTACTCCCACCAACACCACGAGCGCTCCTACTTCTACCACAGACAGTCCTACTCCTACCACCACCACGAGCGCTCCTACCTCCAAGGAAGTATCTAGTACTCTGAACACCACCACGAGCTCTCCTACTTCTACTAGAGAAACTACTACTACCAAGACCACGAACGCTCCTACTTCTTCCACAGACTGCGCAACTCCTACCACCACCAAGTGTGCTCCTACTTCTAACACAGAACATGCTGCTCCTACCACCACCACGAGCAAAACTACTTCTAACAGAGACCCTGCTACTCGTACCACCACGAGAGCACCGACTTCTACCACAGGCACGGCAACTCCTACCACCACAATGAGCGCTCCTAATTCAACCACAGAAACTAAAACACCCACCAGCACCACGAGCGCCCCTACTTCTAGTACAGACTCTAGTACTCCTACCACCAACAGGATCGCTCCTACTTCTACCACAGAAACTACTACTAATACCACGGGAACGAGCACAACAACTTCTACCACAGACAGAACTATTCCTACCACCTCCACGAGTTCCCGTACTTCTACCACAGACAATACTACTACCTCCACCACGAGCACAAGTACTTCTAGCACATAAACTACTACTCCTACCACCAGCACGAGTGCAACTACTACTACCACTGACACTACTACTCCTACCACCACCACGAGTGCGCATATTTCTACGAAAGACTTTACTACTCCTACCTGCCCCACGATCACCAGTCCTTCAACCACAGAAACTACTACACCTACCACCAACAGAAGAACACCTCCTTGTACCGCACACCCTGTTACTCCTACCACCACCAAGAGCACTCCTACTTCTACCACAGAAACTACTACTCCAACCACCACAACGAACACTCCTACTTCTACTGCAGAAAATACTGCTCCTATCACCACCACGAGCGAACTACATCTACCACAGACACTACTACTCCTAACACCATCACGAGCGCTCCTACTTCTACCACAGACACTATTACTCCAAGAAGCACCATGAGTGATCTCCTCCCTCTACCACAGACACTACTCCTCCTAACAACACAACAAGCGCTCCTACTTCTATCAAAGAAACTATTACCCTACCACCACCACGAGCGCTCGTACCTCTAACAAAGTATCTAGTACTCTGAACACCACAACGAGCTCTCCTACTTCTACTAGAGGAACTACTACTACCAAGACCACGAACGCTCCTATTTCTTCCACAGACTGTGCAACTCCTACCACCACCAAGTGTGCTCCTACTTCTCACACAGAACATGCTGCTCCTACCACCACCACGAGCAAAACTACTTCTAACAGAGCCCCTGCTACTCGTACCACCACGAGAGCACCTACTTCTACCACCGGCACGGCAACTCCTACCACCGCAATGAGCGCTCCTAATTCAACCACAGAAACTAAAACACCCACCAGCACCACGAGCGCCCCTACTTCTAGTACAGACTCTAGTACTCCTACCACCAACAGGAACGCTCCTACTTTTACCACAGAAACTACTACTAATACCACGGGAACGAGCACAACAACTTCTACCACAGACAGAACTATTCCTACCACCACCACGAGTTCCCGTACTTCTACCACAGACAATACTACTACCTCCACCACGAGCACAAGTACTTCTAGCACATAAACTATTACTCCTACCACCATCACGAGTGCAACTACTACTACCACTGACACTACTACTCCTACCACCACCACGAGTGCGCATATTTCTACGAAAGACTTTACTACTCCTACCTGCCCCACGATCACCAGTCCTTCAACCACAGAAACTACTACACCTACCACCAACAGAAGAACACCTCCTTGTACCACACACCCTGTTACTCCTACCACCACCAAGAGCACTCCTACTTCTACCACAGAAACTACTACTCCAACCACCACAACGAACACTCCTACTTCTACTGCAGAAAATACTGCTCCTATCACCACCACGAGCGAACTACATCTACCACAGACACTACTACTCCTAACACCATCACGAGCGCTCCTACTTCTACCACAGACACTATTACTCCAAGAAGCACCATGAGCGGTCTCCTCCCTCTACCACAGACACTACTCCTCCTAACAACACAACAAGCGCTCCTACTTTTATCAAGGAAACTATTACCTTACCACCACCACGAGCGCTCGTACCTCTAACAAAGTATCTAGTACTCTGAACACCACCACGAGCTCTCCTACTTCTACTAGAGGAACTACTACTACCAAGACCACGAGCGCTCCTATTTCTTCCACAGACTGTGCAACTCCTACCACCACCAAATGCGCTCCTACTTCTCAAACAGAACATGCTGCTCCTACCACCACCACGAGCAAAACTACTTCTAACAGAGACCTGCTACTCGTAACACCACCCTGAGAGCACCTACTTCTACCACAGGCACTGCAACTCCTACCACCACAATGAGCGCTCCTAATTCAACCACAGAAACAAAAACTCCCACCAGCACCACGAGCGCCCCTACTTCTACAACAGACACTAGTACTCCTAACACAACCAGGAACGCTCCTACTTCTACCACAGGAACTACTACTAATACCACGGGAACGAGTACAACAACTTCTACCACAGACAGTACTATTGCTACCACCACCACGAGCTCTCCTACTTCTGCCACAGACACTACTACTCCTACCACCATCACGAGTGCAACTACTACTACCACTGAAACTACTATTCCTACCACCACCATGACTGCACATATGTCTACGAAAGTCATTACTACTCCTACCAACCACACAATCACCAGTCCTTCTACCACAGAAACTACTACTCCTACCTCCACCACAAGAGCACCTACTAGTTCCACAGACCCTGTGACTCCTACCACCACCAAGAGCACTCCTACTTCTACCACAGAAACCACTACTCCAACCACCACAACGAACACTGCTACTTCTACTGCAGAAACTACTGCTCCTACCACCACCACGAACGAACTACATCTACCACCGACACTACTATGCCTAACACCATCACGAGCGCTCCTACTTCTACCCCAGACACTATTACTCCAAGAAACACCATGAGCTCTCCTCCCTCTACCATAGACACTACTCCTCCTACCAACACAACGAGCGCTCCTACTTCTATCAAAGAAACTACTACCCTACCACCAACATGAACGCTCCTACTTCTACCACAGAACATGCAACTCAGACCACCACCACAAGTGTTACTACTTCTACCACAATACCTGTTTCTCCTACCACCACCGCGAGTGGATCTTTTTGTACCCCAAATCCTTCTACTCCTACCAACACAACGAGAGCACCTACTTCTACCACAGGCCCTGCTACCTCTACCTCCATCACGAGCGATCCTATTTCTACAACAGAAACTACTACTCCTACCAACAGGAAGAGAGCTCCTACTTCTTCTACATAAACTACTATTCCTACTACCACCACGAGCGCAACTACTTCTACCACAGACCGTACTACTCCTACCACCACCCCGAGTGTAAGTACTTCTACCACAGACACTACTGCTCTTACCACCACCACGAGTGCAAATACTTCTACCACAGACACTAGTGTTCCTACCACCAACACTGGTGCCAGTACTTCTACCACAGAAACTACTACTCCTACACCCACCACGAGCGCAACTACTTCTACCACAGACATTTCTACTGCTATCACAACCATGAGCCTCCTACTTCTATCAGAGACCGTGCAATTACTACCAGGAGGACTAGCGCTCTTCCTTCTAACACAGACACTACTACGCCTACCTCCATCACTAGCCCTCCTACTTCTACCACCATACCTGCTACTTCTACCACCACCATGAGCACAACTACTTCTACCACAGACACTACGACTCCTGTCACCACCACGAATGCTCATACAAATACGAAACAGAATACTACTCCTACCACCCCCACGAGAACCACTGCTTCTAACACAGACACTACTACTCTTACCACTATCACGAGAGAACCTATGTGTACCACAGACCCTGCTATTCCTATCACCACCACGAGCACTGCGACTTCTACCACAGAAACTACTACTCGTAACACCACCATGGGCGCTCATACTTCTACCAAAGACACTACTACACCTTCAACCACCACGAGCGCTCATACTTCTACCAAAGACATTATTACTCCTAGAACCACTACGACCACCACTACTGCTATCACAAACACTACTAATTCTACCACAACCACGGGAGCACCTACTTCTACCACAGACCCTGATATTCCTACCAACACCCTGAGCGCTCCTACTTCTACCACAGAAACTACTACTACTACCACCAACACGAGCACTCCTATTTCTACCACGGAAACTACTAATTCTCCCTCCACCACGAGCACAGCTTCTACTACCACAGAGAACACTACTCTTACCACCACCACCAGTGCTCCTACTTCTACCACAGACACTACTACTCCAAGCACCTCCACGAGCACTCCTACATCTACCACAGACACTACTACTCCTACCAACAAAATGAGCACTCCTACTTCTACCAAAGAAACTACTACCCTACCAGCACCATGAGCACTCCTACTTCTACCACAGAACATGCAACTCCAAGCACCACCACAGGCGATACTACTTCTAGCACAAAACCTGCTACTCCTACCACCACCACGAGTGCAACTACTTGTACCACAAAATATGCTACTCCTTCCAACACGACGAGAGCACCTACTTCTACCACAGGCCCTGCTACTCCTACCTCCATCACGAGCGATCATACTTCTACCCCAGAATCTACTGCTCCTACCACCAAGAGTGCTCCTACTTCCACCACAGAAACTACTAGTTCTCCCACCCCCACGAGCACAACTACTTCTACCAGAGCACTACTACTCCTACCACCAGAACGAGAGCCACTACTTCTACCCTAGAAACTACTACTACCACAAACACCACGAGTGCTTCTTGTTCTACCACAAAACCTGTTATGCCTACCACCACCACGAGCGATCCTACTTCTACCACAGACACTACTACACCTACCACCACCACGAGCAATCCTACTTCTACCACAGAATCAACTACTCCTAACACCACCACAAGCGCTCCTGCTTCTACCACAGAAACTACTACTCCTACCACCAGCACGAGCGCAACAACTTCTACTACAGACACTAATACACCTACAACCAAGATGAGTGCTCCTACTTCTACCACAGTCACCACTACTCCCACCAACACCACGAGCGCTCCTACTTCTACCACAGACAGTCCTACTCCTACCACCACCACGAGCGCTCCTACCTCTAAGGAAGTATCTAGTACTCTGAACACCACCACGAGCTCTCCTACTTCTACTAGAGAAACGACTACTACCAAGACCACGAACGCTCCTACTTCTTCCACAGACTGTGCAACTCCTACCACCACCAAGTGCGCTCCTACTTCTCACACAGAACATGCTGCTCCTACCACCACCACGAGCAAAACTACTTCTAACAGAGACCTGCTACTCTTAACACCACCCTGAGAGCACCTACTTCTACCACAGGCACGGCAACTCCTACCACCACAATGAGCGCTCCTAATTCAACCACAGAAACTAAAACACCCACCAGCACCACGAGCGCCCCTACTTCTAGTACAGACTCTAGTACTCCTACCACCAACAGGAACGCTCCTACTTCTACCACAGAAACTAATACCAATACCACAGGAAGGAGCACAACAACTTCTACCACAGACAGAACTATTCCTACCACCACCACGAGTTCCCGTACTTCTACCACAGACAATACTACTACCTCCACCACGAGCACAAGTACTTCTAGCACATAAACTACTACTCCTACCACCAGCACGAGTGCAACTACTACTACCACTGACACTACTACTCCTACCACCACCACGAGTGCGCATATTTCTACAAAAGACTTTACTACTCCTACCTGCCCCACGATCACCAGTCCTTCAACCACAGAAACTACTACACCTACCACCAACAGAAGAACACCTCCTTGTACCACACACCCTGTTACTCCTACCACCACCAAGAGCACTCCTACTTCTACCACAGAAACTACTACTCCAACCACCACAACGAACACTCCGACTTCTACTGCAGAAAATACTGCTCCTATCACCACCACGAGCGAACTACATCTACCACAGACACTACTACTCCTAACACCATCACGAGCGCTCCTACTTCTACCACAGACACTATTACTCCAAGAAGCACCATGAGCGATCTCCTCCCTCTACCACAGACACTACTCCTCCTAACAACACAACAAGCGCTCCTACTTTTATCAAGGAAACTATTACCCTACCACCACCACGAGCGCTCGTACCTCTAACAAAGTATCTAGTACTCTGAACACCACCACGAGCTCTCCTACTTCTACTAGAGGAACTACTACTACCAAGACCACGAGCGCTCCTATTTCTTCCACAGACTGTGCAACTCCTACCACCACCAAATGCGCTCCTACTTCTCAAACAGAACATGCTGCTCCTACCACCACCACGAGCAAAACTACTTCTAACAGAGACCTGCTACTCGTAACACCACCCTGAGAGCACCTACTTCTACCACAGGCACTGCAACTCCTACCACCACAATGAGCGCTCCTAATTCAACCACAGAAACAAAAACTCCCACCAGCACCACGAGCGCCCCTACTTCTACAACAGACACTAGTACTCCTAACACAACCAGGAACGCTCCTACTTCTACCACAGGAACTACTACTAATACCACGGGAACGAGTACAACAACTTCTACCACAGACAATACTATTGCTACCACCACCATGAGCTCTCCTACTTCTGCCACAGACACTACTACTCCTACCACCATCACGAGTGCAACTACTACTACCACTGAAACTACTATTCCTACCACCACCATGACTGCACATATGTCTACGAAAGTCATTACTACTCCTACCAACCACACAATCACCAGTCCTTCTACCACAGAAACTACTACTCCTACCTCCACCACAAGAGCACCTACTAGTTCCACAGACCCTGTGACTCCTACCACCACCAAGAGCACTCCTACTTCTACCACAGAAACCACTACTCCAACCACCACAACGAACACTGCTACTTCTACTGCAGAAACTACTGCTCCTACCACCACCACGAACGAACTACATCTACCACCGACACTACTATGCCTAACACCATCACGAGCGCTCCTACTTCTACCCCAGACACTATTACTCCAAGAAACACCATGAGCTCTCCTCCCTCTACCATAGACACTACTCCTCCTACCAACACAACGAGCGCTCCTACTTCTATCAAAGAAACTACTACCCTACCACCAACATGAACGCTCCTACTTCTACCACAGAACATGCAACTCAGACCACCACCACAAGTGTTACTACTTCTACCACAATACCTGCTTCTCCCACCACCACCGCGAGTGGATCTTCTTGTACCCCAAAACCTTCTACTCCTACCAACACAACGAGAGCACCTACTTCTACCACAGGCCCTGCTACCTCTACCTCCATCATGAGCGATCCTATTTCTACAACAGAAACTACTACTCCTACCAACAGGAAGAGAGCTCCTACTTCTTCTACAGAAACTACTATTCCTACTACCACCACGAGCGCAACTACTTCTACCACAGACCGTACTACTCCTACCACCACCCCGAGTGTAAGTACTTCTACCACAGACACTACTGCTCTTACCACCACCACGAGTGCAAATACTTCTACCACAGACACTAGTGTTCCTACCACCAACACTGGTGCCAGTACTTCTACCACAGAAACTACTACTCCTACACCCACCACGAGCGCAACTACTTCTACCACAGACATTTCTACTGCTATCACAACCATGAGCCTCCTACTTCTATCAGAGACCGTGCAATTACTACCAGGAGGACTAGCGCTCTTCCTTCTAACACAGACACTACTACGCCTACCTCCATCACTAGCCCTCCTACTTCTACCACCATACCTGCTACTTCTACCACCACCATGAGCACAACTACTTCTACCACAGACACTACGACTCCTGTCACCACCACGAATGCTCATACAAATACGAAACAGAATACTACTCCTACCACCCCCACGAGAACCACTGCTTCTAACACAGACACTACTACTCTTACCACTATCACGAGAGAACCTATGTGTACCACAGACCCTGCTATTCCTATCACCACCACGAGCACTGCGACTTCTACCACAGAAACTACTACTCGTAACACCACCATGGGCGCTCATACTTCTACCAAAGACACTACTACACCTTCAACCACCACGAGCGCTCATACTTCTACCAAAGACATTATTACTCCTAGAACCACTACGACCACCACTACTGCTATCACAAACGCTACTAATCCTACCACAACCACGGGAGCACCTACTTCTACCACAGACCCTGATATTCCTACCAACACCCTGAGCGCTCCTACTTCTACCACAGAAACTACTACTACTACCACCAACACGAGCACTCCTATTTCTACCACGGAAACTACTAATTCTCCCTCCACCACGAGCACAGCTTCTACTACCACAGAGAACACTACTCTTACCACCACCACCAGTGCTCCTACTTCTACCACAGACACTACTACTCCAAGCACCTCCACGAGCACTCCTACATCTACCACAGACACTACTACTCCTACCAACAAAATGAGCACTCCTACTTCTACCAAAGAAACTACTACCCTACCAGCACCATGAGCACTCCTACTTCTACCACAGAACATGCAACTCCAAGCACCACCACAGGCGATACTACTTCTAGCACAAAACCTGCTACTCCTACCACCACCACGAGTGCAACTACTTGTACCACAAAATATGCTACTCCTTCCAACACGACGAGAGCACCTACTTCTACCACAGGCCCTGCTACTCCTACCTCCATCACGAGCGATCATACTTCTACCCCAGAATCTACTGCTCCTACCACCAAGAGTGCTCCTACTTCCACCACAGAAACTACTAGTTCTCCCACCCCCACGAGCACAACTACTTCTACCAGAGCACTACTACTCCTACCACCAGAACGAGAGCCACTACTTCTACCCTAGAAACTACTACTACCACAAACACCACGAGTGCTTCTTGTTCTACCACAAAACCTGTTATGCCTACCACCACCACGAGCGATCCTACTTCTACCACAGACACTACTACACCTACCACCACCACGAGCAATCCTACTTCTACCACAGAATCAACTACTCCTAACACCACCACAAGCGCTCCTGCTTCTACCACAGAAAGTACTACTCCTACCACCAGCACGAGCACAACAACTTCTACTACAGACACTAATACACCTACAACCAAGATGAGTGCTCCTACTTCTACCACAGTCACCACTACTCCCACCAACAACACGAGCGCTCCTACTTCTACCACAGACAGTCCTACTCCTACCACCACCACGAGCGCTCCTACCTCTAAGGAAGTATCTAGTACTCTGAACACCACCACGAGCTCTCCTAATTCTACTAGAGAAACGACTACTACCAAGACCACGAACGCTCCTACTTCTTCCACAGACTGTGCAACTCCTACCACCACCAAGTGCGCTCCTACTTCTAACACAGAACATGCTGCTCCTACCACCACCACGAGCAAAACTACTTCTAACAGAGACCCTGCTACTCGTACCACCACGAGAGCACCTACTTCTACCACAGGCACGGCAACTCCTACCACCACAATGAGCGCTCCTAATTCAACCACAGAAACTAAAACACCCACCAGCACCACGAGCGCCCCTACTTCTACAACAGACACTAGTACTCCTAACACAACCAGGAACGCTCCTACTTCTACCACAGGAACTACTACTAATACCACGGGAACGAGTACAACAACTTCTACCACAGACAGTACTATTGCTACCACCACCACGAGCTCTCCTACTTCTGCCACAGACACTACTACTCCTACCACCATCACGAGTGCAACTACTACTACCACTGAAACTACTATTCCTACCACCACCATGACTGCACATATGTCTACGAAAGTCATTACTACTCCTACCAACCACACAATCACCAGTCCTTCTACCACAGAAACTACTACTCCTACCTCCACCACAAGAGCACCTACTAGTTCCACAGACCCTGTGACTCCTACCACCACCAAGAGCACTCCTACTTCTACCACAGAAACCACTACTCCAACCACCACAACGAACACTGCTACTTCTGCTGCAGAAACTACTGCTCCTACCACCACCACGAACGAACTACATCTACCACCGACACTACTATGCCTAACACCATCACGAGCGCTCCTACTTCTACCCCAGACACTATTACTCCAAGAAACACCATGAGCTCTCCTCCCTCTACCATAGACACTACTCCTCCTACCAACACAACGAGCGCTCCTACTTCTATCAAAGAAACTACTACCCTACCACCAACATGAACGCTCCTACTTCTACCACAGAACATGCAACTCAGACCACCACCACAAGTGTTACTACTTCTACCACAATACCTGTTTCTCCTACCACCACCGCGAGTGGATCTTTTTGTACCCCAAATCCTTCTACTCCTACCAACACAACGAGAGCACCTACTTCTACCACAGGCCCTGCTACCTCTACCTCCATCACGAGCGATCCTATTTCTACAACAGAAACTACTACTCCTACCAACAGGAAGAGAGCTCCTACTTCTTCTACAGAAACTACTATTCCTACTACCACCACGAGCGCAACTACTTCTACCACAGACCGTACTACGCCTACCACCACCCCGAGTGTAAGTACTTCTACCACAGACACTACTGCTCTTACCACCACCACGAGTGCAAATACTTCTACCACAGACACTAGTGTTCCTACCACCAACACTGGTGCCAGTACTTCTACCACAGAAACTACTACTCCTACACCCACCACGAGCGCAACTACTTCTACCACAGACATTTCTACTGCTATCACAACCATGAGCCTCCTACTTCTATCAGAGACCGTGCAATTACTACCAGGAGGACTAGCGCTCTTCCTTCTAACACAGACACTACTACGCCTACCTCCATCACTAGCCCTCCTACTTCTACCACCATACCTGCTACTTCTACCACCACCATGAGCACAACTACTTCTACCACAGACACTACGACTCCTGTCACCACCACGAATGCTCATACAAATACGAAACAGAATACTACTCCTACCACCCCCACGAGAACCACTGCTTCTAACACAGACACTACTACTCTTACCACTATCACGAGAGAACCTATGTGTACCACAGACCCTGCTATTCCTATCACCACCACGAGCACTGCGACTTCTACCACAGAAACTACTACTCGTAACACCACCATGGGCGCTCATACTTCTACCAAAGACACTACTACACCTTCAACCACCACGAGCGCTCATACTTCTACCAAAGACATTATTACTCCTAGAACCACTACGACCACCACTACTGCTATCACAAACACTACTAATTCTACCACAACCACGGGAGCACCTACTTCTACCACAGACCCTGATATTCCTACCAACACCCTGAGCGCTCCTACTTCTACCACAGAAACTACTACTACTACCACCAACACGAGCACTCCTATTTCTACCACGGAAACTACTAATTCTCCCTCCACCACGAGCACAGCTTCTACTACCACAGAGAACACTACTCTTACCACCACCACCAGTGCTCCTACTTCTACCACAGACACTACTACTCCAAGCACCTCCACGAGCACTCCTACATCTACCACAGACACTACTACTCCTACCAACAAAATGAGCACTCCTACTTCTACCAAAGAAACTACTACCCTACCAGCACCATGAGCACTCCTACTTCTACCACAGAACATGCAACTCCAAGCACCACCACAGGCGATACTACTTCTAGCACAAAACCTGCTACTCCTACCACCACCACGAGTGCAACTACTTGTACCACAAAATATGCTACTCCTTCCAACACGACGAGAGCACCTACTTCTACCACAGGCCCTGCTACTCCTACCTCCATCACGAGCGATCATACTTCTACCCCAGAATCTACTGCTCCTACCACCAAGAGTGCTCCTACTTCTACCAAAGAAACTACTAGTTCTCGCACCCCCACGAGCACAACTACTTCTACCAGAACACTACTACTCCTACCACCAGAACGAGAGCCACTACTTCTACCCTAGAAACTACTACTACCACAAACACCACGAGTGCTTCTTCTTCTACCACAAAACCTGTTATGCCTACCACCACCACGAGCGATCCTACTTCTACCACAGACACTACTACACCTACCACCACCACGAGCAATCCTAATTCTACCACAGAATCAACTACTCCTAACACAACCACGAGCGCTCCTGCTTCTACCACAGAAAGTACTACTCCTACCACCAGCACGAGCGCAACAACTTCTACTACAGACACTAATACACCTACAACCAAGATGAGTGCTCCTACTTCTACCACAGTCACCACTACTCCCACCAACACCACGAGCGCTCCTACTTCTACCACAGACAGTCCTACTCCTACCACCACCACGAGCGCTCCTACCTCTAAGGAAGTATCTAGTACTCTGAACACCACCACGAGCTCTCCTACTTCTACTAGAGAAACTACTACTACCAAGACCACGAACGCTCCTACTTCTTCCACAGACTGTGCAACTCCTACCACCACCAAGTGCGCTCCTACTTCTAACACAGAACATGCTGCTCCTACCACCACCACGAGCAAAACTACTTCTAACAGAGACCCTGCTACTCGTACCACCACGAGAGCACCTACTTCTACCACAGGCACGGCAACTCCTACCACCACAATGAGCGCTCCTAATTCAACCACAGAAACTAAAACACCCACCAGCACCACGAGCGCCCCTACTTCTAGTACAGACTCTAGTACTCCTACCACCAACAGGAACGCTCCTACTTCTACCACAGAAACTAATACCAATACCACAGGAAGGAGCACAACAACTTCTACCACAGACAGAACTATTCCTACCACCACCACGAGTTCCCGTACTTCTACCACAGACAATACTACTACCTCCACCACGAGCACAAGTACTTCTAGCACATAAACTACTACTCCTACCACCAGCACGAGTGCAACTACTACTACCACTGACACTACTACTCCTACCACCACCACGAGTGCGCATATTTCTACGAAAGACTTTACTACTCCTACCTGCCCCACGATCACCAGTCCTTCAACCACAGAAACTACTACACCTACCACCAACAGAAGAACACCTCCTTGTACCACACACCCTGTTACTCCTACCACCACCAAGAGCACTCCTACTTCTACCACAGAAACTACTACTCCAACCACCACAACGAACACTCCGACTTCTACTGCAGAAAATACTGCTCCTATCACCACCACGAGCGAACTACATCTACCACAGACACTACTACTCCTAACACCATCACGAGCGCTCCTACTTCTACCACAGACACTATTACTCCAAGAAGCACCATGAGCGATCTCCTCCCTCTACCACAGACACTACTCCTCCTAACAACACAACAAGCGCTCCTACTTTTATCAAGGAAACTATTACCCTACCACCACCACGAGCGCTCGTACCTCTAACAAAGTATCTAGTACTCTGAACACCACCACGAGCTCTCCTACTTCTACTAGAGGAACTACTACTACCAAGACCACGAGCGCTCCTATTTCTTCCACAGACTGTGCAACTCCTACCACCACCAAATGCGCTCCTACTTCTCAAACAGAACATGCTGCTCCTACCACCACCACGAGCAAAACTACTTCTAACAGAGACCTGCTACTCGTAACACCACCCTGAGAGCACCTACTTCTACCACAGGCACTGCAACTCCTACCACCACAATGAGCGCTCCTAATTCAACCACAGAAACAAAAACTCCCACCAGCACCACGAGCGCCCCTACTTCTACAACAGACACTAGTACTCCTAACACAACCAGGAACGCTCCTACTTCTACCACAGGAACTACTACTAATACCACGGGAACGAGTACAACAACTTCTACCACAGACAGTACTATTGCTACCACCACCACGAGCTCTCCTACTTCTGCCACAGACACTACTACTCCTACCACCATCACGAGTGCAACTACTACTACCACTGAAACTACTATTCCTACCACCACCATGACTGCACATATGTCTACGAAAGTCATTACTACTCCTACCAACCACACAATCACCAGTCCTTCTACCACAGAAACTACTACTCCTACCTCCACCACAAGAGCACCTACTAGTTCCACAGACCCTGTGACTCCTACCACCACCAAGAGCACTCCTACTTCTACCACAGAAACCACTACTCCAACCACCACAACGAACACTGCTACTTCTACTGCAGAAACTACTGCTCCTACCACCACCACGAACGAACTACATCTACCACCGACACTACTATGCCTAACACCATCACGAGCGCTCCTACTTCTACCCCAGACACTATTACTCCAAGAAACACCATGAGCTCTCCTCCCTCTACCATAGACACTACTCCTCCTACCAACACAACGAGCGCTCCTACTTCTATCAAAGAAACTACTACCCTACCACCACCATGAACGCTCCTACTTCTACCACAGAACATGCAACGCATACCACCACCACAAGTGTTACTACTTCTACCACAATACCTGCTTCTCCCACCACCACCGCGAGTGGATCTTCTTGTACCCCAAAACCTTCTACTCCTACCAACACAACGAGAGCACCTACTTCTACCACAGGCCCTGCTACCTCTACCTCCATCACGAGCGATCCTATTTCTACAACAGAAACTACTACTCCTACCAACAGGAAGAGAGCTCCTACTTCTTCTACAGAAACTACTATTCCTACTACCACCACGAGCGCAACTACTTCTACCACAGACCGTACTACTCCTACCACCACCCCGAGTGTAAGTACTTCTACCACAGACACTACTGCTCTTACCACCACCACGAGTGCAAATACTTCTACCACAGACACTAGTGTTCCTACCACCAACACTGGTGCCAGTACTTCTACCACAGAAACTACTACTCCTACACCCACCACGAGCGCAACTACTTCTACCACAGACATTTCTACTGCTATCACAACCATGAGCCTCCTACTTCTATCAGAGACCGTGCAATTACTACCAGGAGGACTAGCGCTCTTCCTTCTAACACAGACACTACTACGCCTACCTCCATCACTAGCCCTCCTACTTCTACCACCATACCTGCTACTTCTACCACCACCATGAGCACAACTACTTCTACCACAGACACTACGACTCCTGTCACCACCACGAATGCTCATACAAATACGAAACAGAATACTACTCCTACCACCCCCACGAGAACCACTGCTTCTAACACAGACACTACTACTCTTACCACTATCACGAGAGAACCTATGTGTACCACAGACCCTGCTATTCCTATCACCACCACGAGCACTGCGACTTCTACCAAAGAAACTACTACTCGTAACACCACCATGGGCGCTCATACTTCTACCAAAGACACTACTACACCTTCAACCACCACGAGCGCTCATACTTCTACCAAAGACATTATTACTCCTAGAACCACTACGACCACCACTACTGCTATCACAAACACTACTAATTCTACCACAACCACGGGAGCACCTACTTCTACCACAGACCCTGATATTCCTACCAACACCCTGAGCGATCCTACTTCTACCACAGAAACTACTACTACTACCACCAACACGAGCACTCCTATTTCTACCACGGAAACTACTAATTCTCCCTCCACCACGAGCACAGCTTCTACTACCACAGAGAACACTACTCTTACCACCACCACCAGTGCTCCTACTTCTACCACAGACACTACTACTCCAAGCACCTCCACGAGCACTCCTACATCTACCACAGACACTACTACTCCTACCAACAAAATGAGCACTCCTACTTCTACCAAAGAAACTACTACCCTACCAGCACCATGAGCACTCCTACTTCTACCACAGAACATGCAACTCCAAGCACCACCACAGGCGATACTACTTCTAGCACAAAACCTGCTACTCCTACCACCACCACGAGTGCAACTACTTGTACCACAAAATATGCTACTCCTTCCAACACGACGAGAGCACCTACTTCTACCACAGGCCCTGCTACTCCTACCTCCATCACGAGCGATCATACTTCTACCCCAGAATCTACTGCTCCTACCACCAAGAGTGCTCCTACTTCCACCACAGAAACTACTAGTTCTCCCACCCCCACGAGCACAACTACTTCTACCAGAACACTACTACTCCTACCACCAGAACGAGAGCCACTACTTCTACCCTAGAAACTACTACTACCACAAACACCACGAGTGCTTCTTCTTCTACCACAAAACCTGTTATGCCTACCACCACCACGAGCGATCCTACTTCTACCACAGACACTACTACACCTACCACCACCACGAGCAATCCTAATTCTACCACAGAATCAACTACTCCTAACACAACCACGAGCGCTCCTGCTTCTACCACAGAAAGTACTACTCCTACCACCAGCACGAGCGCAACAACTTCTACTACAGACACTAATACACCTACAACCAAGATGAGTGCTCCTACTTCTACCACAGTCACCACTACTCCCACCAACACCACGAGCGCTCCTACTTCTACCACAGACAGTCCTACTCCTACCACCACCACGAGCGCTCCTACCTCTAAGGAAGTATCTAGTACTCTGAACACCACCACGAGCTCTCCTACTTCTACTAGAGAAACTACTACTACCAAGACCACGAACGCTCCTACTTCTTCCACAGACTGTGCAACTCCTACCACCACCAAGTGCGCTCCTACTTCTAACACAGAACATGCTGCTCCTACCACCACCACGAGCAAAACTACTTCTAACAGAGACCCTGCTACTCGTACCACCACGAGAGCACCTACTTCTACCACAGGCACGGCAACTCCTACCACCACAATGAGCGCTCCTAATTCAACCACAGAAACTAAAACACCCACCAGCACCACGAGCGCCCCTACTTCTAGTACAGACTCTAGTACTCCTACCACCAACAGGAACGCTCCTACTTCTACCACAGAAACTAATACCAATACCACAGGAAGGAGCACAACAACTTCTACCACAGACAGAACTATTCCTACCACCACCACGAGTTCCCGTACTTCTACCACAGACAATACTACTACCTCCACCACGAGCACAAGTACTTCTAGCACATAAACTACTACTCCTACCACCAGCACGAGTGCAACTACTACTACCACTGACACTACTACTCCTACCACCACCACGAGTGCGCATATTTCTACAAAAGACTTTACTACTCCTACCTGCCCCACGATCACCAGTCCTTCAACCACAGAAACTACTACACCTACCACCAACAGAAGAACACCTCCTTGTACCACACACCCTGTTACTCCTACCACCACCAAGAGCACTCCTACTTCTACCACAGAAACTACTACTCCAACCACCACAACGAACACTCCGACTTCTACTGCAGAAAATACTGCTCCTATCACCACCACGAGCGAACTACATCTACCACAGACACTACTACTCCTAACACCATCACGAGCGCTCCTACTTCTACCACAGACACTATTACTCCAAGAAGCACCATGAGCGATCTCCTCCCTCTACCACAGACACTACTCCTCCTAACAACACAACAAGCGCTCCTACTTTTATCAAGGAAACTATTACCCTACCACCACCACGAGCGCTCGTACCTCTAACAAAGTATCTAGTACTCTGAACACCACCACGAGCTCTCCTACTTCTACTAGAGGAACTACTACTACCAAGACCACGAGCGCTCCTATTTCTTCCACAGACTGTGCAACTCCTACCACCACCAAATGTGCTCCTACTTCTCAAACAGAACATGCTGCTCCTACCACCACCACGAGCAAAACTACTTCTAACAGAGACCTGCTACTCGTAACACCACCCTGAGAGCACCTACTTCTACCACAGGCACTGCAACTCCTACCACCACAATGAGCGCTCCTAATTCAACCACAGAAACAAAAACTCCCACCAGCACCACGAGCGCCCCTACTTCTACAACAGACACTAGTACTCCTAACACAACCAGGAACGCTCCTACTTCTACCACAGGAACTACTACTAATACCACGGGAACGAGTACAACAACTTCTACCACAGACAGTACTATTGCTACCACCACCACGAGCTCTCCTACTTCTGCCACAGACACTACTACTCCTACCACCATCACGAGTGCAACTACTACTACCACTGAAACTACTATTCCTACCACCACCATGACTGCACATATGTCTACGAAAGTCATTACTACTCCTACCAACCACACAATCACCAGTCCTTCTACCACAGAAACTACTACTCCTACCTCCACCACAAGAGCACCTACTAGTTCCACAGACCCTGTGACTCCTACCACCACCAAGAGCACTCCTACTTCTACCACAGAAACCACTACTCCAACCACCACAACGAACACTGCTACTTCTACTGCAGAAACTACTGCTCCTACCACCACCACGAACGAACTACATCTACCACCGACACTACTATGCCTAACACCATCACGAGCGCTCCTACTTCTACCCCAGACACTATTACTCCAAGAAACACCATGAGCTCTCCTCCCTCTACCATAGACACTACTCCTCCTACCAACACAACGAGCGCTCCTACTTCTATCAAAGAAACTACTACCCTACCACCACCATGAACGCTCCTACTTCTACCACAGAACATGCAACGCATACCACCACCACAAGTGTTACTACTTCTACCACAATACCTGCTTCTCCCACCACCACCGCGAGTGGATCTTCTTGTACCCCAAAACCTTCTACTCCTACCAACACAACGAGAGCACCTACTTCTACCACAGGCCCTGCTACCTCTACCTCCATCACGAGCGATCCTATTTCTACAACAGAAACTACTACTCCTACCAACAGGAAGAGAGCTCCTACTTCTTCTACAGAAACTACTATTCCTACTACCACCACGAGCGCAACTACTTCTACCACAGACCGTACTACTCCTACCACCACCCCGAGTGTAAGTACTTCTACCACAGACACTACTGCTCTTACCACCACCACGAGTGCAAATACTTCTACCACAGACACTAGTGTTCCTACCACCAACACTGGTGCCAGTACTTCTACCACAGAAACTACTACTCCTACACCCACCACGAGCGCAACTACTTCTACCACAGACATTTCTACTGCTATCACAACCATGAGCCTCCTACTTCTATCAGAGACCGTGCAATTACTACCAGGAGGACTAGCGCTCTTCCTTCTAACACAGACACTACTACGCCTACCTCCATCACTAGCCCTCCTACTTCTACCACCATACCTGCTACTTCTACCACCACCATGAGCACAACTACTTCTACCACAGACACTACGACTCCTGTCACCACCACGAATGCTCATACAAATACGAAACAGAATACTACTCCTACCACCCCCACGAGAACCACTGCTTCTAACACAGACACTACTACTCTTACCACTATCACGAGAGAACCTATGTGTACCACAGACCCTGCTATTCCTATCACCACCACGAGCACTGCGACTTCTACCACAGAAACTACTACTCGTAACACCACCATGGGCGCTCATACTTCTACCAAAGACACTACTACACCTTCAACCACCACGAGCGCTCATACTTCTACCAAAGACATTATTACTCCTAGAACCACTACGACCACCACTACTGCTATCACAAACACTACTAATTCTACCACAACCACGGGAGCACCTACTTCTACCACAGACCCTGATATTCCTACCAACACCCTGAGCGCTCCTACTTCTACCACAGAAACTACTACTACTACCACCAACACGAGCACTCCTATTTCTACCACGGAAACTACTAATTCTCCCTCCACCACGAGCACAGCTTCTACTACCACAGAGAACACTACTCTTACCACCACCACCAGTGCCCCTACTTCTACCACAGACACTACTACTCCAAGCACCTCCACGAGCACTCCTACATCTACCACAGACACTACTACTCCTACCAACAAAATGAGCACTCCTACTTCTACCAAAGAAACTACTACCCTACCAGCACCATGAGCACTCCTACTTCTACCACAGAACATGCAACTCCAAGCACCACCACAGGCGATACTACTTCTAGCACAAAACCTGCTACTCCTACCACCACCACGAGTGCAACTACTTGTACCACAAAATATGCTACTCCTTCCAACACGACGAGAGCACCTACTTCTACCACAGGCCCTGCTACTCCTACCTCCATCACGAGCGATCATACTTCTATCCCAGAATCTACTGCTCCTACCACCAAGAGTGCTCCTACTTCCACCACAGAAACTAGTAGTTCTCCCACCCCCACGAGCACAACTACTTCTACCAGAGCACTACTACTCCTACCACCAGAACGAGAGCCACTACTTCTACCCTAGAAACTACTACTACCACAAACACCACGAGTGCTTCTTGTTCTACCACAAAACCTGTTATGCCTACCACCACCACGAGCGATCCTACTTCTACCACAGACACTACTACACCTACCACCACCACGAGCAATCCTACTTCTACCACAGAATCAACTACTCCTAACACCACCACAAGCGCTCCTGCTTCTACCACAGAAACTACTACTCCTACCACCAGCACGAGCGCAACAACTTCTACTACAGACACTAATACACCTACAACCAAGATGAGTGCTCCTACTTCTACCACAGTCACCACTACTCCCACCAACACCACGAGCGCTCCTACTTCTACCACAGACAGTCCTACTCCTACCACCACCACGAGCGCTCCTACCTCTAAGGAAGTATCTAGTACTCTGAACACCACCACGAGCTCTCCTACTTCTACTAGAGAAACTACTACTACCAAGACCACGAACGCTCCTACTTCTTCCACAGACTGTGCAACTCCTACCACCACCAAGTGCGCTCCTACTTCTAACACAGAACATGCTGCTCCTACCACCACCACGAGCAAAACTACTTCTAACAGAGACCCTGCTACTCGTACCACCACGAGAGCACCTACTTCTACCACAGGCACGGCAACTCCTACCACCACAATGAGCGCTCCTAATTCAACCACAGAAACTAAAACACCCACCAGCACCACGAGCGCCCCTACTTCTAGTACAGACTCTAGTACTCCTACCACCAACAGGAACGCTCCTACTTCTACCACAGAAACTAATACCAATACCACAGGAAGGAGCACAACAACTTCTACCACAGACAGAACTATTCCTACCACCACCACGAGTTCCCGTACTTCTACCACAGACAATACTACTACCTCCACCACGAGCACAAGTACTTCTAGCACATAAACTACTACTCCTACCACCAGCACGAGTGCAACTACTACTACCACGGACACTACTACTCCTACCACCACCACGAGTGCGCATATTTCTACGAAAGACTTTACTACTCCTACCTGCCCCACGATCACCAGTCCTTCAACCACAGAAACTACTACACCTACCACCAACAGAAGAACACCTCCTTGTACCACACACCCTGTTACTCCTACCACCACCAAGAGCACTCCTACTTCTACCACAGAAACTACTACTCCAACCACCACAACGAACACTCCGACTTCTACTGCAGAAAATACTGCTCCTATCACCACCACGAGCGAACTACATCTACCACAGACACTACTACTCCTAACACCATCACGAGCGCTCCTACTTCTACCACAGACACTATTACTCCAAGAAGCACCATGAGCGATCTCCTCCCTCTACCACAGACACTACTCCTCCTAACAACACAACAAGCGCTCCTACTTTTATCAAGGAAACTATTACCCTACCACCACCACGAGCGCTCGTACCTCTAACAAAGTATCTAGTACTCTGAACACCACCACGAGCTCTCCTACTTCTACTAGAGGAACTACTACTACCAAGACCACGAGCGCTCCTATTTCTTCCACAGACTGTGCAACTCCTACCACCACCAAATGCGCTCCTACTTCTCAAACAGAACATGCTGCTCCTACCACCACCACGAGCAAAACTACTTCTAACAGAGACCTGCTACTCGTAACACCACCCTGAGAGCACCTACTTCTACCACAGGCACTGCAACTCCTACCACCACAATGAGCGCTCCTAATTCAACCACAGAAACAAAAACTCCCACCAGCACCACGAGCGCCCCTACTTCTACAACAGACACTAGTACTCCTAACACAACCAGGAACGCTCCTACTTCTACCACAGGAACTACTACTAATACCACGGGAACGAGTACAACAACTTCTACCACAGACAGTACTATTGCTACCACCACCACGAGCTCTCCTACTTCTGCCACAGACACTACTACTCCTACCACCATCACGAGTGCAACTACTACTACCACTGAAACTACTATTCCTACCACCACCATGACTGCACATATGTCTACGAAAGTCATTACTACTCCTACCAACCACACAATCACCAGTCCTTCTACCACAGAAACTACTACTCCTACCTCCACCACAAGAGCACCTACTAGTTCCACAGACCCTGTGACTCCTACCACCACCAAGAGCACTCCTACTTCTACCACAGAAACCACTACTCCAACCACCACAACGAACACTGCTACTTCTACTGCAGAAACTACTGCTCCTACCACCACCACGAACGAACTACATCTACCACCGACACTACTATGCCTAACACCATCACGAGCGCTCCTACTTCTACCCCAGACACTATTACTCCAAGAAACACCATGAGCTCTCCTCCCTCTACCATAGACACTACTCCTCCTACCAACACAACGAGCGCTCCTACTTCTATCAAAGAAACTACTACCCTACCACCAACATGAACGCTCCTACTTCTACCACAGAACATGCAACTCAGACCACCACCACAAGTGTTACTACTTCTACCACAATACCTGTTTCTCCTACCACCACCGCGAGTGGATCTTTTTGTACCCCAAATCCTTCTACTCCTACCAACACAACGAGAGCACCTACTTCTACCACAGGCCCTGCTACCTCTACCTCCATCACGAGCGATCCTATTTCTACAACAGAAACTACTACTCCTACCAACAGGAAGAGAGCTCCTACTTCTTCTACAGAAACTACTATTCCTACTACCACCACGAGCGCAACTACTTCTACCACAGACCGTACTATGCCTACCACCACCCCGAGTGTAAGTACTTCTACCACAGACAATACTGCTCTTACCACCACCACGAGTGCACATACTTCTACCACAGACACTAGTGTTCCTACCACCAACACTGGTGCCAGTACTTCTACCACAGAAACTACTACTCCTACACCCACCACGAGCGCAACTACTTCTACCACAGACATTTCTACTGCTATCACAACCATGAGCCTCCTACTTCTATCAGAGACCGTGCAATTACTACCAGGAGGACTAGCGCTCTTCCTTCTAACACAGACACTACTACGCCTACCTCCATCACTAGCCCTCCTACTTCTACCACCATACCTGCTACTTCTACCACCACCATGAGCACAACTACTTCTACCACAGACACTACGACTCCTGTCACCACCACGAATGCTCATACAAATACGAAACAGAATACTACTCCTACCACCCCCACGAGAACCACTGCTTCTAACACAGACACTACTACTCTTACCACTATCACGAGAGAACCTATGTGTACCACAGACCCTGCTATTCCTATCACCACCACGAGCACTGCGACTTCTACCACAGAAACTACTACTCGTAACACCACCATGGGCGCTCATACTTCTACCAAAGACACTACTACACCTTCAACCACCACGAGCGCTCATACTTCTACCAAAGACATTATTACTCCTAGAACCACTACGACCACCACTACTGCTATCACAAACACTACTAATTCTACCACAACCACGGGAGCACCTACTTCTACCACAGACCCTGATATTCCTACCAACACCCTGAGCGCTCCTACTTCTACCACAGAAACTACTACTACTACCACCAACACGAGCACTCCTATTTCTACCACGGAAACTACTAATTCTCCCTCCACCACGAGCACAGCTTCTACTACCACAGAGAACACTACTCTTACCACCACCACCAGTGCTCCTACTTCTACCACAGACACTACTACTCCAAGCACCTCCACGAGCACTCCTACATCTACCACAGACACTACTACTCCTACCAACAAAATGAGCACTCCTACTTCTACCAAAGAAACTACTACCCTACCAGCACCATGAGCACTCCTACTTCTACCACAGAACATGCAACTCCAAGCACCACCACAGGCGATACTACTTCTAGCACAAAACCTGCTACTCCTACCACCACCACGAGTGCAACTACTTGTACCACAAAATATGCTACTCCTTCCAACACGACGAGAGCACCTACTTCTACCACAGGCCCTGCTACTCCTACCTCCATCACGAGCGATCATACTTCTACCCCAGAATGTACTGCTCCTACCACCAAGAGTGCTCCTACTTCTACCAAAGAAACTACTAGTTCTCCCACCCCCACGAGCACAACTACTTCTACCAGAACACTACTACTCCTACCACCAGAACGAGAGCCACTACTTCTACCCTAGAAACTACTACTACCACAAACACCACGAGTGCTTCTTCTTCTACCACAAAACCTGTTATGCCTACCACCACCACGAGCGATCCTACTTCTACCACAGACACTACTACACCTACCACCACCACGAGCAATCCTAATTCTACCACAGAATCAACTACTCCTAACACAACCACGAGCGCTCCTGCTTCTACCACAGAAAGTACTACTCCTACCACCAGCACGAGCGCAACAACTTCTACTACAGACACTAATACACCTACAACCAAGATGAGTGCTCCTACTTCTACCACAGTCACCACTACTCCCACCAACACCACGAGCGCTCCTACTTCTACCACAGACAGTCCTACTCCTACCACCACCACGAGCGCTCCTACCTCTAAGGAAGTATCTAGTACTCTGAACACCACCACGAGCTCTCCTACTTCTACTAGAGAAACTACTACTACCAAGACCACGAACGCTCCTACTTCTTCCACAGACTGCGCAACTCCTACCACCACCAAGTGTGCTCCTACTTCTAACACAGAACATGCTGCTCCTACCACCACCACGAGCAAAACTACTTCTAACAGAGACCCTGCTACTCGTACCACCACGAGAGCACCTACTTCTACCACCGGCACGGCAACTCCTACCACCGCAATGAGCGCTCCTAATTCAACCACAGAAACTAAAACACCCACCAGCACCACGAGCGCCCCTACTTCTAGTACAGACTCTAGTACTCCTACCACCAACAGGATCGCTCCTACTTCTACCACAGAAACTACTACTAATACCACGGGAACGAGCACAACAACTTCTACCACAGACAGAACTATTCCTACCACCTCCACGAGTTCCCGTACTTCTACCACAGACAATACTACTACCTCCACCACGAGCACAAGTACTTCTAGCACATAAACTACTACTCCTACCACCAGCACGAGTGCAACTACTACTACCACTGACACTACTACTCCTACCACCACCACGAGTGCGCATATTTCTACAAAAGACTTTACTACTCCTACCTGCCCCACGATCACCAGTCCTTCAACCACAGAAACTACTACACCTACCACCAACAGAAGAACACCTCCTTGTACCACACACCCTGTTACTCCTACCACCACCAAGAGCACTCCTACTTCTACCACAGAAACTACTACTCCAACCACCACAACGAACACTCCGACTTCTACTGCAGAAAATACTGCTCCTATCACCACCACGAGCGAACTACATCTACCACAGACACTACTACTCCTAACACCATCACGAGCGCTCCTACTTCTACCACAGACACTATTACTCCAAGAAGCACCATGAGCGATCTCCTCCCTCTACCACAGACACTACTCCTCCTAACAACACAACAAGCGCTCCTACTTTTATCAAGGAAACTATTACCCTACCACGACCACGAGCGCTCGTACCTCTAACAAAGTATCTAGTACTCTGAACACCACCACGAGCTCTCCTACTTCTACTAGAGGAACTACTACTACCAAGACCACGAGTGCTCCTATTTCTTCCACAGACTGTGCAACTCCTACCACCACCAAATGCGCTCCTACTTCTCAAACAGAACATGCTGCTCCTACCACCACCACGAGCAAAACTACTTCTAACAGAGACCTGCTACTCGTAACACCACCCTGAGAGCACCTACTTCTACCACAGGCACTGCAACTCCTACCACCACAATGAGCGCTCCTAATTCAACCACAGAAACAAAAACTCCCACCAGCACCACGAGCGCCCCTACTTCTACAACAGACACTAGTACTCCTAACACAACCAGGAACGCTCCTACTTCTACCACAGGAACTACTACTAATACCACGGGAACGAGTACAACAACTTCTACCACAGACAGTACTATTGCTACCACCACCATGAGCTCTCCTACTTCTGCCACAGACACTACTACTCCTACCACCATCACGAGTGCAACTACTACTACCACTGAAACTACTATTCCTACCACCACCATGACTGCACATATGTCTACGAAAGTCATTACTACTCCTACCAACCACACAATCACCAGTCCTTCTACCACAGAAACTACTACTCCTACCTCCACCACAAGAGCACCTACTAGTTCCACAGACCCTGTGACTCCTACCACCACCAAGAGCACTCCTACTTCTACCACAGAAACCACTACTCCAACCACCACAACGAACACTGCTACTTCTACTGCAGAAACTACTGCTCCTACCACCACCACGAACGAACTACATCTACCACCGACACTACTATGCCTAACACCATCACGAGCGCTCCTACTTCTACCCCAGACACTATTACTCCAAGAAACACCATGAGCTCTCCTCCCTCTACCATAGACACTACTCCTCCTACCAACACAACGAGCGCTCCTACTTCTATCAAAGAAACTACTACCCTACCACCACCATGAACGCTCCTACTTCTACCACAGAACATGCAACGCATACCACCACCACAAGTGTTACTACTTCTACCACAATACCTGCTTCTCCCACCACCACCGCGAGTGGATCTTCTTGTACCCCAAAACCTTCTACTCCTACCAACACAACGAGAGCACCTACTTCTACCACAGGCCCTGCTACCTCTACCTCCATCACGAGCGATCCTATTTCTACAACAGAAACTACTACTCCTACCAACAGGAAGAGAGCTCCTACTTCTTCTACAGAAACTACTATTCCTACTACCACCACGAGCGCAACTACTTCTACCACAGACCGTACTACTCCTACCACCACCCCGAGTGTAAGTACTTCTACCACAGACACTACTGCTCTTACCACCACCACGAGTGCAAATACTTCTACCACAGACACTAGTGTTCCTACCACCAACACTGGTGCCAGTACTTCTACCACAGAAACTACTACTCCTACACCCACCACGAGCGCAACTACTTCTACCACAGACATTTCTACTGCTATCACAACCATGAGCCTCCTACTTCTATCAGAGACCGTGCAATTACTACCAGGAGGACTAGCGCTCTTCCTTCTAACACAGACACTACTACGCCTACCTCCATCACTAGCCCTCCTACTTCTACCACCATACCTGCTACTTCTACCACCACCATGAGCACAACTACTTCTACCACAGACACTACGACTCCTGTCACCACCACGAATGCTCATACAAATACGAAACAGAATACTACTCCTACCACCCCCACGAGAACCACTGCTTCTAACACAGACACTACTACTCTTACCACTATCACGAGAGAACCTATGTGTACCACAGACCCTGCTATTCCTATCACCACCACGAGCACTGCGACTTCTACCACAGAAACTACTACTCGTAACACCACCATGGGCGCTCATACTTCTACCAAAGACACTACTACACCTTCAACCACCACGAGCGCTCATACTTCTACCAAAGACATTATTACTCCTAGAACCACTACGACCACCACTACTGCTATCACAAACACTACTAATTCTACCACAACCACGGGAGCACCTACTTCTACCACAGACCCTGATATTCCTACCAACACCCTGAGCGCTCCTACTTCTACCACAGAAACTACTACTACTACCACCAACACGAGCACTCCTATTTCTACCACGGAAACTACTAATTCTCCCTCCACCACGAGCACAGCTTCTACTACCACAGAGAACACTACTCTTACCACCACCACCAGTGCCCCTACTTCTACCACAGACACTACTACTCCAAGCACCTCCACGAGCACTCCTACATCTACCACAGACACTACTACTCCTACCAACAAAATGAGCACTCCTACTTCTACCAAAGAAACTACTACCCTACCAGCACCATGAGCACTCCTACTTCTACCACAGAACATGCAACTCCAAGCACCACCACAGGCGATACTACTTCTAGCACAAAACCTGCTACTCCTACCACCACCACGAGTGCAACTACTTGTACCACAAAATATGCTACTCCTTCCAACACGACGAGAGCACCTACTTCTACCACAGGCCCTGCTACTCCTACCTCCATCACGAGCGATCATACTTCTACCCCAGAATCTACTGCTCCTACCACCAAGAGTGCTCCTACTTCTACCAAAGAAACTACTAGTTCTCCCACCCCCACGAGCACAACTACTTCTACCAGAACACTACTACTCCTACCACCAGAACGAGAGCCACTACTTCTACCCTAGAAACTACTACTACCACAAACACCACGAGTGCTTCTTCTTCTACCACAAAACCTGTTATGCCTACCACCACCACGAGCGATCCTACTTCTACCACAGACACTACTACACCTACCACCACCACGAGCAATCCTAATTCTACCACAGAATCAACTACTCCTAACACAACCACGAGCGCTCCTGCTTCTACCACAGAAAGTACTACTCCTACCACCAGCACGAGCGCAACAACTTCTACTACAGACACTAATACACCTACAACCAAGATGAGTGCTCCTACTTCTACCACAGTCACCACTACTCCCACCAACACCACGAGCGCTCCTACTTCTACCACAGACAGTCCTACTCCTACCACCACCACGAGCGCTCCTACCTCTAAGGAAGTATCTAGTACTCTGAACACCACCACGAGCTCTCCTACTTCTACTAGAGAAACTACTACTACCAAGACCACGAACGCTCCTACTTCTTCCACAGACTGCGCAACTCCTACCACCACCAAGTGTGCTCCTACTTCTAACACAGAACATGCTGCTCCTACCACCACCACGAGCAAAACTACTTCTAACAGAGACCCTGCTACTCGTACCACCACGAGAGCACCTACTTCTACCACCGGCACGGCAACTCCTACCACCGCAATGAGCGCTCCTAATTCAACCACAGAAACTAAAACACCCACCAGCACCACGAGCGCCCCTACTTCTAGTACAGACTCTAGTACTCCTACCACCAACAGGATCGCTCCTACTTCTACCACAGAAACTACTACTAATACCACGGGAACGAGCACAACAACTTCTACCACAGACAGAACTATTCCTACCACCTCCACGAGTTCCCGTACTTCTACCACAGACAATACTACTACCTCCACCACGAGCACAAGTACTTCTAGCACATAAACTACTACTCCTACCACCAGCACGAGTGCAACTACTACTACCACTGACACTACTACTCCTACCACCACCACGAGTGCGCATATTTCTACGAAAGACTTTACTACTCCTACTTGCCCCACGATCACCATTCCTTCAACCACAGAAACTACTACACCTACCACCAACAGAAGAACACCTCCTTGTACCGCACACCCTGTTACTCCTACCACCACCAAGAGCACTCCTACTTCTACCACAGAAACTACTACTCCAACCACCACAACGAACACTCCTACTTCTACTGCAGAAAATACTGCTCCTATCACCACCACGAGCGAACTACATCTACCACAGACACTACTACGCCTAACACCATCACGAGCGCTCCTACTTCTACCACAGACACTATTACTCCAAGAAGCACCATGAGTGATCTCCTCCCTCTACCACAGACACTACTCCTCCTAACAACACAACAAGCGCTCCTACTTCTATCAAAGAAACTATTACCCTACCACCACCACGAGCGCTCGTACCTCTAACAAAGTATCTAGTACTCTGAACACCACAACGAGCTCTCCTACTTCTACTAGAGGAACTACTACTACCAAGACCACGAACGCTCCTATTTCTTCCACAGACTGTGCAACTCCTACCACCATCAAGTGTGCTCCTACTTCTCACACAGAACATGCTGCTCCTACCACCACCACGAGCAAAACTACTTCTAACAGAGCCCCTGCTACTCGTACCACCACGAGAGCACCTACTTCTACCACCGGCACGGCAACTCCTACCACCGCAATGAGCGCTCCTAATTCAACCACAGAAACTAAAACACCCACCAGCACCACGAGCGCCCCTACTTCTAGTACAGACTCTAGTACTCCTACCACCAACAGGAACGCTCCTACTTTTACCACAGAAACTACTACTAATACCACGGGAACGAGCACAACAACTTCTACCACAGACAGAACTATTCCTACCACCACCACGAGTTCCCGTACTTCTACCACAGACAATACTACTACCTCCACCACGAGCACAAGTACTTCTAGCACATAAACTATTACTCCTACCACCATCACGAGTGCAACTACTACTACCACTGACACTACTACTCCTACCACCACCACGAGTGCGCATATTTCTACGAAAGACTTTACTACTCCTACCTGCCCCACGATCACCAGTCCTTCAACCACAGAAACTACTACACCTACCACCAACAGAAGAACACCTCCTTGTACCACACACCCTGTTACTCCTACCACCACCAAGAGCACTCCTACTTCTACCACAGAAACTACTACTCCAACCACCACAACGAACACTCCTACTTCTACTGCAGAAAATACTGCTCCTATCACCACCACGAGCGAACTACATCTACCACAGACACTACTACTCCTAACACCATCACGAGCGCTCCTACTTCTACCACAGACACTATTACTCCAAGAAGCACCATGAGCGATCTCCTCCCTCTACCACAGACACTACTCCTCCTAACAACACAACAAGCGCTCCTACTTTTATCAAGGAAACTATTACCTTACCACCACCACGAGCGCTCGTACCTCTAACAAAGTATCTAGTACTCTGAACACCACCACGAGCTCTCCTACTTCTACTAGAGGAACTACTACTACCAAGACCACGAGCGCTCCTATTTCTTCCACAGACTGTGCAACTCCTACCACCACCAAATGCGCTCCTACTTCTCAAAGAGAACATGCTGCTCCTACCACCACCACGAGCAAAACTACTTCTAACAGAGACCTGCTGCTCGTAACACCACCCTGAGAGCACCTACTTCTACCACAGGCACTGCAACTCCTACCACCACAATGAGCACTCCTAATTCAACCACAGAAACAAAACTCCCACCAGCACCACGAGCGCCCCTACTTCTACAACAGACACTAGTACTCCTAACACAACCAGGAACGCTCCTACTTCTACCACAGGAACTACTACTAATACCACGGGAACGAGTACAACAACTTCTACCACAGACAGTACTATTGCTACCACCACCACGAGCTCTCCTACTTCTGCCACAGACACTACTACTCCTACCACCATCACGAGTGCAACTACTACTACCACTGAAACTACTATTCCTACCACCACCATGACTGCACATATGTCTACGAAAGTCATTACTACTCCTACCAACCACACAATCACCAGTCCTTCTACCACAGAAACTACTACTCCTACCTCCACCACAAGAGCACCTACTAGTTCCACAGACCCTGTGACTCCTACCACCACCAAGAGCACTCCTACTTCTACCACAGAAACCACTACTCCAACCACCACAACGAACACTGCTACTTCTACTGCAGAAACTACTGCTCCTACCACCACCACGAACGAACTACATCTACCACCGACACTACTATGCCTAACACCATCACGAGCGCTCCTACTTCTACCCCAGACACTATTACTCCAAGAAACACCATGAGCTCTCCTCCCTCTACCATAGACACTACTCCTCCTACCAACACAACGAGCGCTCCTACTTCTATCAAAGAAACTACTACCCTACCACCAACATGAACGCTCCTACTTCTACCACAGAACATGCAACTCAGACCACCACCACAAGTGTTACTACTTCTACCACAATACCTGTTTCTCCTACCACCACCGCGAGTGGATCTTTTTGTACCCCAAATCCTTCTACTCCTACCAACACAACGAGAGCACCTACTTCTACCACAGGCCCTGCTACCTCTACCTCCATCACGAGCGATCCTATTTCTACAACAGAAACTACTACTCCTACCAACAGGAAGAGAGCTCCTACTTCTTCTACATAAACTACTATTCCTACTACCACCACGAGCGCAACTACTTCTACCACAGACCGTACTACTCCTACCACCACCCCGAGTGTAAGTACTTCTACCACAGACACTACTGCTCTTACCACCACCACGAGTGCAAATACTTCTACCACAGACACTAGTGTTCCTACCACCAACACTGGTGCCAGTACTTCTACCACAGAAACTACTACTCCTACACCCACCACGAGCGCAACTACTTCTACCACAGACATTTCTACTGCTATCACAACCATGAGCCTCCTACTTCTATCAGAGACCGTGCAATTACTACCAGGAGGACTAGCGCTCTTCCTTCTAACACAGACACTACTACGCCTACCTCCATCACTAGCCCTCCTACTTCTACCACCATACCTGCTACTTCTACCACCACCATGAGCACAACTACTTCTACCACAGACACTACGACTCCTGTCACCACCACGAATGCTCATACAAATACGAA
The DNA here is from genome assembly GCF_028023285.1 of Balaenoptera ricei. Taxonomy (NCBI): domain Eukaryota; kingdom Metazoa; phylum Chordata; class Mammalia; order Artiodactyla; family Balaenopteridae; genus Balaenoptera; species Balaenoptera ricei. Next base: position 80,299,089 of record NC_082654.1, read on the forward strand.
ACAGAATACTACTCCTACCACCCCCACGAGAACCACTGCTTCTAACACAGACACTACTACTCTTACCACTATCACGAGAGAACCTATGTGTACCACAGACCCTGCTATTCCTATCACCACCACGAGCACTGCGACTTCTACCACAGAAACTACTACTCGTAACACCACCATGGGCGCTCATACTTCTACCAAAGACACTACTACACCTTCAACCACCACGAGCGCTCATACTTCTACCAAAGACATTATTACTCCTAGAACCACTACGACCACCACTACTGCTATCACAAACACTACTAATTCTACCACAACCACGGGAGCACCTACTTCTACCACAGACCCTGATATTCCTACCAACACCCTGAGCGCTCCTACTTCTACCACAGAAACTACTACTACTACCACCAACACGAGCACTCCTATTTCTACCACGGAAACTACTAATTCTCCCTCCACCACGAGCACAGCTTCTACTACCACAGAGAACACTACTCTTACCACCACCACCAGTGCTCCTACTTCTACCACAGACACTACTACTCCAAGCACCTCCACGAGCACTCCTACATCTACCACAGACACTACTACTCCTACCAACAAAATGAGCACTCCTACTTCTACCAAAGAAACTACTACCCTACCAGCACCATGAGCACTCCTACTTCTACCACAGAACATGCAACTCCAAGCACCACCACAGGCGATACTACTTCTAGCACAAAACCTGCTACTCCTACCACCACCACGAGTGCAACTACTTGTACCACAAAATATGCTACTCCTTCCAACACGACGAGAGCACCTACTTCTACCACAGGCCCTGCTACTCCTACCTCCATCACGAGCGATCATACTTCTACCCCAGAATCTACTGCTCCTACCACCAAGAGTGCTCCTACTTCCACCACAGAAACTACTAGTTCTCCCACCCCCACGAGCACAACTACTTCTACCAGAGCACTACTACTCCTACCACCAGAACGAGAGCCACTACTTCTACCCTAGAAACTACTACTACCACAAACACCACGAGTGCTTCTTGTTCTACCACAAAACCTGTTATGCCTACCACCACCACGAGCGATCCTACTTCTACCACAGACACTACTACACCTACCACCACCACGAGCAATCCTACTTCTACCACAGAATCAACTACTCCTAACACCACCACAAGCGCTCCTGCTTCTACCACAGAAACTACTACTCCTACCACCAGCACGAGCGCAACAACTTCTACTACAGACACTAATACACCTACAACCAAGATGAGTGCTCCTACTTCTACCACAGTCACCACTACTCCCACCAACACCACGAGCGCTCCTACTTCTACCACAGACAGTCCTACTCCTACCACCACCACGAGCGCTCCTACCTCTAAGGAAGTATCTAGTACTCTGAACACCACCACGAGCTCTCCTAATTCTACTAGAGAAACGACTACTACCAAGACCACGAACGCTCCTACTTCTTCCACAGACTGTGCAACTCCTACCACCACCAAGTGCGCTCCTACTTCTAACACAGAACATGCTGCTCCTACCACCACCACGAGCAAAACTACTTCTAACAGAGACCCTGCTACTCGTACCACCACGAGAGCACCTACTTCTACCACAGGCACGGCAACTCCTACCACCACAATGAGCGCTCCTAATTCAACCACAGAAACTAAAACACCCACCAGCACCACGAGCGCCCCTACTTCTAGTACAGACTCTAGTACTCCTACCACCAACAGGAACGCTCCTACTTCTACCACAGAAACTAATACCAATACCACAGGAAGGAGCACAACAACTTCTACCACAGACAGAACTATTCCTACCACCACCACGAGTTCCCGTACTTCTACCACAGACAATACTACTACCTCCACCACGAGCACAAGTACTTCTAGCACATAAACTACTACTCCTACCACCAGCACGAGTGCAACTACTACTACCACGGACACTACTACTCCTACCACCACCACGAGTGCGCATATTTCTACGAAAGACTTTACTACTCCTACCTGCCCCACGATCACCAGTCCTTCAACCACAGAAACTACTACACCTACCACCAACAGAAGAACACCTCCTTGTACCACACACCCTGTTACTCCTACCACCACCAAGAGCACTCCTACTTCTACCACAGAAACTACTACTCCAACCACCACAACGAACACTCCGACTTCTACTGCAGAAAATACTGCTCCTATCACCACCACGAGCGAACTACATCTACCACAGACACTACTACTCCTAACACCATCACGAGCGCTCCTACTTCTACCACAGACACTATTACTACAAGAAGCACCATGAGCGATCTCCTCCCTCTACCACAGACACTACTCCTCCTAACAACACAACAAGCGCTCCTACTTTTATCAAGGAAACTATTACCCTACCACCACCACGAGCGCTCGTACCTCTAACAAAGTATCTAGTACTCTGAACACCACCACGAGCTCTCCTACTTCTACTAGAGGAACTACTACTACCAAGACCACGAGCGCTCCTATTTCTTCCACAGACTGTGCAACTCCTACCACCACCAAATGCGCTCCTACTTCTCAAACAGAACATGCTGCTCCTACCACCACCACGAGCAAAACTACTTCTAACAGAGACCTGCTACTCGTAACACCACCCTGAGAGCACCTACTTCTACCACAGGCACTGCAACTCCTACCACCACAATGAGCGCTCCTAATTCAACCACAGAAACAAAAACTCCCACCAGCACCACGAGCGCCCCTACTTCTACAACAGACACTAGTACTCCTAACACAACCAGGAACGCTCCTACTTCTACCACAGGAACTACTACTAATACCACGGGAACGAGTACAACAACTTCTACCACAGACAGTACTATTGCTACCACCACCACGAGCTCTCCTACTTCTGCCACAGACACTACTACTCCTACCACCATCACGAGTGCAACTACTACTACCACTGAAACTACTATTCCTACCACCACCATGACTGCACATATGTCTACGAAAGTCATTACTACTCCTACCAACCACACAATCACCAGTCCTTCTACCACAGAAACTACTACTCCTACCTCCACCACAAGAGCACCTACTAGTTCCACAGACCCTGTGACTCCTACCACCACCAAGAGCACTCCTACTTCTACCACAGAAACCACTACTCCAACCACCACAACGAACACTGCTACTTCTACTGCAGAAACTACTGCTCCTACCACCACCACGAACGAACTACATCTACCACCGACACTACTATGCCTAACACCATCACGAGCGCTCCTACTTCTACCCCAGACACTATTACTCCAAGAAACACCATGAGCTCTCCTCCCTCTACCATAGACACTACTCCTCCTACCAACACAACGAGCGCTCCTACTTCTATCAAAGAAACTACTACCCTACCACCAACATGAACGCTCCTACTTCTACCACAGAACATGCAACTCAGACCACCACCACAAGTGTTACTACTTCTACCACAATACCTGTTTCTCCTACCACCACCGCGAGTGGATCTTTTTGTACCCCAAATCCTTCTACTCCTACCAACACAACGAGAGCACCTACTTCTACCACAGGCCCTGCTACCTCTACCTCCATCACGAGCGATCCTATTTCTACAACAGAAACTACTACTCCTACCAACAGGAAGAGAGCTCCTACTTCTTCTACAGAAACTACTATTCCTACTACCACCACGAGCGCAACTACTTCTACCACAGACCGTACTACGCCTACCACCACCCCGAGTGTAAGTACTTCTACCACAGACACTACTGCTCTTACCACCACCACGAGTGCACATACTTCTACCACAGACACTAGTGTTCCTACCACCAACACTGGTGCCAGTACTTCTACCACAGAAACTACTACTCCTACACCCACCACGAGCGCAACTACTTCTACCACAGACATTTCTACTGCTATCACAACCATGAGCCTCCTACTTCTATCAGAGACCGTGCAATTACTACCAGGAGGACTAGCGCTCTTCCTTCTAACACAGACACTACTACGCCTACCTCCATCACTAGCCCTCCTACTTCTACCACCATACCTGCTACTTCTACCACCACCATGAGCACAACTACTTCTACCACAGACACTACGACTCCTGTCACCACCACGAATGCTCATACAAATACGAAACAGAATACTACTCCTACCACCCCCACGAGAACCACTGCTTCTAACACAGACACTACTACTCTTACCACTATCACGAGAGAACCTATGTGTACCACAGACCCTGCTATTCCTATCACCACCACGAGCACTGCGACTTCTACCACAGAAACTACTACTCGTAACACCACCATGGGCGCTCATACTTCTACCAAAGACACTACTACACCTTCAACCACCACGAGCGCTCATACTTCTACCAAAGACATTATTACTCCTAGAACCACTACGACCACCACTACTGCTATCACAAACACTACTAATTCTACCACAACCACGGGAGCACCTACTTCTACCACAGACCCTGATATTCCTACCAACACCCTGAGCGCTCCTACTTCTACCACAGAAACTACTACTACTACCACCAACACGAGCACTCCTATTTCTACCACGGAAACTACTAATTCTCCCTCCACCACGAGCACAGCTTCTACTACCACAGAGAACACTACTCTTACCACCACCACCAGTGCTCCTACTTCTACCACAGACACTACTACTCCAAGCACCTCCACGAGCACTCCTACATCTACCACAGACACTACTACTCCTACCAACAAAATGAGCACTCCTACTTCTACCAAAGAAACTACTACCCTACCAGCACCATGAGCACTCCTACTTCTACCACAGAACATGCAACTCCAAGCACCACCACAGGCGATACTACTTCTAGCACAAAACCTGCTACTCCTACCACCACCACGAGTGCAACTACTTGTACCACAAAATATGCTACTCCTTCCAACACGACGAGAGCACCTACTTCTACCACAGGCCCTGCTACTCCTACCTCCATCACGAGCGATCATACTTCTACCCCAGAATCTACTGCTCCTACCACCAAGAGTGCTCCTACTTCCACCACAGAAACTACTAGTTCTCCCACCCCCACGAGCACAACTACTTCTACCAGAGCACTACTACTCCTACCACCAGAACGAGAGCCACTACTTCTACCCTAGAAACTACTACTACCACAAACACCACGAGTGCTTCTTGTTCTACCACAAAACCTGTTATGCCTACCACCACCACGAGCGATCCTACTTCTACCACAGACACTACTACACCTACCACCACCACGAGCAATCCTACTTCTACCACAGAATCAACTACTCCTAACACCACCACAAGCGCTCCTGCTTCTACCACAGAAACTACTACTCCTACCACCAGCACGAGCGCAACAACTTCTACTACAGACACTAATACACCTACAACCAAGATGAGTGCTCCTACTTCTACCACAGTCACCACTACTCCCACCAACACCACGAGCGCTCCTACTTCTACCACAGACAGTCCTACTCCTACCACCACCACGAGCGCTCCTACCTCTAAGGAAGTATCTAGTACTCTGAACACCACCACGAGCTCTCCTAATTCTACTAGAGAAACGACTACTACCAAGACCACGAACGCTCCTACTTCTTCCACAGACTGTGCAACTCCTACCACCACCAAGTGCGCTCCTACTTCTAACACAGAACATGCTGCTCCTACCACCACCACGAGCAAAACTACTTCTAACAGAGACCCTGCTACTCGTACCACCACGAGAGCACCTACTTCTACCACAGGCACGGCAACTCCTACCACCACAATGAGCGCTCCTAATTCAACCACAGAAACTAAAACACCCACCAGCACCACGAGCGCCCCTACTTCTAGTACAGACTCTAGTACTCCTACCACCAACAGGAACGCTCCTACTTCTACCACAGAAACTAATACCAATACCACAGGAAGGAGCACAACAACTTCTACCACAGACAGAACTATTCCTACCACCACCACGAGTTCCCGTACTTCTACCACAGACAATACTACTACCTCCACCACGAGCACAAGTACTTCTAGCACATAAACTACTACTCCTACCACCAGCACGAGTGCAACTACTACTACCACGGACACTACTACTCCTACCACCACCACGAGTGCGCATATTTCTACGAAAGACTTTACTACTCCTACCTGCCCCACGATCACCAGTCCTTCAACCACAGAAACTACTACACCTACCACCAACAGAAGAACACCTCCTTGTACCACACACCCTGTTACTCCTACCACCACCAAGAGCACTCCTACTTCTACCACAGAAACTACTACTCCAACCACCACAACGAACACTCCGACTTCTACTGCAGAAAATACTGCTCCTATCACCACCACGAGCGAACTACATCTACCACAGACACTACTACTCCTAACACCATCACGAGCGCTCCTACTTCTACCACAGACACTATTACTCCAAGAAGCACCATGAGCGATCTCCTCCCTCTACCACAGACACTACTCCTCCTAACAACACAACAAGCGCTCCTACTTTTATCAAGGAAACTATTACCCTACCACCACCACGAGCGCTCGTACCTCTAACAAAGTATCTAGTACTCTGAACACCACCACGAGCTCTCCTACTTCTACTAGAGGAACTACTACTACCAAGACCACGAGCGCTCCTATTTCTTCCACAGACTGTGCAACTCCTACCACCACCAAATGCGCTCCTACTTCTCAAACAGAACATGCTGCTCCTACCACCACCACGAGCAAAACTACTTCTAACAGAGACCTGCTACTCGTAACACCACCCTGAGAGCACCTACTTCTACCACAGGCACTGCAACTCCTACCACCACAATGAGCGCTCCTAATTCAACCACAGAAACAAAAACTCCCACCAGCACCACGAGCGCCCCTACTTCTACAACAGACACTAGTACTCCTAACACAACCAGGAACGCTCCTACTTCTACCACAGGAACTACTACTAATACCACGGGAACGAGTACAACAACTTCTACCACAGACAGTACTATTGCTACCACCACCACGAGCTCTCCTACTTCTGCCACAGACACTACTACTCCTACCACCATCACGAGTGCAACTACTACTACCACTGAAACTACTATTCCTACCACCACCATGACTGCACATATGTCTACGAAAGTCATTACTACTCCTACCAACCACACAATCACCAGTCCTTCTACCACAGAAACTACTACTCCTACCTCCACCACAAGAGCACCTACTAGTTCCACAGACCCTGTGACTCCTACCACCACCAAGAGCACTCCTACTTCTACCACAGAAACCACTACTCCAACCACCACAACGAACACTGCTACTTCTACTGCAGAAACTACTGCTCCTACCACCACCACGAACGAACTACATCTACCACCGACACTACTATGCCTAACACCATCACGAGCGCTCCTACTTCTACCCCAGACACTATTACTCCAAGAAACACCATGAGCTCTCCTCCCTCTACCATAGACACTACTCCTCCTACCAACACAACGAGCGCTCCTACTTCTATCAAAGAAACTACTACCCTACCACCAACATGAACGCTCCTACTTCTACCACAGAACATGCAACTCAGACCACCACCACAAGTGTTACTACTTCTACCACAATACCTGTTTCTCCTACCACCACCGCGAGTGGATCTTTTTGTACCCCAAATCCTTCTACTCCTACCAACACAACGAGAGCACCTACTTCTACCACAGGCCCTGCTACCTCTACCTCCATCACGAGCGATCCTATTTCTACAACAGAAACTACTACTCCTACCAACAGGAAGAGAGCTCCTACTTCTTCTACAGAAACTACTATTCCTACTACCACCACGAGCGCAACTACTTCTACCACAGACCGTACTACTCCTACCACCACCCCGAGTGTAAGTACTTCTACCACAGACACTACTGCTCTTACCACCACCACGAGTGCAAATACTTCTACCACAGACACTAGTGTTCCTACCACCAACACTGGTGCCAGTACTTCTACCACAGAAACTACTACTCCTACACCCACCACGAGCGCAACTACTTCTACCACAGACATTTCTACTGCTATCACAACCATGAGCCTCCTACTTCTATCAGAGACCGTGCAATTACTACCAGGAGGACTAGCGCTCTTCCTTCTAACACAGACACTACTACGCCTACCTCCATCACTAGCCCTCCTACTTCTACCACCATACCTGCTACTTCTACCACCACCATGAGCACAACTACTTCTACCACAGACACTACGACTCCTGTCACCACCACGAATGCTCATACAAATACGAAACAGAATACTACTCCTACCACCCCCACGAGAACCACTGCTTCTAACACAGACACTACTACTCTTACCACTATCACGAGAGAACCTATGTGTACCACAGACCCTGCTATTCCTATCACCACCACGAGCACTGCGACTTCTACCACAGAAACTACTACTCGTAACACCACCATGGGCGCTCATACTTCTACCAAAGACACTACTACACCTTCAACCACCACGAGCGCTCATACTTCTACCAAAGACATTATTACTCCTAGAACCACTACGACCACCACTACTGCTATCACAAACACTACTAATTCTACCACAACCACGGGAGCACCTACTTCTACCACAGACCCTGATATTCCTACCAACACCCTGAGCGCTCCTACTTCTACCACAGAAACTACTACTACTACCACCAACACGAGCACTCCTATTTCTACCACGGAAACTACTAATTCTCCCTCCACCACGAGCACAGCTTCTACTACCACAGAGAACACTACTCTTACCACCACCACCAGTGCTCCTACTTCTACCACAGACACTACTACTCCAAGCACCTCCACGAGCACTCCTACATCTACCACAGACACTACTACTCCTACCAACAAAATGAGCACTCCTACTTCTACCAAAGAAACTACTACCCTACCAGCACCATGAGCACTCCTACTTCTACCACAGAACATGCAACTCCAAGCACCACCACAGGCGATACTACTTCTAGCACAAAACCTGCTACTCCTACCACCACCACGAGTGCAACTACTTGTACCACAAAATATGCTACTCCTTCCAACACGACGAGAGCACCTACTTCTACCACAGGCCCTGCTACTCCTACCTCCATCACGAGCGATCATACTTCTACCCCAGAATCTACTGCTCCTACCACCAAGAGTGCTCCTACTTCCACCACAGAAACTACTAGTTCTCCCACCCCCACGAGCACAACTACTTCTACCAGAGCACTACTACTCCTACCACCAGAACGAGAGCCACTACTTCTACCCTAGAAACTACTACTACCACAAACACCACGAGTGCTTCTTGTTCTACCACAAAACCTGTTATGCCTACCACCACCACGAGCGATCCTACTTCTACCACAGACACTACTACACCTACCACCACCACGAGCAATCCTACTTCTACCACAGAATCAACTACTCCTAACACCACCACAAGCGCTCCTGCTTCTACCACAGAAACTACTACTCCTACCACCAGCACGAGCGCAACAACTTCTACTACAGACACTAATACACCTACAACCAAGATGAGTGCTCCTACTTCTACCACAGTCACCACTACTCCCACCAACACCACGAGCGCTCCTACTTCTACCACAGACAGTCCTACTCCTACCACCACCACGAGCGCTCCTACCTCTAAGGAAGTATCTAGTACTCTGAACACCACCACGAGCTCTCCTAATTCTACTAGAGAAACGACTACTACCAAGACCACGAACGCTCCTACTTCTTCCACAGACTGTGCAACTCCTACCACCACCAAGTGCGCTCCTACTTCTAACACAGAACATGCTGCTCCTACCACCACCACGAGCAAAACTACTTCTAACAGAGACCCTGCTACTCGTACCACCACGAGAGCACCTACTTCTACCACAGGCACGGCAACTCCTACCACCACAATGAGCGCTCCTAATTCAACCACAGAAACTAAAACACCCACCAGCACCACGAGCGCCCCTACTTCTAGTACAGACTCTAGTACTCCTACCACCAACAGGAACGCTCCTACTTCTACCACAGAAACTAATACCAATACCACAGGAAGGAGCACAACAACTTCTACCACAGACAGAACTATTCCTACCACCACCACGAGTTCCCGTACTTCTACCACAGACAATACTACTACCTCCACCACGAGCACAAGTACTTCTAGCACATAAACTACTACTCCTACCACCAGCACGAGTGCAACTACTACTACCACGGACACTACTACTCCTACCACCACCACGAGTGCGCATATTTCTACGAAAGACTTTACTACTCCTACCTGCCCCACGATCACCAGTCCTTCAACCACAGAAACTACTACACCTACCACCAACAGAAGAACACCTCCTTGTACCACACACCCTGTTACTCCTACCACCACCAAGAGCACTCCTACTTCTACCACAGAAACTACTACTCCAACCACCACAACGAACACTCCGACTTCTACTGCAGAAAATACTGCTCCTATCACCACCACGAGCGAACTACATCTACCACAGACACTACTACTCCTAACACCATCACGAGCGCTCCTACTTCTACCACAGACACTATTACTCCAAGAAGCACCATGAGCGATCTCCTCCCTCTACCACAGACACTACTCCTCCTAACAACACAACAAGCGCTCCTACTTTTATCAAGGAAACTATTACCCTACCACCACCACGAGCGCTCGTACCTCTAACAAAGTATCTATTACTCTGAACACCACCACGAGCTCTCCTACTTCTACTAGAGGAACTACTACTACCAAGACCACGAGCGCTCCTATTTCTTCCACAGACTGTGCAACTCCTACCACCACCAAATGCGCTCCTACTTCTCAAACAGAACATGCTGCTCCTACCACCACCACGAGCAAAACTACTTCTAACAGAGACCTGCTACTCGTAACACCACCCTGAGAGCACCTACTTCTACCACAGGCACTGCAACTCCTACCACCACAATGAGCGCTCCTAATTCAACCACAGAAACAAAAACTCCCACCAGCACCACGAGCGCCCCTACTTCTACAACAGACACTAGTACTCCTAACACAACCAGGAACGCTCCTACTTCTACCACAGGAACTACTACTAATACCACGGGAACGAGTACAACAACTTCTACCACAGACAGTACTATTGCTACCACCACCACGAGCTCTCCTACTTCTGCCACAGACACTACTACTCCTACCACCATCACGAGTGCAACTACTACTACCACTGAAACTACTATTCCTACCACCACCATGACTGCACATATGTCTACGAAAGTCATTACTACTCCTACCAACCACACAATCACCAGTCCTTCTACCACAGAAACTACTACTCCTACCTCCACCACAAGAGCACCTACTAGTTCCACAGACCCTGTGACTCCTACCACCACCAAGAGCACTCCTACTTCTACCACAGAAACCACTACTCCAACCACCACAACGAACACTGCTACTTCTACTGCAGAAACTACTGCTCCTACCACCACCACGAACGAACTACATCTACCACCGACACTACTATGCCTAACACCATCACGAGCGCTCCTACTTCTACCCCAGACACTATTACTCCAAGAAACACCATGAGCTCTCCTCCCTCTACCATAGACACTACTCCTCCTACCAACACAACGAGCGCTCCTACTTCTATCAAAGAAACTACTACCCTACCACCACCATGAACGCTCCTACTTCTACCACAGAACATGCAACTCAGACCACCACCACAAGTGTTACTACTTCTACCACAATACCTGTTTCTCCTACCACCACCGCGAGTGGATCTTTTTGTACCCCAAATCCTTCTACTCCTACCAACACAACGAGAGCACCTACTTCTACCACAGGCCCTGCTACCTCTACCTCCATCACGAGCGATCCTATTTCTACAACAGAAACTACTACTCCTACCAACAGGAAGAGAGCTCCTACTTCTTCTACAGAAACTACTATTCCTACTACCACCACGAGCGCAACTACTTCTACCACAGACCGTACTACTCCTACCACCACCCCGAGTGTAAGTACTTCTACCACAGACACTACTGCTCTTACCACCACCACGAGTGCAAATACTTCTACCACAGACACTAGTGTTCCTACCACCAACACTGGTGCCAGTACTTCTACCACAGAAACTACTACTCCTACACCCACCACGAGCGCAACTACTTCTACCACAGACATTTCTACTGCTATCACAACCATGAGCCTCCTACTTCTATCAGAGACCGTGCAATTACTACCAGGAGGACTAGCGCTCTTCCTTCTAACACAGACACTACTACGCCTACCTCCATCACTAGCCCTCCTACTTCTACCACCATACCTGCTACTTCTACCACCACCATGAGCACAACTACTTCTACCACAGACACTACGACTCCTGTCACCACCACGAATGCTCATACAAATACGAAACAGAATACTACTCCTACCACCCCCACGAGAACCACTGCTTCTAACACAGACACTACTACTCTTACCACTATCACGAGAGAACCTATGTGTACCACAGACCCTGCTATTCCTATCACCACCACGAGCACTGCGACTTCTACCACAGAAACTACTACTCGTAACACCACCATGGGCGCTCATACTTCTACCAAAGACACTACTACACCTTCAACCACCACGAGCGCTCATACTTCTACCAAAGACATTATTACTCCTAGAACCACTACGACCACCACTACTGCTATCACAAACACTACTAATTCTACCACAACCACGGGAGCACCTACTTCTACCACAGACCCTGATATTCCTACCAACACCCTGAGCGCTCCTACTTCTACCACAGAAACTACTACTACTACCACCAACACGAGCACTCCTATTTCTACCACGGAAACTACTAATTCTCCCTCCACCACGAGCACAGCTTCTACTACCACAGAGAACACTACTCTTACCACCACCACCAGTGCTCCTACTTCTACCACAGACACTACTACTCCAAGCACCTCCACGAGCACTCCTACATCTACCACAGACACTACTACTCCTACCAACAAAATGAGCACTCCTACTTCTACCAAAGAAACTACTACCCTACCAGCACCATGAGCACTCCTACTTCTACCACAGAACATGCAACTCCAAGCACCACCACAGGCGATACTACTTCTAGCACAAAACCTGCTACTCCTACCACCACCACGAGTGCAACTACTTGTACCACAAAATATGCTACTCCTTCCAACACGACGAGAGCACCTACTTCTACCACAGGCCCTGCTACTCCTACCTCCATCACGAGCGATCATACTTCTACCCCAGAATCTACTGCTCCTACCACCAAGAGTGCTCCTACTTCCACCACAGAAACTACTAGTTCTCCCACCCCCACGAGCACAACTACTTCTACCAGAGCACTACTACTCCTACCACCAGAACGAGAGCCACTACTTCTACCCTAGAAACTACTACTACCACAAACACCACGAGTGCTTCTTCTTCTACCACAAAACCTGTTATGCCTACCACCACCACGAGCGATCCTACTTCTACCACAGACACTACTACACCTACCACCACCACGAGCAATCCTACTTCTACCACAGAATCAACTACTCCTAACACCACCACAAGCGCTCCTGCTTCTACCACAGAAACTACTACTCCTACCACCAGCACGAGCGCAACAACTTCTACTACAGACACTAATACACCTACAACCAAGATGAGTGCTCCTACTTCTACCACAGTCACCACTACTCCCACCAACACCACGAGCGCTCCTACTTCTACCACAGACAGTCCTACTCCTACCACCACCACGAGCGCTCCTACCTCTAAGGAAGTATCTAGTACTCTGAACACCACCACGAGCTCTCCTAATTCTACTAGAGAAACGACTACTACCAAGACCACGAACGCTCCTACTTCTTCCACAGACTGTGCAACTCCTACCACCACCAAGTGCGCTCCTACTTCTAACACAGAACATGCTGCTCCTACCACCACCACGAGCAAAACTACTTCTAACAGAGACCCTGCTACTCGTACCACCACGAGAGCACCTACTTCTACCACAGGCACGGCAACTCCTACCACCACAATGAGCGCTCCTAATTCAACCACAGAAACTAAAACACCCACCAGCACCACGAGCGCCCCTACTTCTAGTACAGACTCTAGTACTCCTACCACCAACAGGAACGCTCCTACTTCTACCACAGAAACTAATACCAATACCACAGGAAGGAGCACAACAACTTCTACCACAGACAGAACTATTCCTACCACCACCACGAGTTCCCGTACTTCTACCACAGACAATACTACTACCTCCACCACGAGCACAAGTACTTCTAGCACATAAACTACTACTCCTACCACCAGCACGAGTGCAACTACTACTACCACGGACACTACTACTCCTACCACCACCACGAGTGCGCATATTTCTACGAAAGACTTTACTACTCCTACCTGCCCCACGATCACCAGTCCTTCAACCACAGAAACTACTACACCTACCACCAACAGAAGAACACCTCCTTGTACCACACACCCTGTTACTCCTACCACCACCAAGAGCACTCCTACTTCTACCACAGAAACTACTACTCCAACCACCACAACGAACACTCCGACTTCTACTGCAGAAAATACTGCTCCTATCACCACCACGAGCGAACTACATCTACCACAGACACTACTACTCCTAACACCATCACGAGCGCTCCTACTTCTACCACAGACACTATTACTCCAAGAAGCACCATGAGCGATCTCCTCCCTCTACCACAGACACTACTCCTCCTAACAACACAACAAGCGCTCCTACTTTTATCAAGGAAACTATTACCCTACCACCACCACGAGCGCTCGTACCTCTAACAAAGTATCTAGTACTCTGAACACCACCACGAGCTCTCCTACTTCTACTAGAGGAACTACTACTACCAAGACCACGAGCGCTCCTATTTCTTCCACAGACTGTGCAACTCCTACCACCACCAAATGCGCTCCTACTTCTCAAACAGAACATGCTGCTCCTACCACCACCACGAGCAAAACTACTTCTAACAGAGACCTGCTACTCGTAACACCACCCTGAGAGCACCTACTTCTACCACAGGCACTGCAACTCCTACCACCACAATGAGCGCTCCTAATTCAACCACAGAAACAAAAACTCCCACCAGCACCACGAGCGCCCCTACTTCTACAACAGACACTAGTACTCCTAACACAACCAGGAACGCTCCTACTTCTACCACAGGAACTACTACTAATACCACGGGAACGAGTACAACAACTTCTACCACAGACAGTACTATTGCTACCACCACCACGAGCTCTCCTACTTCTGCCACAGACACTACTACTCCTACCACCATCACGAGTGCAACTACTACTACCACTGAAACTACTATTCCTACCACCACCATGACTGCACATATGTCTACGAAAGTCATTACTACTCCTACCAACCACACAATCACCAGTCCTTCTACCACAGAAACTACTACTCCTACCTCCACCACAAGAGCACCTACTAGTTCCACAGACCCTGTGACTCCTACCACCACCAAGAGCACTCCTACTTCTACCACAGAAACCACTACTCCAACCACCACAACGAACACTGCTACTTCTACTGCAGAAACTACTGCTCCTACCACCACCACGAACGAACTACATCTACCACCGACACTACTATGCCTAACACCATCACGAGCGCTCCTACTTCTACCCCAGACACTATTACTCCAAGAAACACCATGAGCTCTCCTCCCTCTACCATAGACACTACTCCTCCTACCAACACAACGAGCGCTCCTACTTCTATCAAAGAAACTACTACCCTACCACCACCATGAACGCTCCTACTTCTACCACAGAACATGCAACTCAGACCACCACCACAAGTGTTACTACTTCTACCACAATACCTGTTTCTCCTACCACCACCGCGAGTGGATCTTTTTGTACCCCAAATCCTTCTACTCCTACCAACACAACGAGAGCACCTACTTCTACCACAGGCCCTGCTACCTCTACCTCCATCACGAGCGATCCTATTTCTACAACAGAAACTACTACTCCTACCAACAGGAAGAGAGCTCCTACTTCTTCTACAGAAACTACTATTCCTACTACCACCACGAGCGCAACTACTTCTACCACAGACCGTACTACTCCTACCACCACCCCGAGTGTAAGTACTTCTACCACAGACACTACTGCTCTTACCACCACCACGAGTGCAAATACTTCTACCACAGACACTAGTGTTCCTACCACCAACACTGGTGCCAGTACTTCTACCACAGAAACTACTACTCCTACACCCACCACGAGCGCAACTACTTCTACCACAGACATTTCTACTGCTATCACAACCATGAGCCTCCTACTTCTATCAGAGACCGTGCAATTACTACCAGGAGGACTAGCGCTCTTCCTTCTAACACAGACACTACTACGCCTACCTCCATCACTAGCCCTCCTACTTCTACCACCATACCTGCTACTTCTACCACCACCATGAGCACAACTACTTCTACCACAGACACTACGACTCCTGTCACCACCACGAATGCTCATACAAATACGAAACAGAATACTACTCCTACCACCCCCACGAGAACCACTGCTTCTAACACAGACACTACTACTCTTACCACTATCACGAGAGAACCTATGTGTACCACAGACCCTGCTATTCCTATCACCACCACGAGCACTGCGACTTCTACCACAGAAACTACTACTCGTAACACCACCATGGGCGCTCATACTTCTACCAAAGACACTACTACACCTTCAACCACCACGAGCGCTCATACTTCTACCAAAGACATTATTACTCCTAGAACCACTACGACCACCACTACTGCTATCACAAACACTACTAATTCTACCACAACCACGGGAGCACCTACTTCTACCACAGACCCTGATATTCCTACCAACACCCTGAGCGCTCCTACTTCTACCACAGAAACTACTACTACTACCACCAACACGAGCACTCCTATTTCTACCACGGAAACTACTAATTCTCCCTCCACCACGAGCACAGCTTCTACTACCACAGAGAACACTACTCTTACCACCACCACCAGTGCTCCTACTTCTACCACAGACACTACTACTCCAAGCACCTCCACGAGCACTCCTACATCTACCACAGACACTACTACTCCTACCAACAAAATGAGCACTCCTACTTCTACCAAAGAAACTACTACCCTACCAGCACCATGAGCACTCCTACTTCTACCACAGAACATGCAACTCCAAGCACCACCACAGGCGATACTACTTCTAGCACAAAACCTGCTACTCCTACCACCACCACGAGTGCAACTACTTGTACCACAAAATATGCTACTCCTTCCAACACGACGAGAGCACCTACTTCTACCACAGGCCCTGCTACTCCTACCTCCATCACGAGCGATCATACTTCTACCCCAGAATCTACTGCTCCTACCACCAAGAGTGCTCCTACTTCCACCACAGAAACTACTAGTTCTCCCACCCCCACGAGCACAACTACTTCTACCAGAGCACTACTACTCCTACCACCAGAACGAGAGCCACTACTTCTACCCTAGAAACTACTACTACCACAAACACCACGAGTGCTTCTTGTTCTACCACAAAACCTGTTATGCCTACCACCACCACGAGCGATCCTACTTCTACCACAGACACTACTACACCTACCACCACCACGAGCAATCCTACTTCTACCACAGAATCAACTACTCCTAACACCACCACAAGCGCTCCTGCTTCTACCACAGAAACTACTACTCCTACCACCAGCACGAGCGCAACAACTTCTACTACAGACACTAATACACCTACAACCAAGATGAGTGCTCCTACTTCTACCACAGTCACCACTACTCCCACCAACACCACGAGCGCTCCTACTTCTACCACAGACAGTCCTACTCCTACCACCACCACGAGCGCTCCTACCTCTAAGGAAGTATCTAGTACTCTGAACACCACCACGAGCTCTCCTAATTCTACTAGAGAAACGACTACTACCAAGACCACGAACGCTCCTACTTCTTCCACAGACTGTGCAACTCCTACCACCACCAAGTGCGCTCCTACTTCTAACACAGAACATGCTGCTCCTACCACCACCACGAGCAAAACTACTTCTAACAGAGACCCTGCTACTCGTACCACCACGAGAGCACCTACTTCTACCACAGGCACGGCAACTCCTACCACCACAATGAGCGCTCCTAATTCAACCACAGAAACTAAAACACCCACCAGCACCACGAGCGCCCCTACTTCTAGTACAGACTCTAGTACTCCTACCACCAACAGGAACGCTCCTACTTCTACCACAGAAACTAATACCAATACCACAGGAAGGAGCACAACAACTTCTACCACAGACAGAACTATTCCTACCACCACCACGAGTTCCCGTACTTCTACCACAGACAATACTACTACCTCCACCACGAGCACAAGTACTTCTAGCACATAAACTACTACTCCTACCACCAGCACGAGTGCAACTACTACTACCACTGACACTACTACTCCTACCACCACCACGAGTGCGCATATTTCTACAAAAGACTTTACTACTCCTACCTGCCCCACGATCACCAGTCCTTCAACCACAGAAACTACTACACCTACCACCAACAGAAGAACACCTCCTTGTACCACACACCCTGTTACTCCTACCACCACCAAGAGCACTCCTACTTCTACCACAGAAACTACTACTCCAACCACCACAACGAACACTCCGACTTCTACTGCAGAAAATACTGCTCCTATCACCACCACGAGCGAACTACATCTACCACAGACACTACTACTCCTAACACCATCACGAGCGCTCCTACTTCTACCACAGACACTATTACTCCAAGAAGCACCATGAGCGATCTCCTCCCTCTACCACAGACACTACTCCTCCTAACAACACAACAAGCGCTCCTACTTTTATCAAGGAAACTATTACCCTACCACGACCACGAGCGCTCGTACCTCTAACAAAGTATCTAGTACTCTGAACACCACCACGAGCTCTCCTACTTCTACTAGAGGAACTACTACTACCAAGACCACGAGCGCTCCTATTTCTTCCACAGACTGTGCAACTCCTACCACCACCAAATGCGCTCCTACTTCTCAAACAGAACATGCTGCTCCTACCACCACCACGAGCAAAACTACTTCTAACAGAGACCTGCTACTCGTAACACCACCCTGAGAGCACCTACTTCTACCACAGGCACGGCAACTCCTACCACCACAATGAGCGCTCCTAATTCAACCACAGAAACAAAAACTCCCACCAGCACCACGAGCGCCCCTACTTCTACAACAGACACTAGTACTCCTAACACAACCAGGAACGCTCCTACTTCTACCACAGGAACTACTACTAATACCACGGGAACGAGTACAACAACTTCTACCACAGACAGTACTATTGCTACCACCACCATGAGCTCTCCTACTTCTGCCACAGACACTACTACTCCTACCACCATCACGAGTGCAACTACTACTACCACTGAAACTACTATTTCTACCACCACCATGACTGCACATATGTCTACGAAAGTCATTACTACTCCTACCATCCACACAATCACCAGTCCTACTACCACAGAAACTACTACTCCTACCTCCACCACAAGAGCACCTACTAGTTCCACAGACCCTGTGACTCCTACCACCACCAAGAGCACTCCTACTTCTACCACAGAAACCACTACTCCAACCACCACAACGAACACTGCTACTTCTACTGCAGAAACTACTGCTCCTACCACCACCACGAACGAACTACATCTACCACCGACACTACTATGCCTAACACCATCACGAGCGCTCCTACTTCTACCCCAGACACTATTACTCCAAGAAACACCATGAGCTCTCCTCCCTCTACCATAGACACTACTCCTCCTACCAACACAACGAGCGCTCCTACTTCTATCAAAGAAACTACTACCCTACCACCACCATGAACGCTCCTACTTCTACCACAGAACATGCAACGCATACCACCACCACAAGTGTTACTACTTCTACCACAATACCTGCTTCTCCCACCACCACCGCGAGTGGATCTTCTTGTACCCCAAAACCTTCTACTCCTACCAACACAACGAGAGCACCTACTTCTACCACAGGCCCTGCTACCTCTACCTCCATCACGAGCGATCCTATTTCTACAACAGAAACTACTACTCCTACCAACAGGAAGAGAGCTCCTACTTCTTCTACAGAAACTACTATTCCTACTACCACCACGAGCGCAACTACTTCTACCACAGACCGTACTACTCCTACCACCACCCCGAGTGTAAGTACTTCTACCACAAACACTACTGCTCTTACCACCACCACGAGTGCAAATACTTCTACCACAGACACTAGTGTTCCTACCACCAACACTGGTGCCAGTACTTCTACCACAGAAACTACTACTCCTACACCCACCACGAGCGCAACTACTTCTACCACAGACATTTCTACTGCTATCACAACCATGAGCCTCCTACTTCTATCAGAGACCGTGCAATTACTACCAGGAGGACTAGCGCTCTTCCTTCTAACACAGACACTACTACGCCTACCTCCATCACTAGCCCTCCTACTTCTACCACCATACCTGCTACTTCTACCACCACCATGAGCACAACTACTTCTACCACAGACACTACGACTCCTGTCACCACCACGAATGCTCATACAAATACGAAACAGAATACTACTCCTACCACCCCCACGAGAACCACTGCTTCTAACACAGACACTACTACTCTTACCACTATCACGAGAGAACCTATGTGTACCACAGACCCTGCTATTCCTATCACCACCACGAGCACTGCGACTTCTACCACAGAAACTACTACTCGTAACACCACCATGGGCGCTCATACTTCTACCAAAGACACTACTACACCTTCAACCACCACGAGCGCTCATACTTCTACCAAAGACATTATTACTCCTAGAACCACTACGACCACCACTACTGCTATCACAAACACTACTAATTCTACCACAACCACGGGAGCACCTACTTCTACCACAGACCCTGATATTCCTACCAACACCCTGAGCGCTCCTACTTCTACCACAGAAACTACTACTACTACCACCAACACGAGCACTCCTATTTCTACCACGGAAACTACTAATTCTCCCTCCACCACGAGCACAGCTTCTACTACCACAGAGAACACTACTCTTACCACCACCACCAGTGCTCCTACTTCTACCACAGACACTACTACTCCAAGCACCTCCACGAGCACTCCTACATCTACCACAGACACTACTACTCCTACCAACAAAATGAGCACTCCTACTTCTACCAAAGAAACTACTACCCTACCAGCACCATGAGCACTCCTACTTCTACCACAGAACATGCAACTCCAAGCACCACCACAGGCGATACTACTTCTAGCACAAAACCTGCTACTCCTACCACCACCACGAGTGCAACTACTTGTACCACAAAATATGCTACTCCTTCCAACACGACGAGAGCACCTACTTCTACCACAGGCCCTGCTACTCCTACCTCCATCACGAGCGATCATACTTCTACCCCAGAATCTACTGCTCCTACCACCAAGAGTGCTCCTACTTCCACCACAGAAACTACTAGTTCTCCCACCCCCACGAGCACAACTACTTCTACCAGAGCACTACTACTCCTACCACCAGAACGAGAGCCACTACTTCTACCCTAGAAACTACTACTACCACAAACACCACGAGTGCTTCTTGTTCTACCACAAAACCTGTTATGCCTACCACCACCACGAGCGATCCTACTTCTACCACAGACACTACTACACCTACCACCACCACGAGCAATCCTACTTCTACCACAGAATCAACTACTCCTAACACCACCACAAGCGCTCCTGCTTCTACCACAGAAACTACTACTCCTACCACCAGCACGAGCGCAACAACTTCTACTACAGACACTAATACACCTACAACCAAGATGAGTGCTCCTACTTCTACCACAGTCACCACTACTCCCACCAACACCACGAGCGCTCCTACTTCTACCACAGACAGTCCTACTCCTACCACCACCACGAGCGCTCCTACCTCTAAGGAAGTATCTAGTACTCTGAACACCACCACGAGCTCTCCTAATTCTACTAGAGAAACGACTACTACCAAGACCACGAACGCTCCTACTTCTTCCACAGACTGTGCAACTCCTACCACCACCAAGTGCGCTCCTACTTCTAACACAGAACATGCTGCTCCTACCACCACCACGAGCAAAACTACTTCTAACAGAGACCCTGCTACTCGTACCACCACGAGAGCACCTACTTCTACCACAGGCACGGCAACTCCTACCACCACAATGAGCGCTCCTAATTCAACCACAGAAACTAAAACACCCACCAGCACCACGAGCGCCCCTACTTCTAGTACAGACTCTAGTACTCCTACCACCAACAGGAACGCTCCTACTTCTACCACAGAAACTAATACCAATACCACAGGAAGGAGCACAACAACTTCTACCACAGACAGAACTATTCCTACCACCACCACGAGTTCCCGTACTTCTACCACAGACAATACTACTACCTCCACCACGAGCACAAGTACTTCTAGCACATAAACTACTACTCCTACCACCACCACGAGTACAACTACTACTACCACTGACACTACTACTCCTACCACCACCACGAGTGCGCATATTTCTACGAAAGACTTTACTACTCCTACCTGCCCCACGATCACCAGTCCTTCAACCACAGAAACTACTACACCTACCACCAACAGAAGAACACCTCCTTGTACCACACACCCTGTTACTCCTACCACCACCAAGAGCACTCCTACTTCTACCACAGAAACTACTACTCCAACCACCACAACGAACACTCCGACTTCTACTGCAGAAAATACTGCTCCTATCACCACCACGAGCGAACTACATCTACCACAGACACTACTACTCCTAACACCATCACGAGCGCTCCTACTTCTACCACAGACACTATTACTCCAAGAAGCACCATGAGCGATCTCCTCCCTCTACCACAGACACTACTCCTCCTAACAACACAACAAGCGCTCCTACTTTTATCAAGGAAACTATTACCCTACCACGACCACGAGCGCTCGTACCTCTAACAAAGTATCTAGTACTCTGAACACCACCACGAGCTCTCCTACTTCTACTAGAGGAACTACTACTACCAAGACCACGAGCGCTCCTATTTCTTCCACAGACTGTGCAACTCCTACCACCACCAAATGCGCTCCTACTTCTCAAACAGAACATGCTGCTCCTACCACCACCACGAGCAAAACTACTTCTAACAGAGACCTGCTACTCGTAACACCACCCTGAGAGCACCTACTTCTACCACAGGCACTGCAACTCCTACCACCACAATGAGCGCTCCTAATTCAACCACAGAAACAAAAACTCCCACCAGCACCACGAGCGCCCCTACTTCTACAACAGACACTAGTACTCCTAACACAACCAGGAACGCTCCTACTTCTACCACAGGAACTACTACTAATACCACGGGAACGAGTACAACAACTTCTACCACAGACAGTACTATTGCTACCACCACCACGAGCTCTCCTACTTCTGCCACAGACACTACTACTCCTACCACCATCACGAGTGCAACTACTACTACCACTGAAACTACTATTCCTACCACCACCATGACTGCACATATGTCTACGAAAGTCATTACTACTCCTACCAACCACACAATCACCAGTCCTTCTACCACAGAAACTACTACTCCTACCTCCACCACAAGAGCACCTACTAGTTCCACAGACCCTGTGACTCCTACCACCACCAAGAGCACTCCTACTTCTACCACAGAAACCACTACTCCAACCACCACAACGAACACTGCTACTTCTACTGCAGAAACTACTGCTCCTACCACCACCACGAACGAACTACATCTACCACCGACACTACTATGCCTAACACCATCACGAGCGCTCCTACTTCTACCCCAGACACTATTACTCCAAGAAACACCATGAGCTCTCCTCCCTCTACCATAGACACTATTCCTCCTACCAACACAACGAGCGCTCCTACTTCTATCAAAGAAACTACTACCCTACCACCAACATGAACGCTCCTACTTCTACCACAGAACATGCAACTCAGACCACCACCACAAGTGTTACTACTTCTACCACAATACCTGCTTCTCCTACCACCACCGCGAGTGGATCTTCTTGTACCCCAAAACCTTGTACTCCTACCAACACAACGAGAGCACCTACTTCTACCACAGGCCCTGCTACCTCTACCTCCATCACGAGAGATCCTATTTCTACAACAGAAACTACTACTCCTACCAACAGGAAGAGAGCTCCTACTTCTTCTACAGAAACTATTATTTCTACTACCACCACGAGCGCAACTACTTCTACCACAGACCGTACTACTCCTACCACCACCCCGAGTGTAAGTACTTCTACCACAAACACTACTGCTCTTACCACCACCACGAGTGCAAATACTTCTACCACAGACACTAGTGTTCCTACCACCAACACTGGTGCCAGTACTTCTACCACAGAAACTACTACTCCTACACCCACCACGAGCGCAACTACTTCTACCACAGACATTTCTACTGCTATCACAACCATGAGCCTCCTACTTCTATCAGAGACCGTGCAATTACTACCAGGAGGACTAGCGCTCTTCCTTCTAACACAGACACTACTACGCCTACCTCCATCACTAGCCCTCCTACTTCTACCACCATACCTGCTACTTCTACCACCACCATGAGCACAACTACTTCTACCACAGACACTACGACTCCTGTCACCACCACGAATGCTCATACAAATACGAAACAGAATACTACTCCTACCACCCCCACGAGAACCACTGCTTCTAACACAGACACTACTACTCTTACCACTATCACGAGAGAACCTATGTGTACCACAGACCCTGCTATTCCTATCACCACCACGAGCACTGCGACTTCTACCACAGAAACTACTACTCGTAACACCACCATGGGCGCTCATACTTCTACCAAAGACACTACTACACCTTCAACCACCACGAGCGCTCATACTTCTACCAAAGACATTATTACTCCTAGAACCACTACGACCACCACTACTGCTATCACAAACACTACTAATTCTACCACAACCACGGGAGCACCTACTTCTACCACAGACCCTGATATTCCTACCAACACCCTGAGCGCTCCTACTTCTACCACAGAAACTACTACTACTACCACCAACACGAGCACTCCTATTTCTACCACGGAAACTACTAATTCTCCCTCCACCACGAGCACAGCTTCTACTACCACAGAGAACACTACTCTTACCACCACCACCAGTGCTCCTACTTCTACCACAGACACTACTACTCCAAGCACCTCCACGAGCACTCCTACATCTACCACAGACACTACTACTCCTACCAACAAAATGAGCACTCCTACTTCTACCAAAGAAACTACTACCCTACCAGCACCATGAGCACTCCTACTTCTACCACAGAACATGCAACTCCAAGCACCACCACAGGCGATACTACTTCTAGCACAAAACCTGCTACTCCTACCACCACCACGAGTGCAACTACTTGTACCACAAAATATGCTACTCCTTCCAACACGACGAGAGCACCTACTTCTACCACAGGCCCTGCTACTCCTACCTCCATCACGAGCGATCATACTTCTACCCCAGAATCTACTGCTCCTACCACCAAGAGTGCTCCTACTTCCACCACAGAAACTACTAGTTCTCCCACCCCCACGAGCACAACTACTTCTACCAGAGCACTACTACTCCTACCACCAGAACGAGAGCCACTACTTCTACCCTAGAAACTACTACTACCACAAACACCACGAGTGCTTCTTGTTCTACCACAAAACCTGTTATGCCTACCACCACCACGAGCGATCCTACTTCTACCACAGACACTACTACACCTACCACCACCACGAGCAATCCTACTTCTACCACAGAATCAACTACTCCTAACACCACCACAAGCGCTCCTGCTTCTACCACAGAAACTACTACTCCTACCACCAGCACGAGCGCAACAACTTCTACTACAGACACTAATACACCTACAACCAAGATGAGTGCTCCTACTTCTACCACAGTCACCACTACTCCCACCAACACCACGAGCGCTCCTACTTCTACCACAGACAGTCCTACTCCTACCACCACCACGAGCGCTCCTACCTCTAAGGAAGTATCTAGTACTCTGAACACCACCACGAGCTCTCCTAATTCTACTAGAGAAACGACTACTACCAAGACCACGAACGCTCCTACTTCTTCCACAGACTGTGCAACTCCTACCACCACCAAGTGCGCTCCTACTTCTAACACAGAACATGCTGCTCCTACCACCACCACGAGCAAAACTACTTCTAACAGAGACCCTGCTACTCGTACCACCACGAGAGCACCTACTTCTACCACAGGCACGGCAACTCCTACCACCACAATGAGCGCTCCTAATTCAACCACAGAAACTAAAACACCCACCAGCACCACGAGCGCCCCTACTTCTAGTACAGACTCTAGTACTCCTACCACCAACAGGAACGCTCCTACTTCTACCACAGAAACTAATACCAATACCACAGGAAGGAGCACAACAACTTCTACCACAGACAGAACTATTCCTACCACCACCACGAGTTCCCGTACTTCTACCACAGACAATACTACTACCTCCACCACGAGCACAAGTACTTCTAGCACATAAACTACTACTCCTACCACCACCACGAGTACAACTACTACTACCACTGACACTACTACTCCTACCACCACCACGAGTGCGCATATTTCTACGAAAGACTTTACTACTCCTACCTGCCCCACGATCACCAGTCCTTCAACCACAGAAACTACTACACCTACCACCAACAGAAGAACACCTCCTTGTACCACACACCCTGTTACTCCTACCACCACCAAGAGCACTCCTACTTCTACCACAGAAACTACTACTCCAACCACCACAACGAACACTCCGACTTCTACTGCAGAAAATACTGCTCCTATCACCACCACGAGCGAACTACATCTACCACAGACACTACTACTCCTAACACCATCACGAGCGCTCCTACTTCTACCACAGACACTATTACTCCAAGAAGCACCATGAGCGATCTCCTCCCTCTACCACAGACACTACTCCTCCTAACAACACAACAAGCGCTCCTACTTTTATCAAGGAAACTATTACCCTACCACGACCACGAGCGCTCGTACCTCTAACAAAGTATCTAGTACTCTGAACACCACCACGAGCTCTCCTACTTCTACTAGAGGAACTACTACTACCAAGACCACGAGCGCTCCTATTTCTTCCACAGACTGTGCAACTCCTACCACCACCAAATGCGCTCCTACTTCTCAAACAGAACATGCTGCTCCTACCACCACCACGAGCAAAACTACTTCTAACAGAGACCTGCTACTCGTAACACCACCCTGAGAGCACCTACTTCTACCACAGGCACTGCAACTCCTACCACCACAATGAGCGCTCCTAATTCAACCACAGAAACAAAAACTCCCACCAGCACCACGAGCGCCCCTACTTCTACAACAGACACTAGTACTCCTAACACAACCAGGAACGCTCCTACTTCTACCACAGGAACTACTACTAATACCACGGGAACGAGTACAACAACTTCTACCACAGACAGTACTATTGCTACCACCACCACGAGCTCTCCTACTTCTGCCACAGACACTACTACTCCTACCACCATCACGAGTGCAACTACTACTACCACTGAAACTACTATTCCTACCACCACCATGACTGCACATATGTCTACGAAAGTCATTACTACTCCTACCAACCACACAATCACCAGTCCTTCTACCACAGAAACTACTACTCCTACCTCCACCACAAGAGCACCTACTAGTTCCACAGACCCTGTGACTCCTACCACCACCAAGAGCACTCCTACTTCTACCACAGAAACCACTACTCCAACCACCACAACGAACACTGCTACTTCTACTGCAGAAACTACTGCTCCTACCACCACCACGAACGAACTACATCTACCACCGACACTACTATGCCTAACACCATCACGAGCGCTCCTACTTCTACCCCAGACACTATTACTCCAAGAAACACCATGAGCTCTCCTCCCTCTACCATAGACACTATTCCTCCTACCAACACAACGAGCGCTCCTACTTCTATCAAAGAAACTACTACCCTACCACCAACATGAACGCTCCTACTTCTACCACAGAACATGCAACTCAGACCACCACCACAAGTGTTACTACTTCTACCACAATACCTGCTTCTCCTACCACCACCGCGAGTGGATCTTCTTGTACCCCAAAACCTTGTACTCCTACCAACACAACGAGAGCACCTACTTCTACCACAGGCCCTGCTACCTCTACCTCCATCACGAGAGATCCTATTTCTACAACAGAAACTACTACTCCTACCAACAGGAAGAGAGCTCCTACTTCTTCTACAGAAACTATTATTTCTACTACCACCACGAGCGCAACTACTTCTACCACAGACCGTACTACTCCTACCACCACCCCGAGTGTAAGTACTTCTACCACAAACACTACTGCTCTTACCACCACCACGAGTGCAAATACTTCTACCACAGACACTAGTGTTCCTACCACCAACACTGGTGCCAGTACTTCTACCACAGAAACTACTACTCCTACACCCACCACGAGCGCAACTACTTCTACCACAGACATTT
Source organism: Balaenoptera ricei (assembly GCF_028023285.1). Lineage (NCBI taxonomy): Eukaryota > Metazoa > Chordata > Mammalia > Artiodactyla > Balaenopteridae > Balaenoptera > Balaenoptera ricei. The sequence continues at coordinate 80,327,943 of NC_082654.1, forward strand.
CTACTGCTATCACAACCATGAGCCTCCTACTTCTATCAGAGACCGTGCAATTACTACCAGGAGGACTAGCGCTCTTCCTTCTAACACAGACACTACTACGCCTACCTCCATCACTAGCCCTCCTACTTCTACCACCATACCTGCTACTTCTACCACCACCATGAGCACAACTACTTCTACCACAGACACTACGACTCCTGTCACCACCACGAATGCTCATACAAATACGAAACAGAATACTACTCCTACCACCCCCACGAGAACCACTGCTTCTAACACAGACACTACTACTCTTACCACTATCACGAGAGAACCTATGTGTACCACAGACCCTGCTATTCCTATCACCACCACGAGCACTGCGACTTCTACCACAGAAACTACTACTCGTAACACCACCATGGGCGCTCATACTTCTACCAAAGACACTACTACACCTTCAACCACCACGAGCGCTCATACTTCTACCAAAGACATTATTACTCCTAGAACCACTACGACCACCACTACTGCTATCACAAACACTACTAATTCTACCACAACCACGGGAGCACCTACTTCTACCACAGACCCTGATATTCCTACCAACACCCTGAGCGCTCCTACTTCTACCACAGAAACTACTACTACTACCACCAACACGAGCACTCCTATTTCTACCACGGAAACTACTAATTCTCCCTCCACCACGAGCACAGCTTCTACTACCACAGAGAACACTACTCTTACCACCACCACCAGTGCTCCTACTTCTACCACAGACACTACTACTCCAAGCACCTCCACGAGCACTCCTACATCTACCACAGACACTACTACTCCTACCAACAAAATGAGCACTCCTACTTCTACCAAAGAAACTACTACCCTACCAGCACCATGAGCACTCCTACTTCTACCACAGAACATGCAACTCCAAGCACCACCACAGGCGATACTACTTCTAGCACAAAACCTGCTACTCCTACCACCACCACGAGTGCAACTACTTGTACCACAAAATATGCTACTCCTTCCAACACGACGAGAGCACCTACTTCTACCACAGGCCCTGCTACTCCTACCTCCATCACGAGCGATCATACTTCTACCCCAGAATCTACTGCTCCTACCACCAAGAGTGCTCCTACTTCCACCACAGAAACTACTAGTTCTCCCACCCCCACGAGCACAACTACTTCTACCAGAGCACTACTACTCCTACCACCAGAATGAGAGCCACTACTTCTACCCTAGAAACTACTACTACCACAAACACCACGAGTGCTTCTTGTTCTACCACAAAACCTGTTATGCCTACCACCACCACGAGCGATCCTACTTCTACCACAGACACTACTACACCTACCACCACCACGAGCAATCCTACTTCTACCACAGAATCAACTACTCCTAACACCACCACAAGCGCTCCTGCTTCTACCACAGAAACTACTACTCCTACCACCAGCACGAGCGCAACAACTTCTACTACAGACACTAATACACCTACAACCAAGATGAGTGCTCCTACTTCTACCACAGTCACCACTACTCCCACCAACACCACGAGCGCTCCTACTTCTACCACAGACAGTCCTACTCCTACCACCACCACGAGCGCTCCTACCTCTAAGGAAGTATCTAGTACTCTGAACACCACCACGAGCTCTCCTAATTCTACTAGAGAAACGACTACTACCAAGACCACGAACGCTCCTACTTCTTCCACAGACTGTGCAACTCCTACCACCACCAAGTGCGCTCCTACTTCTAACACAGAACATGCTGCTCCTACCACCACCACGAGCAAAACTACTTCTAACAGAGACCCTGCTACTCGTACCACCACGAGAGCACCTACTTCTACCACAGGCACGGCAACTCCTACCACCACAATGAGCGCTCCTAATTCAACCACAGAAACTAAAACACCCACCAGCACCACGAGCGCCCCTACTTCTAGTACAGACTCTAGTACTCCTACCACCAACAGGAACGCTCCTACTTCTACCACAGAAACTAATACCAATACCACAGGAAGGAGCACAACAACTTCTACCACAGACAGAACTATTCCTACCACCACCACGAGTTCCCGTACTTCTACCACAGACAATACTACTACCTCCACCACGAGCACAAGTACTTCTAGCACATAAACTACTACTCCTACCACCAGCACGAGTGCAACTACTACTACCACTGACACTACTACTCCTACCACCACCACGAGTGCGCATATTTCTACGAAAGACTTTACTACTCCTACCTGCCCCACGATCACCAGTCCTTCAACCACAGAAACTACTACACCTACCACCAACAGAAGAACACCTCCTTGTACCACACACCCTGTTACTCCTACCACCACCAAGAGCACTCCTACTTCTACCACAGAAACTACTACTCCAACCACCACAACGAACACTCCTACTTCTACTGCAGAAAATACTGCTCCTATCACCACCACGAGCGAACTACATCTACCACAGACACTACTACTCCTAACACCATCACGAGCGCTCCTACTTCTACCACAGACACTATTACTCCAAGAAGCACCATGAGCGATCTCCTCCCTCTACCACAGACACTACTCCTCCTAACAACACAACAAGCGCTCCTACTTTTATCAAGGAAACTATTACCCTACCACCACCACGAGCGCTCGTACCTCTAACAAAGTATCTAGTACTCTGAACACCACCACGAGCTCTCCTACTTCTACTAGAGGAACTACTACTACCAAGACCACGAGCGCTCCTATTTCTTCCACAGACTGTGCAACTCCTACCACCACCAAATGCGCTCCTACTTCTCAAACAGAACATGCTGCTCCTACCACCACCACGAGCAAAACTACTTCTAACAGAGACCTGCTACTCGTAACACCACCCTGAGAGCACCTACTTCTACCACAGGCACTGCAACTCCTACCACCACAATGAGCGCTCCTAATTCAACCACAGAAACAAAAACTCCCACCAGCACCACGAGCGCCCCTACTTCTACAACAGACACTAGTACTCCTAACACAACCAGGAACGCTCCTACTTCTACCACAGGAACTACTACTAATACCACGGGAACGAGTACAACAACTTCTACCACAGACAGTACTATTGCTACCACCACCACGAGCTCTCCTACTTCTGCCACAGACACTACTACTCCTACCACCATCACGAGTGCAACTACTACTACCACTGAAACTACTATTCCTACCACCACCATGACTGCACATATGTCTACGAAAGTCATTACTACTCCTACCAACCACACAATCACCAGTCCTTCTACCACAGAAACTACTACTCCTACCTCCACCACAAGAGCACCTACTAGTTCCACAGACCCTGTGACTCCTACCACCACCAAGAGCACTCCTACTTCTACCACAGAAACCACTACTCCAACCACCACAACGAACACTGCTACTTCTACTGCAGAAACTACTGCTCCTACCACCACCACGAACGAACTACATCTACCACCGACACTACTATGCCTAACACCATCACGAGCGCTCCTACTTCTACCCCAGACACTATTACTCCAAGAAACACCATGAGCTCTCCTCCCTCTACCATAGACACTATTCCTCCTACCAACACAACGAGCGCTCCTACTTCTATCAAAGAAACTACTACCCTACCACCAACATGAACGCTCCTACTTCTACCACAGAACATGCAACTCAGACCACCACCACAAGTGTTACTACTTCTACCACAATACCTGCTTCTCCTACCACCACCGCGAGTGGATCTTCTTGTACCCCAAAACCTTGTACTCCTACCAACACAACGAGAGCACCTACTTCTACCACAGGCCCTGCTACCTCTACCTCCATCACGAGAGATCCTATTTCTACAACAGAAACTACTACTCCTACCAACAGGAAGAGAGCTCCTACTTCTTCTACAGAAACTATTATTTCTACTACCACCACGAGCGCAACTACTTCTACCACAGACCGTACTACTCCTACCACCACCCCGAGTGTAAGTACTTCTACCACAAACACTACTGCTCTTACCACCACCACGAGTGCAAATACTTCTACCACAGACACTAGTGTTCCTACCACCAACACTGGTGCCAGTACTTCTACCACAGAAACTACTACTCCTACACCCACCACGAGCGCAACTACTTCTACCACAGACATTTCTACTGCTATCACAACCATGAGCCTCCTACTTCTATCAGAGACCGTGCAATTACTACCAGGAGGACTAGCGCTCTTCCTTCTAACACAGACACTACTACGCCTACCTCCATCACTAGCCCTCCTACTTCTACCACCATACCTGCTACTTCTACCACCACCATGAGCACAACTACTTCTACCACAGACACTACGACTCCTGTCACCACCACGAATGCTCATACAAATACGAAACAGAATACTACTCCTACCACCCCCACGAGAACCACTGCTTCTAACACAGACACTACTACTCTTACCACTATCACGAGAGAACCTATGTGTACCACAGACCCTGCTATTCCTATCACCACCACGAGCACTGCGACTTCTACCACAGAAACTACTACTCGTAACACCACCATGGGCGCTCATACTTCTACCAAAGACACTACTACACCTTCAACCACCACGAGCGCTCATACTTCTACCAAAGACATTATTACTCCTAGAACCACTACGACCACCACTACTGCTATCACAAACACTACTAATTCTACCACAACCACGGGAGCACCTACTTCTACCACAGACCCTGATATTCCTACCAACACCCTGAGCGCTCCTACTTCTACCACAGAAACTACTACTACTACCACCAACACGAGCACTCCTATTTCTACCACGGAAACTACTAATTCTCCCTCCACCACGAGCACAGCTTCTACTACCACAGAGAACACTACTCTTACCACCACCACCAGTGCTCCTACTTCTACCACAGACACTACTACTCCAAGCACCTCCACGAGCACTCCTACATCTACCACAGACACTACTACTCCTACCAACAAAATGAGCACTCCTACTTCTACCAAAGAAACTACTACCCTACCAGCACCATGAGCACTCCTACTTCTACCACAGAACATGCAACTCCAAGCACCACCACAGGCGATACTACTTCTAGCACAAAACCTGCTACTCCTACCACCACCACGAGTGCAACTACTTGTACCACAAAATATGCTACTCCTTCCAACACGACGAGAGCACCTACTTCTACCACAGGCCCTGCTACTCCTACCTCCATCACGAGCGATCATACTTCTACCCCAGAATCTACTGCTCCTACCACCAAGAGTGCTCCTACTTCCACCACAGAAACTACTAGTTCTCCCACCCCCACGAGCACAACTACTTCTACCAGAGCACTACTACTCCTACCACCAGAACGAGAGCCACTACTTCTACCCTAGAAACTACTACTACCACAAACACCACGAGTGCTTCTTGTTCTACCACAAAACCTGTTATGCCTACCACCACCACGAGCGATCCTACTTCTACCACAGACACTACTACACCTACCACCACCACGAGCAATCCTACTTCTACCACAGAATCAACTACTCCTAACACCACCACAAGCGCTCCTGCTTCTACCACAGAAACTACTACTCCTACCACCAGCACGAGCGCAACAACTTCTACTACAGACACTAATACACCTACAACCAAGATGAGTGCTCCTACTTCTACCACAGTCACCACTACTCCCACCAACACCACGAGCGCTCCTACTTCTACCACAGACAGTCCTACTCCTACCACCACCACGAGCGCTCCTACCTCTAAGGAAGTATCTAGTACTCTGAACACCACCACGAGCTCTCCTAATTCTACTAGAGAAACGACTACTACCAAGACCACGAACGCTCCTACTTCTTCCACAGACTGTGCAACTCCTACCACCACCAAGTGCGCTCCTACTTCTAACACAGAACATGCTGCTCCTACCACCACCACGAGCAAAACTACTTCTAACAGAGACCCTGCTACTCGTACCACCACGAGAGCACCTACTTCTACCACAGGCACGGCAACTCCTACCACCACAATGAGCGCTCCTAATTCAACCACAGAAACTAAAACACCCACCAGCACCACGAGCGCCCCTACTTCTAGTACAGACTCTAGTACTCCTACCACCAACAGGAACGCTCCTACTTCTACCACAGAAACTAATACCAATACCACAGGAAGGAGCACAACAACTTCTACCACAGACAGAACTATTCCTACCACCACCACGAGTTCCCGTACTTCTACCACAGACAATACTACTACCTCCACCACGAGCACAAGTACTTCTAGCACATAAACTACTACTCCTACCACCAGCACGAGTGCAACTACTACTACCACTGACACTACTACTCCTACCACCACCACGAGTGCGCATATTTCTACGAAAGACTTTACTACTCCTACCTGCCCCACGATCACCAGTCCTTCAACCACAGAAACTACTACACCTACCACCAACAGAAGAACACCTCCTTGTACCACACACCCTGTTACTCCTACCACCACCAAGAGCACTCCTACTTCTACCACAGAAACTACTACTCCAACCACCACAACGAACACTCCTACTTCTACTGCAGAAAATACTGCTCCTATCACCACCACGAGCGAACTACATCTACCACAGACACTACTACTCCTAACACCATCACGAGCGCTCCTACTTCTACCACAGACACTATTACTCCAAGAAGCACCATGAGCGATCTCCTCCCTCTACCACAGACACTACTCCTCCTAACAACACAACAAGCGCTCCTACTTTTATCAAGGAAACTATTACCCTACCACCACCACGAGCGCTCGTACCTCTAACAAAGTATCTAGTACTCTGAACACCACCACGAGCTCTCCTACTTCTACTAGAGGAACTACTACTACCAAGACCACGAGCGCTCCTATTTCTTCCACAGACTGTGCAACTCCTACCACCACCAAATGCGCTCCTACTTCTCAAACAGAACATGCTGCTCCTACCACCACCACGAGCAAAACTACTTCTAACAGAGACCTGCTACTCGTAACACCACCCTGAGAGCACCTACTTCTACCACAGGCACTGCAACTCCTACCACCACAATGAGCGCTCCTAATTCAACCACAGAAACAAAAACTCCCACCAGCACCACGAGCGCCCCTACTTCTACAACAGACACTAGTACTCCTAACACAACCAGGAACGCTCCTACTTCTACCACAGGAACTACTACTAATACCACGGGAACGAGTACAACAACTTCTACCACAGACAGTACTATTGCTACCACCACCACGAGCTCTCCTACTTCTGCCACAGACACTACTACTCCTACCACCATCACGAGTGCAACTACTACTACCACTGAAACTACTATTCCTACCACCACCATGACTGCACATATGTCTACGAAAGTCATTACTACTCCTACCAACCACACAATCACCAGTCCTTCTACCACAGAAACTACTACTCCTACCTCCACCACAAGAGCACCTACTAGTTCCACAGACCCTGTGACTCCTACCACCACCAAGAGCACTCCTACTTCTACCACAGAAACCACTACTCCAACCACCACAACGAACACTGCTACTTCTACTGCAGAAACTACTGCTCCTACCACCACCACGAACGAACTACATCTACCACCGACACTACTATGCCTAACACCATCACGAGCGCTCCTACTTCTACCCCAGACACTATTACTCCAAGAAACACCATGAGCTCTCCTCCCTCTACCATAGACACTATTCCTCCTACCAACACAACGAGCGCTCCTACTTCTATCAAAGAAACTACTACCCTACCACCAACATGAACGCTCCTACTTCTACCACAGAACATGCAACTCAGACCACCACCACAAGTGTTACTACTTCTACCACAATACCTGCTTCTCCTACCACCACCGCGAGTGGATCTTCTTGTACCCCAAAACCTTGTACTCCTACCAACACAACGAGAGCACCTACTTCTACCACAGGCCCTGCTACCTCTACCTCCATCACGAGAGATCCTATTTCTACAACAGAAACTACTACTCCTACCAACAGGAAGAGAGCTCCTACTTCTTCTACAGAAACTATTATTTCTACTACCACCACGAGCGCAACTACTTCTACCACAGACCGTACTACTCCTACCACCACCCCGAGTGTAAGTACTTCTACCACAAACACTACTGCTCTTACCACCACCACGAGTGCAAATACTTCTACCACAGACACTAGTGTTCCTACCACCAACACTGGTGCCAGTACTTCTACCACAGAAACTACTACTCCTACACCCACCACGAGCGCAACTACTTCTACCACAGACATTTCTACTGCTATCACAACCATGAGCCTCCTACTTCTATCAGAGACCGTGCAATTACTACCAGGAGGACTAGCGCTCTTCCTTCTAACACAGACACTACTACGCCTACCTCCATCACTAGCCCTCCTACTTCTACCACCATACCTGCTACTTCTACCACCACCATGAGCACAACTACTTCTACCACAGACACTACGACTCCTGTCACCACCACGAATGCTCATACAAATACGAAACAGAATACTACTCCTACCACCCCCACGAGAACCACTGCTTCTAACACAGACACTACTACTCTTACCACTATCACGAGAGAACCTATGTGTACCACAGACCCTGCTATTCCTATCACCACCACGAGCACTGCGACTTCTACCACAGAAACTACTACTCGTAACACCACCATGGGCGCTCATACTTCTACCAAAGACACTACTACACCTTCAACCACCACGAGCGCTCATACTTCTACCAAAGACATTATTACTCCTAGAACCACTACGACCACCACTACTGCTATCACAAACACTACTAATTCTACCACAACCACGGGAGCACCTACTTCTACCACAGACCCTGATATTCCTACCAACACCCTGAGCGCTCCTACTTCTACCACAGAAACTACTACTACTACCACCAACACGAGCACTCCTATTTCTACCACGGAAACTACTAATTCTCCCTCCACCACGAGCACAGCTTCTACTACCACAGAGAACACTACTCTTACCACCACCACCAGTGCTCCTACTTCTACCACAGACACTACTACTCCAAGCACCTCCACGAGCACTCCTACATCTACCACAGACACTACTACTCCTACCAACAAAATGAGCACTCCTACTTCTACCAAAGAAACTACTACCCTACCAGCACCATGAGCACTCCTACTTCTACCACAGAACATGCAACTCCAAGCACCACCACAGGCGATACTACTTCTAGCACAAAACCTGCTACTCCTACCACCACCACGAGTGCAACTACTTGTACCACAAAATATGCTACTCCTTCCAACACGACGAGAGCACCTACTTCTACCACAGGCCCTGCTACTCCTACCTCCATCACGAGCGATCATACTTCTACCCCAGAATCTACTGCTCCTACCACCAAGAGTGCTCCTACTTCCACCACAGAAACTACTAGTTCTCCCACCCCCACGAGCACAACTACTTCTACCAGAGCACTACTACTCCTACCACCAGAACGAGAGCCACTACTTCTACCCTAGAAACTACTACTACCACAAACACCACGAGTGCTTCTTGTTCTACCACAAAACCTGTTATGCCTACCACCACCACGAGCGATCCTACTTCTACCACAGACACTACTACACCTACCACCACCACGAGCAATCCTACTTCTACCACAGAATCAACTACTCCTAACACCACCACAAGCGCTCCTGCTTCTACCACAGAAACTACTACTCCTACCACCAGCACGAGCGCAACAACTTCTACTACAGACACTAATACACCTACAACCAAGATGAGTGCTCCTACTTCTACCACAGTCACCACTACTCCCACCAACACCACGAGCGCTCCTACTTCTACCACAGACAGTCCTACTCCTACCACCACCACGAGCGCTCCTACCTCTAAGGAAGTATCTAGTACTCTGAACACCACCACGAGCTCTCCTAATTCTACTAGAGAAACGACTACTACCAAGACCACGAACGCTCCTACTTCTTCCACAGACTGTGCAACTCCTACCACCACCAAGTGCGCTCCTACTTCTAACACAGAACATGCTGCTCCTACCACCACCACGAGCAAAACTACTTCTAACAGAGACCCTGCTACTCGTACCACCACGAGAGCACCTACTTCTACCACAGGCACGGCAACTCCTACCACCACAATGAGCGCTCCTAATTCAACCACAGAAACTAAAACACCCACCAGCACCACGAGCGCCCCTACTTCTAGTACAGACTCTAGTACTCCTACCACCAACAGGAACGCTCCTACTTCTACCACAGAAACTAATACCAATACCACAGGAAGGAGCACAACAACTTCTACCACAGACAGAACTATTCCTACCACCACCACGAGTTCCCGTACTTCTACCACAGACAATACTACTACCTCCACCACGAGCACAAGTACTTCTAGCACATAAACTACTACTCCTACCACCAGCACGAGTGCAACTACTACTACCACTGACACTACTACTCCTACCACCACCACGAGTGCGCATATTTCTACGAAAGACTTTACTACTCCTACCTGCCCCACGATCACCAGTCCTTCAACCACAGAAACTACTACACCTACCACCAACAGAAGAACACCTCCTTGTACCACACACCCTGTTACTCCTACCACCACCAAGAGCACTCCTACTTCTACCACAGAAACTACTACTCCAACCACCACAACGAACACTCCGACTTCTACTGCAGAAAATACTGCTCCTATCACCACCACGAGCGAACTACATCTACCACAGACACTACTACTCCTAACACCATCACGAGCGCTCCTACTTCTACCACAGACACTATTACTCCAAGAAGCACCATGAGCGATCTCCTCCCTCTACCACAGACACTACTCCTCCTAACAACACAACAAGCGCTCCTACTTTTATCAAGGAAACTATTACCCTACCACCACCACGAGCGCTCGTACCTCTAACAAAGTATCTAGTACTCTGAACACCACCACGAGCTCTCCTACTTCTACTAGAGGAACTACTACTACCAAGACCACGAGCGCTCCTATTTCTTCCACAGACTGTGCAACTCCTACCACCACCAAATGCGCTCCTACTTCTCAAACAGAACATGCTGCTCCTACCACCACCACGAGCAAAACTACTTCTAACAGAGACCTGCTACTCGTAACACCACCCTGAGAGCACCTACTTCTACCACAGGCACTGCAACTCCTACCACCACAATGAGCGCTCCAAATTCAACCACAGAAACAAAAACTCCCACCAGCACCACGAGCGCCCCTACTTCTACAACAGACACTAGTACTCCTAACACAACCAGGAACGCTCCTACTTCTACCACAGGAACTACTACTAATACCACGGGAACGAGTACAACAACTTCTACCACAGACAGTACTATTGCTACCACCACCACGAGCTCTCCTACTTCTGCCACAGACACTACTACTCCTACCACCATCACGAGTGCAACTACTACTACCACTGAAACTACTATTCCTACCACCACCATGACTGCACATATGTCTACGAAAGTCATTACTACTCCTACCAACCACACAATCACCAGTCCTTCTACCACAGAAACTACTACTCCTACCTCCACCACAAGAGCACCTACTAGTTCCACAGACCCTGTGACTCCTACCACCACCAAGAGCACTCCTACTTCTACCACAGAAACCACTACTCCAACCACCACAACGAACACTGCTACTTCTACTGCAGAAACTACTGCTCCTACCACCACCACGAACGAACTACATCTACCACCGACACTACTATGCCTAACACCATCACGAGCGCTCCTACTTCTACCCCAGACACTATTACTCCAAGAAACACCATGAGCTCTCCTCCCTCTACCATAGACACTATTCCTCCTACCAACACAACGAGCGCTCCTACTTCTATCAAAGAAACTACTACCCTACCACCAACATGAACGCTCCTACTTCTACCACAGAACATGCAACTCAGACCACCACCACAAGTGTTACTACTTCTACCACAATACCTGCTTCTCCTACCACCACCGCGAGTGGATCTTCTTGTACCCCAAAACCTTGTACTCCTACCAACACAACGAGAGCACCTACTTCTACCACAGGCCCTGCTACCTCTACCTCCATCACGAGAGATCCTATTTCTACAACAGAAACTACTACTCCTACCAACAGGAAGAGAGCTCCTACTTCTTCTACAGAAACTATTATTTCTACTACCACCACGAGCGCAACTACTTCTACCACAGACCGTACTACTCCTACCACCACCCCGAGTGTAAGTACTTCTACCACAAACACTACTGCTCTTACCACCACCACGAGTGCAAATACTTCTACCACAGACACTAGTGTTCCTACCACCAACACTGGTGCCAGTACTTCTACCACAGAAACTACTACTCCTACACCCACCACGAGCGCAACTACTTCTACCACAGACATTTCTACTGCTATCACAACCATGAGCCTCCTACTTCTATCAGAGACCGTGCAATTACTACCAGGAGGACTAGCGCTCTTCCTTCTAACACAGACACTACTACGCCTACCTCCATCACTAGCCCTCCTACTTCTACCACCATACCTGCTACTTCTACCACCACCATGAGCACAACTACTTCTACCACAGACACTACGACTCCTGTCACCACCACGAATGCTCATACAAATACGAAACAGAATACTACTCCTACCACCCCCACGAGAACCACTGCTTCTAACACAGACACTACTACTCTTACCACTATCACGAGAGAACCTATGTGTACCACAGACCCTGCTATTCCTATCACCACCACGAGCACTGCGACTTCTACCACAGAAACTACTACTCGTAACACCACCATGGGCGCTCATACTTCTACCAAAGACACTACTACACCTTCAACCACCACGAGCGCTCATACTTCTACCAAAGACATTATTACTCCTAGAACCACTACGACCACCACTACTGCTATCACAAACACTACTAATTCTACCACAACCACGGGAGCACCTACTTCTACCACAGACCCTGATATTCCTACCAACACCCTGAGCGCTCCTACTTCTACCACAGAAACTACTACTACTACCACCAACACGAGCACTCCTATTTCTACCACGGAAACTACTAATTCTCCCTCCACCACGAGCACAGCTTCTACTACCACAGAGAACACTACTCTTACCACCACCACCAGTGCTCCTACTTCTACCACAGACACTACTACTCCAAGCACCTCCACGAGCACTCCTACATCTACCACAGACACTACTACTCCTACCAACAAAATGAGCACTCCTACTTCTACCAAAGAAACTACTACCCTACCAGCACCATGAGCACTCCTACTTCTACCACAGAACATGCAACTCCAAGCACCACCACAGGCGATACTACTTCTAGCACAAAACCTGCTACTCCTACCACCACCACGAGTGCAACTACTTGTACCACAAAATATGCTACTCCTTCCAACACGACGAGAGCACCTACTTCTACCACAGGCCCTGCTACTCCTACCTCCATCACGAGCGATCATACTTCTACCCCAGAATCTACTGCTCCTACCACCAAGAGTGCTCCTACTTCCACCACAGAAACTACTAGTTCTCCCACCCCCACGAGCACAACTACTTCTACCAGAGCACTACTACTCCTACCACCAGAACGAGAGCCACTACTTCTACCCTAGAAACTACTACTACCACAAACACCACGAGTGCTTCTTGTTCTACCACAAAACCTGTTATGCCTACCACCACCACGAGCGATCCTACTTCTACCACAGACACTACTACACCTACCACCACCACGAGCAATCCTACTTCTACCACAGAATCAACTACTCCTAACACCACCACAAGCGCTCCTGCTTCTACCACAGAAACTACTACTCCTACCACCAGCACGAGCGCAACAACTTCTACTACAGACACTAATACACCTACAACCAAGATGAGTGCTCCTACTTCTACCACAGTCACCACTACTCCCACCAACACCACGAGCGCTCCTACTTCTACCACAGACAGTCCTACTCCTACCACCACCACGAGCGCTCCTACCTCTAAGGAAGTATCTAGTACTCTGAACACCACCACGAGCTCTCCTAATTCTACTAGAGAAACGACTACTACCAAGACCACGAACGCTCCTACTTCTTCCACAGACTGTGCAACTCCTACCACCACCAAGTGCGCTCCTACTTCTAACACAGAACATGCTGCTCCTACCACCACCACGAGCAAAACTACTTCTAACAGAGACCCTGCTACTCGTACCACCACGAGAGCACCTACTTCTACCACAGGCACGGCAACTCCTACCACCACAATGAGCGCTCCTAATTCAACCACAGAAACTAAAACACCCACCAGCACCACGAGCGCCCCTACTTCTAGTACAGACTCTAGTACTCCTACCACCAACAGGAACGCTCCTACTTCTACCACAGAAACTAATACCAATACCACAGGAAGGAGCACAACAACTTCTACCACAGACAGAACTATTCCTACCACCACCACGAGTTCCCGTACTTCTACCACAGACAATACTACTACCTCCACCACGAGCACAAGTACTTCTAGCACATAAACTACTACTCCTACCACCAGCACGAGTGCAACTACTACTACCACTGACACTACTACTCCTACCACCACCACGAGTGCGCATATTTCTACGAAAGACTTTACTACTCCTACCTGCCCCACGATCACCAGTCCTTCAACCACAGAAACTACTACACCTACCACCAACAGAAGAACACCTCCTTGTACCACACACCCTGTTACTCCTACCACCACCAAGAGCACTCCTACTTCTACCACAGAAACTACTACTCCAACCACCACAACGAACACTCCTACTTCTACTGCAGAAAATACTGCTCCTATCACCACCACGAGCGAACTACATCTACCACAGACACTACTACTCCTAACACCATCACGAGCGCTCCTACTTCTACCACAGACACTATTACTCCAAGAAGCACCATGAGCGATCTCCTCCCTCTACCACAGACACTACTCCTCCTAACAACACAACAAGCGCTCCTACTTTTATCAAGGAAACTATTACCCTACCACCACCACGAGCGCTCGTACCTCTAACAAAGTATCTAGTACTCTGAACACCACCACGAGCTCTCCTACTTCTACTAGAGGAACTACTACTACCAAGACCACGAGCGCTCCTATTTCTTCCACAGACTGTGCAACTCCTACCACCACCAAATGCGCTCCTACTTCTCAAACAGAACATGCTGCTCCTACCACCACCACGAGCAAAACTACTTCTAACAGAGACCTGCTACTCGTAACACCACCCTGAGAGCACCTACTTCTACCACAGGCACTGCAACTCCTACCACCACAATGAGCGCTCCTAATTCAACCACAGAAACAAAAACTCCCACCAGCACCACGAGCGCCCCTACTTCTACAACAGACACTAGTACTCCTAACACAACCAGGAACGCTCCTACTTCTACCACAGGAACTACTACTAATACCACGGGAACGAGTACAACAACTTCTACCACAGACAGTACTATTGCTACCACCACCACGAGCTCTCCTACTTCTGCCACAGACACTACTACTCCTACCACCATCACGAGTGCAACTACTACTACCACTGAAACTACTATTCCTACCACCACCATGACTGCACATATGTCTACGAAAGTCAT